>NW_028186419.1:504775-601653 GCF_003343005.1 Rhea americana
AAAAAAAATATTTTCAATCTGATGGATTATACAACAAAATCTCAACTAACAGTGCACTGTTTACACAAACTGTTCAGTAATATGAGGTGCCCATTTGGGCTCCTCAGGCATAAGGGAAAATGAGAATTCATTCTTGCATATTTAAAAGATTTATTATAACGACTTTACATGGTTACTTCTATTTAGCCTACAATACAGTCATAAATTTTTTCAACTTAGTTGACTCATGCATTTTATTTAGTAAGATAATAAATAGCAGGTGATAATCTGTCAGCTGCTCTGAACAACCAATTCATACGTTATTTAATTACATCTCACTAAGAACAACAATTCATCATTCATGCTTGCTCACTAAATATAATTTTTAATTTTCTTCAACAACTTTCACTGAAGCTCACTTGTGAAAACAGCAGGTATTTTCTTTTATAAAGACATATTAGAATTGTTATAAAAGATTATAGAGTATACAGCAGGCTCATTTGTATCTTAGTTTTCTCTGTATTTATATAATGKTATAACATAACATGGAGAAAACAAGCCATTGTCCAGTATTCAGAGAGGATGTAGAAAGACTTTTTTCTGTGGAAAGAATTCTCTTCATAAATCAAGTGAGTTCAAGTTTTAAAATATATTTCAATTTGTAATGTGAATGCTTACAGAAAAAGATGTTTTTGGGTTAAGAAACCAGGTTCAGATCACAGACAACAGCAGGTACACATTCACTAACAAAGTGAACAGAACTGCTTAGCCAGAACCAAAAAAAACCCAACCAACCACTCATGATAACTCATATCAGCATTACACCGATAAAGTCAAAATTTTAAAATCACCTACAATCTCTTAACAGAGAAACCATCAAGGAAGTATATAATTAGGCACATTACTCATAGATACCTTTTTATACAGATGTAAATGTTACACGTGTATAAATATATATTACATGTGTACACATTTATTAGTTTTTACTTTAATGCCAAGTTCAATTTTGGAACCTGAAGTAGTTTTTCTGCATGTGCAGAAATTGTATCCACTTTATTTGAAAGGTTTCACCATGCAAGTGTCTTGCACTGCCTCATTTAGGCCAAGAATGGAGTTTTACCTTTAACTTGGAACTGTATTATGAGCTACTGTATGAGCTACAGAGATGTCTAGTTGAAAAGGAATTCATTTTAAATAAACTGCCTGATGAAAAACAGGAAAAAGGGGTACATAAGATCACCTGAGTATCAGAAACAGCCTAGGCACRTAACACAAACTCTACCCAATATAGTCTACTTTTCAGCTTTGGTGCTTGAGACAACCTGAACAGAGATTTCTGAGATACTTCCACATAACACTGCATTGTGCTACATAGACACAGCCAAAGTGTCCTATCTGAGTATCTCACTCAACCTCTACCGATACAGGGTATGTAGTCTCCAGATAAACAGCATATCTAGAACTAAACTGCTTTAAAGTGCTCAGCTGTAGAGCCAGGAATCCAGTATTAAGTAGATATACTGCATCTTTCAATTGCAAGTGTTGAGCATTTCCAGGAAGCCGATCCTTCTGTGAACAAATCAACGAGCAACAGGTTCCTGGGGAGCAAAGCATCACTTCAGGTGACTGGGCAACCAGCAGTACTAATATCACAAGGTCATTTCTTCTCATTTTTTTGGAAATTAATTTCCGGTTGCAGTCTCAGTGGTAATACACAGATGTAATCTGTTTAACAGCTCATCTGGAAACTTCCACAGCTGCTGCTAACATGAGGGATGTCGGGACAGCCACCCCACTGAACCTTCAGGGACAGCCTGGAAAAGGTCTCAGCTGGACAGAGGCAATGGCTAGAGATTTTGCAAGCTTGGGCTCAYGCGTACAAGCAGCCAGTAGCAGTATCATTGCAGGTGTTCCTGCAGAACAGTTACGGACAGATCCAAGACCCTGCAATCAGCAGCGATAGCAAAAGAATGGGACAGGCACATATACTCTCTTCACTCATTTCAGAGAGACAAGAGCAGTGAGGAAGCCTAAAGCACCAAATGGAAAAAYTTAACAGCAGCAATTGTGCTGGAGAACCTTAGGCTAGTAGAAAAGAAAGGCAAATGGGCTTCTAGCACTGGTCAGAATAGAAAGAGTGAGAAACAGTATCACAATAAAAAGGAGTCTAAGAGATAATCACAAACGAAGAAAATACTTAGCAGGGTTAGAAAATAGAGCAAGCTATTTCTATAAAATAGGGAAGAATGTAAGACATGCAGGATGAAATCAAGGAAGGTTTTCAATAAAGATGTAAACGCAGCATGAAAAAGTCTAGTCRAGGGGACAAAGTGTCTTATCTTGTTTAATGAAGGAACATGGAAATCTGAGCTCCATGGAAATCCTGGATCCAAAAGCCATAATGATGGCTTGATGTCTTCTCTGAAAAATGCAGGATTCCGCATAAGATGCTGAAAGATGCTTTGAACAGATGCTGGCATAGACAGAGAGGTGATGAATCTTGAAGCAAGTAAAAAAGCCAAATCAAAGAATAGCTAACGTTTGGGGTAAGAAGGGGGACACAGAAACCACACACACCACATACAAAGTTGTATAGGATGTATCAGCTCAACCCATCTCTTAATAACTATGTGGCCTTAATAAATGCTGCCCTCCAAATGATACTCTGTTCACATTCTTGCTACTAAAAAATAAGCAAAAAAGATTTTTTTTTTGCTTGCTTAGAGCAAACAGGAAACTGAATAATCATTATGCTAAATAAAGTAAGATAGTTATCAACCCAGTGATAATTCCACACATTAAGTCTCAAACAAGCAATCTGAAGGAGAATGAGGCTCTCCAGCGTGCAGAGAAATGGGTGTCAACGGAGACTTGCATCAGCATTTCAGCTGAGACTCTACTCTACTCAGAAGAGCTGTGGACCTATTTACAACCCAAGTCTGTCTTAAGGAGTAGTGGTTCTGGTTTTACAGTTGGTGAGAGTGATSATCATAATCTTCCATCTATAGAAAAAAAAATAAAAACACACACACACACMCCCCACACCCAAGAACTTTTTCCCCTGTTTTACTGGTAGGCTGGAAAAGGAGATAACAGATAGATGTAGACCTACTTTAAGTTCCTAGAGGCACAGATCCTTGATCTGAATAACCTCCTGTTTCAGAATATAAAACATCAACCCTCAGAAAATTCATGTCCCCACACATCAACTTGTATTGCCCTTTAGTTGATATGTAAGCAGGGCAAAGGCCTGGGATTTACTGTGGCAGGGCAAACTATTACGAGATTGCTACCAGACCTTGAAGCACCAGCCCTCACATAAAATTTGTCACATGTTTTGATGGTACTAAACAAAACAGTTCATACATTAAGTGGATTTGGGATTTGAATTCTGCTAAATAAGTTTGATTTGCAGTTCATTCTACTTTGATCTTATGGCATCATCACACAATATGGCTCCAGTTCTTACTATCTGCAGTTAATGAACGGGCATAATTTTTTCTTCCTAAACAAGTGTAAATAATACTAACTTTGTGAAATGCCCCTCTGCTCCATCTACATCGCAAAGTTAAAAAAGATCYGGCACATCTTTCAGGCATCATTTTTCTGTGCCCAACAATTAACTGTTAAGCAAAAAAGGCTGTAGAGAAATAAAAGATTTCTAGAAGACAATAAATTGCAAGATATGAAAAGAAAAATTGTAAACACTTAAAATAATTTTCATTTCTTGAAACAATGATTTTCAACAGTAAGAAAAGATTTGTATTCATTGAAAAGAATTACTCTGCCTTTTGGAACATCATCTGTAGAAAAGAAACACTATTTATCTCACAGTAACTCCAAGGTCATGAAAGTCACTCCTGACCATGGCTGTTTTAGAAATGAAATGGTTGTTGAACATGAAAGCGCTAAACAGCTGTGCTGCAATCTGATCAAAACAGTTCAACTGAAAATATGAAGCAGCTGTATTAAAATATTTCCATCCGTAATTCACCTGCCCCATGGCACAGAGCAGTTGAGATAGGCTGCAGTTGAAACACACGTGTACCCTCTTCTCATCACACACGAGCATGTCCAGGCAGAGTCAAACAGAAATGCAACTGCTCCACACCCGGCATGGCATTTCATCCTCCTAGGAGGCAGCCCCACAACTCAGCTCTGTAGTCAGTGTAAAGGTAAAAACAACTAGCTAAAGAAACAGCAGAAAATTTCCCGTAAGCAGAAACTCACTCCATATATAACACCTAATTTGGTAGGAGAAAAAAAAAGGGGGGAGGGGGATATACCTTTCTGGCAGAAACAGCAACTCTTTATGGCATTCCAAGTCACAGTGAGGAACAAAAATAGAAAAGTGTCTGTCTTTAACGTTCAACTAAAGTGAAATACTTTCACCCAACGATACAGTAAAGGCATACAGCACACCAGATTAAATGCATTTAATACAAATTAAAACAGAATTTAATGGATATCTCCTGGAGTTTAATTCTTCTGTGCTTGTGGGTGGATCCAGCTTTAATCTACGTAAAATTTTAAAAGCTGGAACTAGGAGAAATTAGGCCATGAAAAAGTTAATTTCACAGTCAAAACCCTGATGAAAGCACTGAGTTGCTTCAGTTGCATTTGAGCAGAAATTCCTCATCATCTGACCATGTCACAGATCTCCTCTGCCCATAGTGCATCTCATCTCTTTGCCCATTGGCCAGGTATCTTTAATCCAAGACTTTCAGGCAAAATAGGAGTAGGGATGGAGGCAGTCACCAAGGTTACACTCAGGTGGAAAGACTAAAGATAGGACTTGTTCTGGGACCAGTTTTTCACATGGTCACTGGGTCTATGGCCTGAACTCCAAAAGGTTCCTCAGCCAAATCCAAGCCTTTCCACTAGGCTTCTCTCATGGACCACATGGGAAGATCAGAATTGCAGCACAGCAAGTTGTAAAGAATACTCAAACACTCATGGACATGTAATAAGCATACTTACAGCAGCACTTATCTGAAAATATTAATACTAAATACAGACTTCAAACCTAGATGAAAACATTTCACATTTACCGTAATGCTTTCCCTTCTACGTTTTCCATTTTTGTCAATTCTCAGAAAAACAGTGGCTTCTATAGTAGTTTTAAGAATTTCTTCATTAACATAATTTCTATTGCTCTTGGTACAATTCCAGCTAATTCCCCAGCTGAATAAAATAAAGAGCTTGCTTTTGATCCACTACTTATTTCATGAAAGGAAATACCTACCCTTTCAGTCACAACACTTGCACTGCTTTCCATGAAGTACCATGCCTTATTTGGCATCAAGACAACACTCAGCACTTTATCCTACAGTACCAAAAACTTACCTCATGGAACTGGCATGCAGAAGTGTTATGTATCCTACAATTATTTCAATAAACACCAAGTCAACCTCATTAAACAGCATGCACAAGCACATCGTAACAAATTAGGCTAACACAAGAACATACAAAAAAATGATACAGAAGGATATTATTTAAGGGGAAAGAACAAAAACATATGAAAAATACTTCTAATGAGAAGTTTTAAACCAAAACTGGACATCTTTCTGGAAAAAAAAAAAGAAAGATTTCTGCTGACCTAGAAATTACAGAACTGGTTAAAGTCACAGGGTGAAATTCTGCCTCATGCTATGGAATCATGAGTTAATCACCATGATTCTTTCTAGCTCAGTATACTATGAATTTACGAATTTTAGCTAAGTTAAGGACACTTCACAGGTCCTGGAAGAGACTGAAGCACTTGCAGGTATTAGTCTTAATCCCTGGAGCTAGCTGGAATGTGGGMAAGGATTGTGCCCATCTCAGGTAGTGAGACTGCAGAGGCACCTGAATGGGCAAGCCAAGAGCAGGGCACCTCTGCAGTTACTGCACCTTCACTGCCAGTGTTAAAAAAAGCCATCTTGAGTTAAAGCAGCTGGAAATAACTCCATCTACGTTTGTTTGCACCTATTTCTACATATTACCACAGATTACCACAAATCAATTTCTAATATCTCCAAAGACATAAACAGTTACCAGCATCAGAGAAACCATTGCCAGAAAGAGGATGGGAATGAATTGAATAAAATGAAAGAGGTCATAAGATCACGGAGGAGTTTTGAAAGAATTAAGAAAGTAATTTTGTATTTTAATTTAAGAGAGATCAAAGCCAGTGTGAGAAGGATTAAACTGCATTGACATTCTTCTTCAGTYAAGAAAATCCTGCATAATTCTCCTAAATGAGTGTCAGAAATTACCAGGAGAACTTCCATACAAGTTTGTCTGTGCAAAGATGGCTGTATCTGTTTACCTTTAAGCTGCTAGCTTGAARCTGGACAGTTTTCTCAGCCACAATTTGAGTGGAATCTGCTACCAAATATAAGAAAGCAATCTCCTTATCTGTGATTCATTTCACATGGACAACAGTGTAAGGATCCTGAGAAATTAAGTTCTGGCACCTACACCAGGATTTACAATAATCTTCCTGCTAAACATTCCTCAAAAGACAGGTTCAGCTCAGGACCCCATCAGAAGT
Source organism: Rhea americana (assembly GCF_003343005.1). Lineage (NCBI taxonomy): Eukaryota > Metazoa > Chordata > Aves > Rheiformes > Rheidae > Rhea > Rhea americana. The sequence goes on from NW_028186419.1 coordinate 511,290, forward strand.
CCTGCTAAGATATTATGGAACATATGACACATGTGCTCATTCGCTACTGTGAAATACACAAAGGCAACTAGGCAAGATGCTAAAAGTAGACCTAGTACTTTATGGACTGTAGTTAACCACTGTTAGTTGGGTTCACAAAGAATAGGAAAGGAATATTTATTCAGACACAGTAGGAAACTTAGGAGGGCAATATTCATTATTTGATGAATTAGACTGAGTGAGAATATTATATGTGGTCACTGGAAGCTGCTTTGGGAAGTCTAGTGCAAAGAAAAATCTGCTATAAAGTTTTTCTAAAAATTTATCTTTACTATTGATGGAGACAGAACACATAGCAACTGAAAAAGTCATTCTAGAAGAGCTATGTCATTTACTACAATTTTCTCTTCTGTCCCTTGAAGTATTTCTACCATAACTTTGATGGAAAAATTCCTTTCAAAATAAACCACGAGATCACAACTCGCTATCAAAAGTAACCTGTTTTCTATTTTTAACCTTGATATAAATCCACACATGCAAGAAAATCACTGTGSGATCTTTGTTTCTGGTACATCGTATATCAGCTTATTGCTATTTATTCCTTGTATATCAGTAAGTAATTACATGTTTCCACCTCTCAGTTCTCAATTATGCTAATACCTAGTTTTGCTTTTATAAATTATTTATTCAGGCTTACTTTTGTACAATAGTAGCAAGCAAGGCATGAAGTTGACGACACAACCATTCTGCAAGCGAGATTCAAACTCCTTGCGTTGTAAGTAAACAGTGCCATATTATTCACCGTGCAGCAGCATGGGTTAGTATTTTTGGTCTGAGTGACTTGATCAGAGTGCACCTCCTTAACTTACTAGGCACCACTAGAGAAAGATTTTGCAGTACACATGGTTGGAAACTACTGGTAGAATATACACCAAAAGATTTAAGGATTTTCTTATTTTTAATTAGAGCAAGAAAGGAACAGTATTAGCACAAACAGGGAGAGCAAGGCAGCAGACTAGTGATCACATTTACGGTCCTTCAGGTCAGTAGTTTGCACTCTGTGATTGGAAAGGGTGCTTCATAGTAGAGTCAAGAGTTTGAGAAGATAGTGCCATTTTTTCAATATGCAACAGAAAATGGACAGTGTAAATTAGTCTGGGTATTGTATGCTACAATAACAACAAAAAATAGTATTTGATTGGTGCATTAAAGGATACTCAGAAGAATTTGAGCAGGATTCACAGAAGGGGCACAATATTGTACTAACACAGCTGCAGGTCTTCAGGTATAGCTGGTTTGCATCTAGCCAGCTCAGACTGAACATGCAGCCATCTGCACCTCTCTACACAGACATAGGTATGGTGAGCTTTAGAATAGGAATTATCAAGGGTAGAAAAGTGGGAGCATTGTGAAGCTCAAAAAAATAATTAGTAATGTCAGATTTAGTTCCCTGTGACTACTATGAAAGTTGCAAAGACTATTTGGGCAACACCACAGAATGCTTAAAGTATGGTAATGCATATCAAACCTTGCATTACTGCTGGAAACACCTGAGACACTTGCGTGGAAATATAAATGCCAGAAAGTCATTAGAGAAGTCAGGTCCAGGCCTTACACCACTCAAGAAATGAAAGTGTCACTGCTTTAAGAATGTGCTTATCTTCACCCTCCTAACAGTTACTGGTTCACTGATCRCTGCTTGTGAAACAGCTTTCTTTTTAGGTTATAGCTGGAGTATGATTCAGCTAGTGGTAATGCTAAACTTCACATGAAAAGCTAATCACAATGACTGAGAGTAAGGAGATGTTTAGTGTGTCCCAATTTCCATCCTTACCTGTAGTAGGGAAAACAGAGCATCCTCACAGGCTTTGGAAATCTGATCAGGACCTGCTAGGTGAGCAGGAGCAGACAACTCCCGAGCAGCTGCACAAAGATGGAAAACTCCAGCAAGCCTCTCTATCCTAAAGAGGCCCTATAAAGGCCCTTACAAAATACTCAGCCAGATGGAAGAAACAAAGTTGCCCTGGGGCAGAAGAACAAGGGAGAGTCTGGCCAGCCAGCTCCTCAGACTGTCAAGACACCAGTTAGCAGCAGCACCATCACTGTTGCCTTACACTGAACCATGAACACTTCCCAGCTGCAGGTTAACTACTCCTATCGACCTCCAGCAAATACAGCAACAGCTTATTTCCCCTCCTTGTTTTTAATCATCACTTCCTACTTCCTAACAAGCCTTCTAAATTGTGCCTTCTGCACAAAAGATAAGTAAATGGTAAAATAAAGAGAAACACAGTATTGTCATGGCCCTTTTTATTCTGCTCTGCTTGATTATGTATTTTGTTACCTAATCCCCTGCTGTTAAGATGGCAAAAAGGAAGATGAGAACCAGGTCTCTTACCTCACACAAATGGACCTCAGTAAAAAAGGGCTGCAATTAAAATTGTGGCTTCTCTGCTACCACTGAGAAACAATTCATGATTGTAACTTACTGAACAGGAATATCTCTTAGAAAGACCTCCCCATATCTCCCCAGAGCAGCAGCACAAATAGAAGGCAATTATTTTTCAAACTGCCTTCCTTTTTATGACTGCTTTCTCTGTAAACAAACCTTCTCCCCTCCAGAAGGGCCTTAAACCATCTTGACAGTTAATATTTTATGATGGCTGTCCAGTGAGTGGCATTTATGCAAAAGATAACCATGACAACAAAAAATTAACAATTTCTGGTTGGCTGAATGCCACTTGAGAAGAAACCACAATTCCTCCCCTTGCAAGGAAGGAAGACAATGACCGAAGAAGCTCTAAGACATCTGGTTTAGTGCACTAAACCATTACATTCCTTCCCTACAGTGCAATTGCTTATTGGAATACATTAAATGAACTAAGAGTTCTGTACAGTAGATAGAAACATCCCCACCTTTTTTAATTGGCTTTAAAATCAGTTGAATACAAAAGAAATTTAGGTGATAAGCTAGAGCTATTTTTTTTTCTTTCTTCAAGTTAAACTGTTTCAGCTTTGACTGGTGCCAAAAAGTAAATCAGATTTTTCAATTGGTTAAATTGTCATCAGTTGCTTTGTCACTGTGCAGTCCTTTGTGAGCTTCCTTCATTTGTCTGGGCATGATTGAAATTTAACCCACCAGCAAGTAACAGAAAGCTGTATCCTAGAACACATAACGGAAATGCTTCTTCCACTCTACTAGGTGCACTTGCTTGTTTCAGCTGAAAGTTTCCATTTCCTGTCTGCCAGTTATCTCCACATATTGATAGGGCAGACAAAGATGTTATCTGTCTTCACCTCAGGCAGAAACACCAGCATTCCTCCTATAAGGGAGTATTAGCTTCGTTTCTCCTCACCCTAGTGCATAGCAAAGGTCTAGAAACCCACTCCCTAAATCCCATAGTCTTGGGGAGCTGACAGAAGAAAGGGAATCGGAGTGTATTCCCTGCCTACGTATTGCTGTGATCCCCCTCGCTATGCTTGCTATAATTTACTCTGCCACAGTCAATTCTGCAATACAGGTACAGTAATGTTTCTGCAGATCTTGGTTTAGATTATTTAAAGCCATGTTGGAAATCCCAGCAAAATATGCTGCTTCAGCTACATTTGGCTGGTCGTCTTTTCTTCTTGGTATGGAGCCCAAATCCTACAAGTCCGTGTGGGAGCACAGTGGAAGCAAATGGGAAGGAAAGCATACCCTGGGGGCAAAAATATTCCTGAAATTCTGCCTGTATCACCCATTAATTCATGGAAGAAGTGGTTACTGACAAAGGCTAAAACCAGCTGGGCCCCTCCAAAGCTAATGCAAATCAAAGCAGGAACCAGCTTTGTCCAGGGGGACCAGGACAGTCAGCTCTCCCCCACACTGACAGCAGAACAGGGGTAGCAGTCCCCTCTGAACCACATACCAAAGCACTGAGTGGTCAGAGCCACAGGTCACTGCTGTGCATCTGAAAGAGTCAAGTGCAGTAGGAATTTGGAAGAGGCTCCTAGAGAAAATAATCTTTTCCTGCTTAAGACTTCCATCCCACTGCTAGAATACAATGTCCCAGAAAGACCTGGTGAGATCTGCGTGCTGGACTAATTCAGAGTTTCTCAGTAGCCACCACATCCACAGCATCATGCACTTAAAATTCTGGCCCACCAGCTACTTCAGAAATCTTCACAAGCAACTGGTGGCTTTAAAAGCCACTTTCCCTTATAGGGCAAGCTTCCTGCACCTACACAATGCCTGCCTGTCAGATAAGTGGAGCGCTTTAAGGCATGCACATAAAGAAGGAGGTCAAGTTACTATTTAAGCATTAAAATATCATCCCTGACATTAAACAAATAATCTTTTCTATGAACCGCACTGAAAAAAAACATTACCTTTACTCTAAAGAAAGAGGTGTTGCGTGACACTAAAAAAAACCTGCATTGAAATCATGTGCAATACTGAAGATCAGCAAATGGAAGAAGCAACGCAGAGAAGTGAGAAGACAGGCAAATTGTTACTGAATGCATAAACACTGCAAAGTGTTAATCAAGTGTGTTTCTACCCACATCAAGTTCACAGTATACAGTACAGCAGTGAAAACTTTCACACTGAGTGCTCTTCATTGTGGAGAGAGAAGGGTCTTGTTTGAAGCCTTTACACCAGACAATATACCAGTCAAAAACAACAAAATACTCTTTCCATCTTCTCCCACATCTTCCACACTCTCACATCCTCAAGGAAAGCAGTCATTTTCAAAATGTTTCCAGCATTCATGCACCCAATTCTTTTAAATGAGGACATTCATATGTATTAGTCTTAGAAAAAGCAGCAACACTATATAAGAAATCCACAACAGTTTCTGCCCTATTAGTATGTCTGTGCCAAATTTAAGTGGATGCTATTGATTTACCTCATCAGACAAACTTAGACTCAGCTCAGCTATGCTTCTAGTGTAAAGTTCAATGACAGATGCACTGGAAGAGTCTTGAAAAAGACAGTACAAGCACTGACAACAACATCCATGATTTCAGGGAGAAACTTCCAGACTTAAATTCCTCTTCACATACATTCAGACTTATGAGTGCAAGAATCATGACTGCTCCTGCCTGAGAAGTAACTCCCTCAAATAACCAGTTTTTCCTCACTGCTGAAGTTTTTCTCCCTTGCTTTCCTCAAAGCAAAACTGACTAACCTATCTCAGTCATCTAAAGGAAGATTTGTTCATTAGTTCATCTATTTTAAAAAGCAAGCATAGATTACTCTAAATTTAAATAGATTATATCCCTAAAAAAATCTACTAAAAGTCTAAAATACAGAAAAAATAGTACAGTGAACATTACCACGAAGTTTCATCTTTTTTCTTTTTTTTTTTTTTCCCAGACCATCTTCTGGCATTTATAAACTGACTTTTGAGAAGTCGATGAGGAAGGACAACTAACCATCCAGATTTAATCCCATGAGTGCCAGTTTCTTACAAATGATAGAACCTACAAGGAGAAGACAAACCGGGATGGGCAATACTAGACAGCAAGAACTAAAGCACTGCTCAGCCACAACAGGGATAGCAGGCAAGATAACCAAATGTGCACTGAGAATACACAGTCACCTTTTCAGCTGCTAATCCTGAGAGGGTGTCAGTCTTTGGCAGCTAGTGCCACACAACTCATTAGCACTTGATGGGTCTATGGGGGTGGCATTTTCCACTTAGGCCATGCCCTCCTCATGCTGTTTTGCCACAGCTAGGCTAGGCAACAGTCAGAAATCCCCCTTGACTTCTCCTGCCTTATGCACTCTTTCAATTCAGTTCTCATTTCACTCACCCAACTCATCCTGTTTAATGTACAAATTGATCCTTCTTTGGCTTATTCTCAGCTTTATTTCTGATTCACAATGAAACAAGCAGTATCACAGCAACTGTAAACTACTAAGTTACCTACAATCCATAGAGCTCCTAATCTTTTACAAATAGGATAAAAAATTACCCAGCTTTACAGATGAAAACAAAAACCCAAGACATGTAGTACAGAGACAAATCAAGGTACCCAAAACTGTGGAGAGTTGAGAAGAGTAGCAAAAGTAAAATTCAGGTATCTTGGCCACTGATTACCATATAGTCTCAGTCAAACTGTGCAAGTTGAAGCCAAATGCATTGAAAAATACACCTTGTTACAGCACTATTATTTTGCCACACAGTGATAGAAAGTGTCTAAATCCTGTGCATGATGTGCACAACTATGTTGCAAGACAGTAATTAGTATCCTACACTTTGCATGAAGGTAGACAGAATGCACATTTGTTAAATACTTTAACCTTCTGTGTCCTTGCCTGCTATTTTCTTCTCTGTTCTGGCTGCAAAATGAACTGTTCTTATTGCCCCCACAACCAGTTTTAAGCTTCCTCCTGCCAACTGAAGTCCTCTTGTCAGTCCTACATTTCCCTGATACTCAGCCCATTATCATCTGCTCTCTCTTCCTTTTGGCTTTCCATCTTCTGCTGCCACTCTTCCTTTCCGTGTCTCCTAAAAGGAGGTATTTCCATTGCAACATTTCCCATTTCTCTGCCCTCTGTCATATAGTACCTGAAAGTCCAACCTTTCAAACACAGGTTAGTTCTATCAGACTAAAGAAGGCAAGCTAAGTAGTTGAAAACTGTGCCATTTAAACTCAGAGAACTGCCATGAAGATAAGGTTGTTCCATACAGATTGCTGGGGTGGGGGGAGAGAAACTAGCCATTTTGGTATTAGTTGACTTCATATTAATTACTGCATTTGGTAACAGAGATCAACTGCTACTTTTTAAAAAAAAAATCAACAGAACAGAGAGAGCAGTACTGTGGAAGGATTCAGAAAAAAATCAGACCATGTTAACACAGTAATATTAAATACGCTTATGTCCACAAAAGCAAAAATGCCGTAAGTCACGTTGTAGGAAACAGTTATGCAATTATTTATCCCATATATAGAAAGTTTACTTGGAAGCATAGTTTCAGCCTTCATCATAACAGATCACAAATGCAGATTGACTTTGCCAAATAATTCAGCTGAAAAATAAGCATATAAGGCTAGATTGATGCACTGCCCCTGCATCATCCCCCTTTGGCCTTGTGGCGCCACAACTAGAATACTCATCAGGATAAGAAAGGGACAAATTCTGTTTCCTCTTCATGAGGGAATTTGAACCCACATGTTTCCCAAACACCAAGCAAGAGGTTCTCAGTTCAAATCTCTGTCCTGAATCAGCAGATAATAGACTGACCATGGAACTTCCACACTATCCTGAGATGGGTCCTTGTTAAAATCTGCTATGGGAATTACTCTGCTTTGCAAAAATAGTTAGCTTCTCCATGGAAAAGATGTAACTTAATTGACTTCAGGAGTCTTCTTTCTGTTCTGGCTTCCCTATCTTCTTATGTGGAGGGAATTAATACATACTTGCATCAACAAGTAATTAAACATAGATGAATATGTACTCAAATTACAGTTTTTCKTTGTTCACCTTCTTAGGTAATTTCTACATGAGAAGTCTTCCTCAGCAGATGTAAATTGCCCCAGTCGCACCCTAAGCTGGCATGTCTGAGGCAGCCATCTCCTAGCCAGCCCTGCATGAGGTCACCTCTCCCACCACAGTCCTGCTCCCCCGACAGGCAAGGAGAACAAATCGGGTCTTCTCCGGGCAATCTATATTAAGGGGCTTACACCACAAAGCAAAGGAAGCGCAGAAAGAGGATACAAATAGATTAATATCATTACAGCTTGTAAATGATCCTAGGAAATTAAAAACAGCCTGCTTGAAGAACAGAGACTGGTGTGCTACAGGCAACCAGGCATCCTTCACAGATCTCACAGAAGTAACCAGAATAGACACTGTATCTGCACCTATTAAGTATAGCATGTATATTTGAAAATATTGCGCTCTACTTCTATAACAAGCAATTTTGTGATTGAGTGAAGGATTCCTCTTCTAAGGCAGAAAAATCACTAACAAAGCCTACAGAAAGTGGGAATAAAAAAGGCAGAGCTTTATATACCTGAAATCTTCACACRCTAAGGTCTTCTCATTACAGAGGTATCTTAATAGATAAAATAGCTACTATAACCAATATACACCTCCTATTCTATCAGACCCATAAATATTTCTGTGCATAGCAAGGAAATTTTGTCAGATACTAATACTAGCAAAAGACACTTGCCTGTATTTAGATATTATACTGAAATAATATTTCCTCATAGATCCCACACTTGAAAAAACACTTCAAGTAAGCATAAACAATCAACAGCCAGGAGACAAAATAAATAGATGAATTGCAATGAATACATGAGTGACTAGGGTTCTAATTTCTCTCCTTACTGAACTTTGAGACAAATTTTCATTATAGACCAAGTCATGCAAGAAGTCACACATTTGCATAAAGGGTGACTATAGACCAGCTAAGACATTTTGCAGATTGACAAGTTTTATATGGCAGGGGTCTGGTTCCTAAACTTCACCTGCAATGGAATATACCTTTCCTGCTTCTGCACATAGCTATGCAGAGCTATGCACATCATAATTCATTATGAAATAGGCTGCCAACACTACCATTTTGTGCGGCCATGCAAGATTTTGCTGAGATAGCCATTAATGCTAATGCTTGTCCTGGCACTGGATCATGCTACTGAATAAATTTGCTTGCTGTAATTATTTGAATTACTTAAAATTAGTGATATGTCAATCATCTGTTCAGCAGGGAGATGCATACATTTTCTAGCAAAAATCAAAGCAAAGTTGTCATAGCCAAGCAAAATGGTTATCTTTAAACTACACATAGGGGTTACAAAAAATTTAAAAGTCACTTTGGGCCTTAGATAACTAGTCATTAAAAAAAAAGTCTAAAGGGTATGGTTTTAAAAGATTTATTATGAATAAATTCTTGTGAAGAAAAAAAATGAATATACAGCAATTAAACAAAAATACACAAGCATATAACTTCCCAATTATATACAAGTATATAACAATTCCCAATAACTAATACAACTCACTTAGCATTATTTAGCTATTCAACCACCATTGGTATATAATAAGAAACTTGAAAAGAGTGATTAACTTTAGCTTTAAGTTACCACCTCACTACTAGGAATCTGCATTGCCTCAGATGCACATTCATGCTCTTATGAAGCACCGGAAATGTTGGAGTTAAGTCAAAAATTTAAACCCTCACCGGATGAACTATCAGCTGAGTTTTAACTCACTGTTGTTGTACAACCTCATATCATGTTTACAGGTCATAAAAGGCTCTGGCTGAAAGCAAGCTAGTACTTCCTGTGTGTTTACAGAAGTAAAGAACTGCTAGGGAAAACCACAGAATTCTCAGTATACAGATATCAGCTGTTCTTATATTCATAGCAATTCTTAAATTCTCACTTTTAACTTTATCGGACAGTTCAGATATGAAGGCATATAAATATTGCTGACAAACAGTAAAAAAAAGTTGTTAACGAAGTTTAGTTTCAAATGAACACGATATAAGTTATAAACTGAAAATGCAAGTATAATCATTGTGACTGTTAAATGGATCTTAAAAATACACACACAACCCCCCAAGAAACAACATTTATTTCCATTTCCAGGTATTTATACATTAGGAATGATTAGAGCTTGTCTTGAAAAGCTGTACTCTTACAGGACTTTGTCTCTATTTTTATGACTACATGGTTCAGCATCCCCTCACAACTAGGGCAGCAAATAGTAACATTAAGGTACCCAGTCTTCTATGCGTTGCACACTTTTATCATGAAAGCAAGCACAAAGGAACTGAATGGCAAATTTAGCTTTGGAAGCAGTATGTATCTACTTTACACCGCAATAAATAGAGACAAAAGCAGGCATTGGCATGCCAGATTTAGATGATAACCCACTTTTAAGGCAGATGCCCCAAATTTCTTTTTCTCTTTTTTTTCCCCCCTTCCAAACCATTGACTACATTTTTACTTCTCAGCTTGGATTTTTTGCAGCCACAAACTTGTCAATAGCCTCAGCTCAATTCAGGTGAAGTGTGAAGGTTCTACAAACCTCAAAAATTTGAAGTACTAACACAAAGTTGGAGGAGAAAATATTTAATGCTTTGACTCTATTATACAGCAGATATATTTCCAAAAGAATATTTTGCCCCCTCAGTGACATGAGCGTAAAGCTATTTTATAATATTTATCATAAACTAATTCTATAACTGTGGATATTACAACAACTTTCCTGCTGTAAAGGTAACCACATGTTTATCTTGCATGAAATTATCACGGTCGCCTAAGTCGGATTTATACTGTATCTTATCAAATACAGTTAGAAAAAGCAGCAACAGCTAGGCACGGCTATGAGAAACACTGCAATTGGATGCAGAGAGTAAGAGCTTAGTTATTCCACACCTTCCTCCCAAACCATTGGTTTCACAAATAATACTTCTCTGAGTAAAGACTTAGAAGTTCGAAATTTTGCTGTCTACACCATCCCATAGATGTCATTCTTTTTTTCCTAGGAGCTGAAAAATGAAGAGCTTTCCTATCTTCTGTTGAATGGCAAATAGAATAATAGCTCTGCATTTCTTTTATTCTTGATGTTGTAATAATTCTAGATATAGGTTACTGGTTGGAGAGAAAGACTYTTCTTCTGAATTATACATTGAAGGACTAAGGAATGATGTGTTTACTTGCATCATGCTATCATTATACGAAAACCTGACCTTGAGAGATGTATAAAAAGAGTATTGAATGAATAAGATGACATTTCTGCATTAGTGACTAAATCCATGAAGTCTACAATATGAATCAAGATATGATTCATTCTCCCATGAATTAATATGCATTAAGTTAATGAAAAAAAACTAAAGGTTATTTAAAAATCCCACCAGGGTGTATATCTTCCAAGGATAAAATGAATCAGGCTACATAGCATTTAAAGAAAAAGTCTCAGTTCAATGTGATCATTTTTCAGCTTGTTATGGCTTCATTTTAGACCACTCGGCACAAGAGCTCAGTGCCTGGTACATGGCTCTTCTACTGATCAACAGTGATGAAAAAGTAATCCTGACTAGCAATGTAAACCAGAATTTCTCTATTTGAATCAGGCACATAGTGTGATGGTTTGGATCCTTGTATGTGGCAGGAAACCRGCTCCCCTGACCAGCCAGCTGCCAGCACACAACTCTTTCTCTACCTGTGTTTTTCTGCTCAGCAGACACTTCTACACCCTCAGTAGCTTATCTTTAACCCAAGCCTGATTGAGATGACTACAAATGTTTCCTCATACATATTTTATATACCCGTTTCTTCACACTTTATGGTTCTAAGTACCTCCACAGGAGACAGCATCATTTCACGTAGGGAAAGGACCACAGTGCAACCAGGGTTGAACATGCCACCTACCCAAAGCTAAACAGCCCTTGTCAACCTTAACATGAACTACAGGCTCATTTACTGTTGTCATTGATGCAGTATTAGGAAATTATTTACTTAAATGTGAAAAAACAATGCAAAAGGCTACTTCTTTCTACCTAGTCCAGAACCAAGCAGTCGCTTACAACCTAGCYGCTAATTAACCTACAGAACCTATTGATTCTTGCTTGTTTCATGTCTCATATACTCAGCCCCATGTTTATGAAGTGGGGACACTTCAGACACGTAAGACAGTGCAACTGCCAGTGTAGTAATTTGTCTTTTGATCTTTGTTTTAGAAGAGTGAAAGTCTTATCCTCATAGAGTCAATAGCAAAACTACAAGGAAAAGAGGCTCGATCAGAGTTTTGAAAGCACATACACAATTTACATACTTGACCATCCAGCCCTTTCAGGTATATGTCAATACATTTCCTATTGGAATGCAGATCAATAATTTTGAGATGAAGAGTTAAATGTTTACAAATCAGGTGTAATAGCAGTGGAATAATCAAACAAGCAAGCCAACATCTAAACAGATTCTTTTAAGCTATCTCATCCTGAACATTAAAGTCTTTTAATTAGAGCCAAGGTCTTCATTCAGTTTTAGACAGATCACTGATACAACTGTGGAAGGGGAGAGTTACTCACAGCACAGAAGCTGCCGGGAAGAGAGGCTTGTCAGAACATTCAGTCATGCTTTTCCCAACAGACTGCACACAGATACTGCTTAGCTCCAGATGGAAGTATCACACATTTTCAGAAATAAAGGCATAAAGTGAAAATATGTCCCAAATAGCTACTTTCCCCTCTCCTTCCCCCATGTACTAATTATAAATGCTTTCCTAGCTTTTCTGGATTTATCTGTGCATGTACTCTGCGGTATGCCTATCATTATGAATGGCAAAGAATTGCATCATGTCATTGTAATAGTCATTCACAGAAGTGTGCTGTGATGCATTAAAAAAAAAAAAAGCACACACACACACACAGGCTAAGTCAGGCTAAACAAGTAGCCTGATTTTAAAACTGCTGAACAGACAAGCTACTCCCACTCCTTAGAGAAGCCACGGAGTGCTCAACACTTGAGAATTAGAGCACTCTAATCTCTGCTCCTAGTTCGCCTTCCGAAAATTTTAGCTTTAGACAAATGCTTCTGTTCAATACTAGTCTCTACTGCAAGAGTAAAATAATTGAAATAAACTCATTCTTTGCAGTAGTCTAGACACCATAGGAAATGTGAGGGCAGGTGAGGGGGGTAAAGGTTTGGGTGTGCAATACTAACAACCGTATTGCAGACCTGCATTGCATYGGGGTTCTCCTATGTCACATTAAAGTTATCTTCAAAACAATTATTGTACATCCTTGTTTCACCAGACCTCTTGACTGCACTCCTTTTAAGTTCTGAGTCTTAAATAGTAGTTAATCATCTTTTTTGACACTTTGCACTGCAACTCCAACCCCTTGTGGACTAACATTTTGTTGCCTATTTCAGAATGAGTCCTATGCCTCCCAGCTGTGAAATAGCTTCAAGCAGAAATGACAAACATCAGAAGACAAACAGTAACTGCTTTTGACACAAAGCCCTCAAACTATATTTTACACAATAACACTTTGCCTGTGAGATTGTATCTATTGTCTAAATTTTGAGCTGTAATTAAAGAAATGATATTCTAGATAACAGGAAAATAGACAATTCAAATCTTGTGTTCTTTTTCTCATCTTTCCATTACTCTTAATTAGACAGACTATAGTAAGCACACCTAAAAATACTGTAGGCTCCTATCTAAAACCCCTTTCTCATTTCCAAATTCAGAAGGGCTTCTCATAAACAAACAAACAAAAGATGACATGCATCTGACCAGTCACTTGTTCAGCCATGAACTCCTGTTTTGTCAACTTTTGATATTCAAAGTCAGCAGAACTGTCCTCGAATGAAGGAAAAGAAAAGCTAGAATGTCCAAACTGTCGTCCTTCCATCAACTTGATACAGAGCTATAATAGATTTCAAACAAAGCAGTAGGAAGAGAATTGATAATTTCTCAATAARCCATTCAACCAGTGCAATTTTATGTTCCAAATCTTACAGCTGTCTCAGAACCACAGCACATTGCAATTATTTTACATGATGCTTCCATCAACTATTAAAAATCAAGCAAGTGAACTTTTTTTTTTTAAAGCACAGAAAGCTATTTAAGACTTTTCTCAAAATGTTCCTCTGATTGATTGCAAAAGTAATCTTAACAGAAGGAACTTTAAACACTGATCTGTCTTGTCAATGCTGAGTCATACGTAAATTGTTAAATAACTTTGCAAGTATTGCAGGTGCCAAGAAAATTACTAGTAGGGAAAGTAAAGAGTAAGACTTGACAAAGGCATTCAGTTTTTTATATATTACTAAATTTTGCTCTCTAATAGTGACTGCAATACACACCATGCAAATTTTATGGGCACATAAGCCAGACTTGAGAAGCTTACTATAGTGCTATGTAACATATAAAAATGAAGTTGTAGAAGGAATATACTTGTTGTAGTTAATAACCTTCAAGTCCTGAAGGATTAAAAAGTATATCCAGAGAGAAATTCATTTCTCAAATTGTTTCATTCATCATCATCCGTATTACTTTTTATTGTAGATATTAAAAATAAAAGCAGGTATCTTGATCTTTACCAGACAGTTTTTGACCAATCATGCCTAGAAATAAATACTAAAATCTTTTGAACTAAATAAACAACACGCTTTCAAGATAAATACGAATGTAGTAAAACACATTTTCTTCTGGAGTCATTTTGTAAAATAAAATTCAGTAAAAAGCAAAACACTAACACCCCTACGTAAAGCTTGAAAGACTGCAAAGAAACACTGACAATAGCAGTCCAAACTAGTCCCCTCATTCACTGAAATTTGCTGTCCTTTTAGGAAGCACTACAGAGACGTAGGCAAGACGATGAAGAAAAGTTGTAAGCCATCTTACCACTACCACGAAAAAGTATATATATTTATACTTTAAACCTCAGAGGACACCATAACAAACTGCTCTTGCAGACTCATTGGTGGCTAAGATACAATAAAGGAAAAGGAGACAGTAAGAGATATACTGACCATTCTCTAGATCTTTCTAAGCAGATTTGTACTTCTCTTTTGAAGTACACTGAAAAAAAATAAATGAACTAAAAGTGTATACAAGACAAGAAAAAAAATGCAGTTACAAAGCAATGGGTGAGCACTGTGAGAACAGAGTGCTGTTGTCCATCTGTCCTTTTCCTCTCCTGCAGTAAAGATCCAAATCCCACCACACTTCTCCTCCTCACCCTCCCTCACTCCTAAGACTTCACCTACTACAGCAAAATGTATCTGTTTCAAAGTAGCCATTTGTAATTTTAATGGATTGCAGAGTTTTTAAAAGGCAAAAGAACTAGGGTAGGTAGCTACCACATATTTTCCTTTTTCCCCACTACCCTTGATGACAACTGGAGTTGGAAACAGCCCTCTTGCAAGTCAGAGAACCACCCCTTCTGACTGCATGGTCAAATGGATAGGTCCGTTTCCTAAAATACAATTAAGAAATAAGCCATATTCAGCCCTAATTTACAATTAAGTGTTATAAACACCTTGGCTCACAATCTGGCTGACAARACAATTGCTGCAGTCACAGGCAGACCCCTGCCACCCTCACCTGGCTCTGAGCGCCTGCTCTGGGGAGCCGTTCTGCACTGTGCCCCTGAAGTCCGCTCAAAAGGCCAGCCGCTGCCCCTACCTACTCTGCCGGTTTGCCACAACCCCATGCACCTCTCTTACCAACATACATGTCCACAAGCATATAGAAGGGAAAGAGTGATGACCCACAGCTCAATTTTATTTTCAAGTTCTCACTGTGACCACCTGATACCAAACCTGTGAGCAAGTACAGGTCAGATGAGCTGCACAGCTCAGTGTAGAGTGTCTCTAAGTAAAGCTGTGTTTTCATTTAATAGAACTGTAGATTTTCATGCAACTGAAAAGCCTGAGACTTGAGATAGAATAGAAAATACATCATTCTATGTTAAAATCCATTCCTTTTTTGTAATACAAAGGAACTGAGAAGAAACGGAGAGAGAAGAAATCTCCAGTAAGGGATAGCATGGATATAACAGGGGTGCCTGTAAAGTAACTAGAATATCTGCATAATTTATCTTATTATTCAAACTTCAGAGAAAAACTCAGGGAATAGAAGCATACAGTTGAAAACATGAAATAGCATCAACAACAAGCACTAGGAATAAGAGCAAAGGTTTGATTTGCAAAAAGAAAAAAAGTAACGTAGAAACAACTAACTTCAGTTGTTGATTTAGCTTTGGATTTTGGATCCCCCTCCCTGCCTTTTTTGTTTTTTAAATGAAACACTAGGGGGCAATGCAGAAGACATCTTCAACTTGGACAATCCAAGGTCTGGGATTGCTTTATACAACACAGAACGGACTTCTATTCCTAAGGCTTGGGAATTTTTCAAAAAAAAATTTAAAATGCCTTTCCCAAAAGGTAAATTTTAAATGTTTCCAGACATATCAGATTTWAAAAAAATGAAAAGTTTTTCTTTAAACTAGTAATTTGCCAGTGATACAGTAACACTCACAGATTCTGCTTATATCTGGTTAGGTTAGCAACTATGTAGCTAGCCCAACTGACTGGTACATTGGAGATGAGGGCAAAACAAAGACTAATTCTGGCAAGAAACTACATCCCAAAATGCAACCAAGCAAGTTATGCTCCTGTTTAAGTGCTATCCTGAAAGGAGTCAGACTTGAAATTTCTCTTCAATTTCTGTTTTCAGGCCGTTATCCCACTTTCAGAAGTTCCACTCTAAGGCAATTTACCTAGAGAGCTAAAAATTCAGTACTCCATTTTTTCTGTATAATTTAATCAGTATCCACAGATGACCAAACATCCTGTCTGGCTTTAATTGCCAGCTGATCTTCAAATACTTTCATTCGCTGAGTTACTAAGTATGAGGTACCACAAGACAATCTTTAAGTTTTAAAATGCCTTAATTCTCACATTTTTAAATAGTTTTTCCCATATACCGTAGATCTAAWAATATTCCTAGCAGCTGAAATCTGCTGCAAGAATAGGAATGTGAATGCCTTAGTTACTGTGAGTTTACTGTGGCTGTTGTTAAACCTTTTCTCTCAAATACTTCATTGGTAGTTGCTTAATACATTACCAAAGAATATTAGGACATTAGCACCATCCTTGCAATACCTTTTATCTTCCTGTTCAAATATCCATAAAATAAACCATTTTGATTCAGACCCATATCACCCTTGTTGTACATATTAACTGTCTTTTTTCCATAACTAGCACTATACAACCTCATCCTCACCATACATCTACACTGYCTTTAAAGAAAGGCCAAAAACATCCATATGTTTTATGAATGCACTCTAAAACAATAAAAGTCTTTATGCCCAGCTAGGACTGTCCCTTTGCATATTTAAGGCACATTTTAATTATCTGCTAGTCAAACAGACTGAATCTCCCTGGCTATAAGAACAAAGCTACTGGGTTCACATGCCTGTGARATATTTCTTCACATTTTTCCCTTCTAAAACCACTATAGCTGATATTCCTATGACAGAAAATTGTTCCTTACCAGGTGGCAAGTAGGAGCTGACAGAAAGCCATCTACAAGTTGTGTGGAAGGGGCTCTAATGAGAAGGCATAGAGTGGAGAGAAGGAAGTGCAGCATAAGTAGTACTTAAGTGAGGGAAATTAGTTACTTACATTGTCATTTGTACTCATCATTTCATTGAATTATTCAGATGAGCTATACAAGGATGTAACAAATGCACATGAAGAGCAAGAAATGTTCCAAACTAAAACTTGTGTACAAACTGAATGTTAGATTAAAAAAGAAAAAACAATATAAGCAACCTATTTGAACCAAACACAGGCTTAAATGACAGTGGGACCTGGCTGACCGAAATAGCTGGAGCCCTCAACAGTTTAGGGTGGACAGACACCGTCATATTTAAATTTTTGTGTAACAGAACAAAGTCCCTCTCAGAGCAAGGCCCTCCAGACTCCAGGTGTGAGTGGAACCAGTCACCAGAATTGTGCAAACCATCCTTTATGCTAATTTTCAGCTTGAAAAACATTTAAACTGACCCCACACTATTCACTGAGGCCTTCCCCCATCATAACTGCACCCTGGTGTTCTACTCCAAGTACTAATTAGCAACAGTACTGCCTCCCAATGACATACGTTAGTAATGAAGCGAAGGGAACAGGGTTATTTAGGGCAGCAGGGGAAAGGGAGAAGTGCCCTCTGCACCACTTGCTCAGCACTGGCCTTATCCAGTTGGTGCCCACGTGAATCCTACAGTACTCTGCCCAAGACTTGTGTATTCCATGTTTGCATCCGTCTTCCTGCAAAATCTGAACTGCTTGTAATGCAACCAAGACAACCACTTCCATCAGGATAAATTTCATCCCTATTGCTATAGCACCTCTTGTTTCAGAATATTTTAGCAAATTAAAGTATTCTCGGGGCCTGCAAGATCAGTTTTTACACCCRCTTTTCATGCATGGACAAGCCGAGGCCGAGACCCAGCTAAAGGTAACCAGCACAGAAGGGCTGGACRCCAGTGCCACCAGGCAGGCGCCTCTTGCCCTGAGCTAGAACCCTGGACAGTTCTGCCAAGAGTCCTGGTGGCCTCATACTACTGCTTCCCTCAGGTGTCATTCCTTGTCCTTCACCAYCATGCAGTGAATTTGTAATTCTCCTGGAACTGAAATCATTCAGATTAACAGGGTCTTATGAATTCTCTGAAACCTACGTATGTTCAGGATCTCTGCAGAAACTTTCTTCCTTATTAGTTTAGAAACCAATAAACAGAATGAAGTGATGCAACTTTGATAAAAAGCATCACATTATCTCTTGACTAAGAGGATCTCCTTAAAAATGTCATTAGGGGAAGTTACAGAAATATCACTGAGTGCCGCTTAATTGCTATTGTTCAATTTTGACCTTATTTCATCAAGACAGACAAAGTCAATAAAATTGCTCGCTATGGATTATTCCATGAATGGCATATCTGAAAAGAGAAGCAAGAACACAGCTTGCAGTGATCTTGCAGTGAACATAGATAAGCTTACATCAAACTAGAAGAAAAAGGCCAACACACAACGCAGTAATACAATTATATAGCCAYCATTACCCAAGAAACTCATTACTCCCACTAAATAGCAGTTTTGAACAAAACTTTGAAACAGACTGGTGAATAGCATGAAGCATTACATTGCTTCATATTGTTCCTTTTCACAAAATAACAACATTCCTCTCCCCAAATGTCAGCCAAAKCAATCTTTGTTTACATTCACAAATTGTTAGTGTGCTATAGAAAATTCTCAGCAACCAATATCTCTTGTAAGCACAAACCTGAAACAAGTCTGTGATGGTAACACACTTTAAAGTAAGTGTTTTAAATATACTTAGCTATACGTTTATTGTGGATGTAAAAGGACACGGTGTGTATTACATATAGAAGAAAAGCTGAAGAAAATATCCCATTTGCAGCTTTTCCTCACTCAGTCAGCTCCCTCTATCATTCTTCTTTTCCATTGCACATCAAGGGAAAAAAGGTACGGCTAAGCTGCTAAGGGGGAAAAGGTAGGATTTTCACTCCGCTGGTTTTGGAATGAAGGGGAGAGGCAACTTCCTGGCTGTTTCAGCTTATCCAGCAAATACTTTCAACAGGCCAACCCAGTGCTCAGTCAGTGAAAGAGAACAACCTGCCCAACACTCACAACGAGATGAAGCAGCACATGTGTGGCTTGGAAAAAACAATGTAGAGACTACTATTACCTCTATAAAGGAGAGACTATTGTTTATCTTCCAAATTTGGCAGCTGAAGTGTTTAGAAGAATGACCCACAAGAAGTCATCATATTATTGTTTTGATCTAAACTTGATTTAGTCTTCACTATTTGAAATAAGGACCTAACACTTGCCAGACCCAAAACACTCCCACATTCTAGACTGCATTAAGATTTAAAACCTGAAGCTGAACCTGTTTGGTAACTGGGGAATCTGGCAGTAGCAAAACACTCTGGTTCCACAGTTTGCAATGAATACAAAGTTACCAGAAAAAGTATTTTTTTTTTTTTTTAAGCTCTAAAGACCTGAATTGCCTACCACAGTAAACATCTCTTCCCTACTAAGGTAACATAGGTACTTTAAGCATGGCAGAACCCTAACAGGGTGCTGCCTCTCTACAGGCCTGAAACTCCGCAACACCATCCCCTATTCCCGTGTGCAGTCACCCAGTGGTTAAGTCAAGCTGCAGGTTCAGCTACCACTTCTAAAAAGCCACAGGGAGGTAAACACTGAGGAACAAACCTGTGTCCAGCATGGTTAACACAGGCTCTTGTTTGGGAGTGAAAATGGGATGCCCAGATACATTTAACTTTGTCAGTCTGTAATTGACAGCTGAATCAAAGTATTTTTAAATTTTAAAACAAAACAATTATGTAAGTATGGTAGGCATATCAGCACCTGACAGACCTGCATAGATGCTATCACTAAGACCTACTGAATTTTATAATTGCATCAGTCACAGGCTTTGAAAAACAGAAATCTCAAATGCTGTCACAGGCCCTGCAGGTTCCAAGAACCCTGAAAAGGATGTTCTTACGAATCAAAATGAGTTGCAGATAGAGCAGCTGATGTTTATACGGTGGTTTAATGTAACAAATTTATTTACACTGCTTCCTGTCCCACTGATCATTCCAAAACTACAGTATGTAATTGAAGATAATCCACTGTGTCTCACAGCTCAGACACATGCTCTGTAACCAAATGTAACATATATAATTCAGTTACTGCCAGAGCGCCCAGCTCATGGGGTGCTGCCGAGGCAGCAGGCACAGGCAGCTCCTGGAACATGCCCAGCTGCACTCCCTGTGCTCCACTGCGCTGCGCCTGGAGAAGGCACCAGGAAAGCTGTCCCTGTGGGGTTCTGGGGTCCTTAGGTGGTAATGTGAGCAGAGACACACCTGCTCTACACTGAAGATTGAAACCTACTATAAAATATCTGGGGATCCTTGAGGAAAGCCTTGAGAGAAAAGATTCAACTTGGAAACACAGGCTCAAGGCCAACACCTCCCTGCTAGAGGGCATGCAGCAGCCAGCCAAGGCCATTCTAGGGAAGGGACCGCTCAGAAAGCCAGTGAAAAAAAATATTGAAAAAATGGAAGGAGGAACATGCAACGCAGGCCTTGAAAAGAAGGCACAGGGAAATGCCTAGTACAATAGCAGCAGGGAATATAGCCCATTCTGCAAGGGGAGAAATCTCCACAACAAGGAACTAGAATTTGGTTAACTGTGGTAAAAGACTGTACTTAAAAACTCTGCTAATGATAAGGAGATACATCAGCCACAGGGAGATATCAGCTACAAGAAGGCACAAGAAGCTATTGTCATCATTTTTTTATTATTATTAAACCTGAAGGACATAAGCCATTAAATTATGAAAAATGCAACACGATCCTATGCTACTTCAGGCACTGTGAAAACTGACCCATTTACAGGCCTTCAGCCTAGTGGGCCCTTACAATTCCTTTTCTGTGAATAAGCTTGATACTGGCTCATCTTTACAATGCTTTTACTCCCTTGCAAAAGCTTTTGAGATAAAGCAGTCTACAGTAGACAGCTACTGCTTAAACCCACTTAAAGGAAACTAATTTTCTGTTTCCCTGAACACATTCATTTCTTCTTAGTCACTGCTGCAGTTTCTCATCTTTGTTTTATGGTAAAGTCAGTCAGCTAGTACACTTAAATACAAAAGCATTTCTCATACTTTCTAGACCCATTCTGCAGAAAGGTAAAGACTTTTTACACCTGATTTTTAGAAAAAGCTTAAAAAACCCACAGAATGAGTTATGTCACAGGATCCAAGAATTTCTCAAGTTTCATATTCTCTCTCAAATTGCAAGTTTCCAGGGGGGTGGGAGTGTGGCAGGGGGGTGTTAAAAAAGAAAAAAAGCTTTTAAAAAAAWTCATATTACTTTCCAGCACAAGGAGGAGAAAAAAAAAAGAGCATAGTCCCATAACATTCATCACAAAACCAGTGTGAATCATATTTAATGTATTAGTACAGCAGAACTTACTCTCTTACAGGAGTTTCCATTTAAAGCAAATGGAAGGACCATCACATAGTCACTTCTGGCTATAGGCTGCCACTTACTCACAAAAAGAATTATACTAAAAATTCAGTAACAATGCCTTCTTGTGTCTATAGAAATATTACAAAAATCATCCCACTACATTAGTGAGCTTTGGTAAAATCAGTCAACAGATCATATTAGTCAACAACAACTAGCATCGAATGTCAACAACAATGTGTTTTATTTCCAGGGAAAAATGAGCCATCTAAGTAATAAATCATTTCAAAACAGTAGGATATTTAATTTGCCATTGTATATGTTTAATTTTGTTCCAGCCTGATAACAAGAACAAAATGGTGATATTTCCCTATTCCAGAATGATTCTGAAACAAGGTGACAAATCAGTGGATTTTGATTCTCTGGGGCAATTCAGAAAGTTTTAGGTGGCAATAGAACATAAACACTTCTGATTCAGAGGAACAGAATTTYAAAGCTCTAGGTTAAAAAACTTAAATTAAGAACAGTCATAATAATTGAAAGCTGTTTTTCTACTCTCTATTCCTGTTGGGCTTTTATGTGAACATACAAATACAGAGGATCTTCCAGAAGTTCAGCYCCCCCTACAGTTTTCTTAAATGTCTATGCTACAAATGTGAGCTTAAGTATCACATCAATAAAGCACATAAAGCTCAACAAGTAGAAGCTGACAAAAACACAGTCAAAACGAATATGCTTATATTGTCACCAGATTACGTTTTCACTGTAGAATACACTGACTTAAGGTTAAAACCACCATCATAGGGTCAACTTTAAATCTGTAAGAACCATGATTTTTCCATAGAGACTTGAAATTTAAAACAATGTAAGCCTTATTCTGCTAAGGCTGAGTAAGAGACAATTTCCTTCTAGCATCTTTTTTGCATTTTCTTAAAGTTTCATGAATCTGTATAATTGCAGCTTTGCAGTTCATGAGGAATAAACCAACTTAGTGACAGTGAGCCCAAGCTATTGGCTCAAGAAAACTGGATTGAATTAAATCTGTTAGTCAGAAGTCTTAACACAGGAAGGTCTAAACATTCTGACCCCAAGCACAGATTTTTCAGTCTGCTGCATAAGTAACTAGCTCCTCTCTGCATGGTATATTCATATATTCATAAACAGTAATGGAACATAGTGCCAAAAATCATACTACAATTGACTGAGTAATAAATCAATTGGGTGTATTAATACACAGATTACTCTAGAATAAGATTATGATCTCAACATGAGTGTAAGATGAAATGCACATTATTTCTACTTTTCTGTCAGGAATTTCCATTGTTGATTGTGCTTTACACATCTAGTGAGATGCGGCATCATCATTCATTGTGCAGTTTGTCTGAAGTTCTTGCTTAGAGGAGATAGGGGAAGAGGGAAAAGATGACAACTCAAAATGGAAAATATGTACTTGCACTAGCATCTAGAATGTGAATTTAATACGAATTTTCCCACTATTCAGGAATGGCTGCTGCCCAACAAATATCTGTAAAAATAATGCAGAAGTATCTTGCAAAAGAAGAATCTTGGTCTGTTCTAATTTCCTTATTAATTTCCTGATTAAAGTTTCAAATGTCCAAAAACATCTTCACAGCTTATTTCATTCCAGTACTTTGAATCAGAAAAGGAAAAAAGAGATTTATCTTTTGTTAAGTCTCCTTACACCTTAATGACAACTGAGTTCAATGCTCTCAGATTCCTAGATTTACTGAGAAGCAGTGACAAACACATACAGTAAGGCCACTCCAGAACGCCTTGGGTTTCAATTCAACATTTTCACAACAGTGCCACATACAAGCATGGATGGAAATTGCAGGACAACTGAAGCTCAAGACGCTGAGGAGCAGGCTGCTGCTAGAAAAAAAAAAAAAAACTAATTAGGCTTTCTATTCCACCAGAACTAATCTTCAGTATAGCCTTAGCAATAGATATTGATGCAGCATCTTCATTTTCCTTTGAAAACCTATTTCCACACCTTAATATGAGTGCTAAATGAATTATGCTCTGCTTTCATCTAAATTGTCCATCCTTCAGAATAATTCTCAGTATCACCTCCTGATTCATTCTCTAAATTAGGATTTTTAGCATACTTGAGGAAAATATACTGTTTTTGTCTATCTGTTTTAAAGGCACAGATATTGCATGAATGTGYGCCCAAAGACAAGAGACTGTTTGCCAGGTTAAGGGCTAGTTTTTGGTACACCCTACTAATTGTAATTCTGTGGCAGTTCAGAGCATTCTTCCGATTGAGATTTTTTCCATAGCAAACTGAGCTTTCCATTACTGTCCTCCTGCTCTTTCAATACATTTAATCCTCTGCTGATCTGCTCAGATACTGTATTAAAAAAAGAAAACTCAAGAGCTGATGAAGAGGGCAGGGGATATGAACAAATACCTGAGCAGTCAGAGCAGAAGTCTTTCTGCAACTCATCTCTGAAGACAAATGGGACTGGAGGCAAAAGAAAGGCTAAATTTGGAGAAGGCACAGCTGCCAGGAAAAGAATTATCTAAAGAACATGGAAATACTCATTTTGGGATGGAGCAGGTGGTGTAACTCAYTGGATCCCAGACCCACATTAAGCTTTCACCTGGCTCAGGTGTGTCCCTAATCAGAGTTTACAACCAAACACACATAATTTGCTTACCAAATTCTTCTTGGAGACCATTCCTGAATTAAAGCTATAGGCCAAAGACAGATCCATCTTCTCCTGAATAAAAATCGATACATTAAGCCTTTCCCCTTATATGTGTGTGTGGGGGGGGGGAGGTTAGGGAAGAAAGCAGTTCCCTTTCCATTGGACACGTTCTGGCCACAAGCTTGTATTTGACACTGATGTAAAAACAGCCTTGATATGCACTGGTCACAAGGGACACGCCTAAGCCTGATCCAGCATAGCCCAGCAATAGCCTCCATGATTCAAGCAGCATTAAGAAAACCAGAGCAATGAAACGACGCTTTCTGCAGGTTTAAAGAGCTCTCAGCCACTCCCTGTCGAAATGCAACGATTTGTAGTCATGCAGCAGCATTTGCTGCAGTTTGTGCAGCGACGGCTCCCAACAATGTTAGCATGGGCTTTGCCATCGCCTCGCCAGCCATCAGCCATGCACTGCGCTGCTGGCCTTCAGCGCTGGTGGTGCTAACACACAGATGGAAACATGTCTGACAGCTTCTCCCCCTAGAGACCAATGACACTGGATATTAGTTACTAGCGGGTGGATTGGGACATTGCAATTGTACCCTCCTGCCCACAGGTAGAATATCACCTTTGCAATGAGAACGGCCATCACAGGGATATAAATAGTCAAGAATCCAAACCTTGCTTAATCCTGGATCAACTGGGTTGCTCTGTCTTGTTGACTATTGGGTTGGTCCTCTACAAAACATGGATGTATACACAAGCTTAAGCCATAAAACTTGCTGTCTACTATAAAACTGCAGATTGTTAAATGCCATAAAAAATAAAATCTGTATAATACAGGAAAGATTAACACACTCAAAACTCCAAACCCATCTCAGAATTTATTTGCAGATTTACCCTCTGTCCCTGAGGCAGCATATCATGCTTGACAGAAGCATTTTGTATGTCAGGAAGGTATCCTGATTTACCATTAAAAGCAAATTTACTTATATTTTCCCCAGTTTGCTCCCTTCCCAAACCTGCTCTTGCCATTCCTGTGAGGAGAGAGGGGTCAGTTTGGCTTAATTTGCTTTTTCAAAGTTCTTCATCAAATATATATTCACCAAGGAAATGGATTAACTATGAGGTTGTCATACACTTTCATATGGTAAGAGGCAAACATACTCAGAAAATAAAGGGTGGGATTCTCAGTATAGTCTCTGCAATAACAAGCCTTTCAGATGTATGTTTCTACAGTAGCTGAAGAGATTCACATTGCAAATTAATATATTATTTTTATTATGAGTGATAAATCTAAGTTTACTCTGGTTTTTACAGTCYGGTTCTTGAGCATGAACACATGAAGATCATCCATTTCAAAATGGGAGGGGAGAAATTACATGAACATCAGTAAAACAGAAAATTGCGATATAAAGCTACAGTCTAGCAAATTCATCTTTACAAGCACACTCTCAAGCAAAAGATAAATCAGGTTAAAACATAAATCAGGTTCACAGAAACTGGAATTTCATTCCAGAATTTGAATTAACACAAAATTTCAAATCCTCAAAATATATAAAGCTGATTAAAGTGGATTAGAGTTAAAAACAGGTTTTAATAACAACCTTTCATAAAAATTGCTTATATCTCAGCAATGTCAATAATATTCATTTACAAGAGCACATGTTGATTATCATCTCACTTAAAAAAAAAAAAAGGCTTCATTTAGATACCTGTTTGCTTGTTAGCCCTGCATTTGAAATATCACTACAAAAACTACAACCACATTAAAATTCTAACATATATTAACATATATCTAACATATATTTAAACAACTGGAAAAATAACACAACTATTGAATTGTGATGTTCTTACTGCTTCTAGCAAAGAACACACCCATCAGCATCTAGCATAAACAAAAMCATCCTGATGCTACCATCATCCTTATTCTAAACAACAGATCCAACCAAAGCCACTCCACACCCAGAAGCAAACTACTCAGAAATACAAAATGACTGAAACAAGGCACTACAGCAGACTGTCTGTTCAGGGAGTTACCTTTTTTCCCTTCTTTTTCCTGTGAGCTGGTTTAGCATTTTTCTCCTTTGCTTCCTCACTCATTTTTCAGTAGGTAAATATACAGGGAAGGGGAATAAGAGATCACTGCTTGTATTCCAACATCCAAAGCCACTGCGAATATTCACGGCTCGGAAACCAAAGTCCATCTGCTGGCGTTTCTCAGACAAGTAACRGAATAACTGCTGCTTGGAGGCAGTCCCTGCTCCTCCTGCACAGACTTCAATTGCTCACAGCCTTGCTGTTTTCCTCAGTAAGAAACTGGGCGTTCTTCACATCAGTCAGTCGATGATTCCCCTACAGAAAAGGGGAAACAATCTCCTCTCATTTTTAACTAGTCTTTATTCCTGACAGAAGATCTGGACAACACTTTTTAGCTTGGTCATCCAGAGCATTGCCAGTTTCTTAAATGGAGTTGATGAGCCAYGCAGAAATTAGCTGCAGCCAAATGACAAGTGTTAGAAGCTTTTACCAGTGGATGATTTGCCGTTTCTTGCAGACGGAGAAGCTGAGACTAAATTGCTCTGATTGCTCGACGCGTACAATACCGACATGTGTTGAATGCATCAGGGCATACCAGAAAAGGAAGCCTCCAAGAGTGATAAAAGATCAGGTTACTGGATCTTAAAGCCACTCCCAGGCAGATTCAAACAATAAAAGGCACAACACACTGCTGAAGAAATTGCTAGATGAGATGTTTATTTCCCTCAGCTCCATATGCCTGCACAAAAGACCTGCAAATTGCCACTCTGAACAGTAAGGTTTATAATATTAATTATTCATCTCAAAAGCAGCAACAATATTTCAGCAAAATACATATTTACAACTATTCCTGCCTGTAATAGCTTGCTCCTCCCTTGCATGCCTGTTCATGTGACAGGGTTTGTACAGTCTCCCCGCTAGCGCAGCTCTCTTTCACAGAAGTATTACATGCCTCATACATGCGCACAACTCTGACAGGTTTCAGATCTTGTTTCCACATGCAACTGACCTATTCTGGCAAATGCTTTGGCTACTTCTGTACAAGTCTCATGGAGAAAAATCAGGAGAGGGCAGAGGCTTGATTAGAATAATTCTCTCTACTCAGTGCCTCTTAAGTAATGTCACAGATAACCCACACGTTACCAACAGCCATGACAGCAGGCATTCGAGAGGCATCTAAGTTATGCCAATACCGCATTTGAGCTGGTGCGCCTCTCGTTCGGTACACCCCCTGGGGTCTCCTGCCACAACAGCCGTCAGTGGGGGCATAGCAGGAGGCATCAGACCTCCTGCAACAGCCCCAGCTGCTGCATTCGCCCCAGAGGCGAGGCAGCAATATGCTCCTCTGCGCATTTCTGAGAACTCTGGTCACAGCGGTGCCAAGTGACAAGGAGTGTGACAGGCAGCCTCCCACTAACACAGAATTGGCTTGGGGGTTTTGAGTTAATATGGGATCTCTCTCTCATCCTCTTCATCTCTCTCCCCCTCCCCCTTCGGTAGCATAGAACTATTCGTGGTTATCAACATGTGTACCATACACCAACCACAAAAGACTGAATGCACTGATTCATACTGCTGTTGGCCTCAAAGCTTTCTCCTTGTATCATTCTCTACAAATGAATTTCTGTGAGCAACCACAACAGCACCATCACACGGAGGCAGTTTTYGACGTACCAGCAACAAGTCCTTGTGCTTGCTGTCTGAGTGCACTGGAAGCAGACCAGCATCATCTGACCCTGTCTCTCCAAACTAGGAAGATAATTCACCACATCAGCCTGGTACAATTGATATTTTGAGGAACTGTGCCTTGTATGCTGCAGAGTTTAAATAAACACTATGAAGAGGCCGCTGATAAAATTTACCTCAAACCTTCCTCTCTTAAGTCATCAGTATACAATAAAAATTTATACTTGCAAAGCAGTGTTTTGAAAAAAAAATGTCCAAACTGTTGATAACGCACAAAACCAGAGATTTAATTTCCACAAACAGCTTGTTTTTAATGGCTGTCTCAGAGAAAGAAAAAAAAATCCACAGCCTCTCCCAAGTTCACATTTTTTATAGATGCTATGTTATAAACTAAAGTGCTCTCTGCTGGTTAACGGTAGGTAGAACAATGCTTAAACACTCAAAACACCATTCTATCCTAATACACATGCAAATCACAATCCTTCCTTCAAGGCTCTTCTACCACATGTTCATCCCTCTGGATGACATTATTTTCTTAAGTAAGGCAGAACAGGTAGCGTTCAGGATAATTCAAGTGTGTCTGCTGAAAAAGAAATTAAAGCTTTGATATAAYAAACGGAAAGCTAGCAAAAAGCATCCTTAAGTTGTGGCATGTTTGACATAGCTAACCATATGCGTACAAAATCTTCTTGTATTACTATTTAAAGAAAAAGGTCACAAAGAAAAGCTGTGTTTCTGCTGGAATAAAAAACAAAAATCCCCTTTCCACAGCAATCTTAACTTTCAGGGAGCTGATACATTCAAAWCATTCCCTGAGCAGAAGCCAGAACATGTAGACTGAGGAATGTCACAGGTTCCCCCTGAACTTCTGTTATTTATGAGTTCCTCTCAGCTCAGGCCATGAGATCTAGACTGCTTGCTGCATTTTCAGATTATGTCTTATTCCTGACTTAAATGGTACTTATTTCTTAATTATTTTTATAACAGCAAAATCTATTTTCCCTGTTGTTCTCCATCTTCTTCACCCTTTCCAGCTTTGAGGAAGAAAACCTCCCAAGTACTTGTAATATTTAGAACATGAAGGAGTCCAGAGAAGAAACACACTGAGACACACTGAGAGGAAAGGAAATTCCCACACTCTTCTCCCCTCATTCTTCACCTAACCATAGTGACCCTTCTGAGAATTAGTTTTAGTGCACTATCTTCTATTTGAAGTAACCATTCATACTTCAAAACCAATGCCCTTTTCATGAATTCTGCTTTGTTTTCTCCTTACTTTGAAAAAAAAGTTGCCATGTTTTTACTCCATGTAAAGCCATTAAAGCAGCAGAACAAGCAGCTAAGTGTTGGATATAAAAGTACTTAACATAAACAGGCACCAGCAATAAAGATTTCTTATGAAATGCTTAAAAAAACAACAAAAAACACCCTTCAAATCATGGCTTTTGACTTCTTCCTCTAAGAGCCCACAAAATCATCTCAGGTAGTAGAGCCTGTGACCCTACTCAAGTGACTCTAGTCAAGTGACTGCTGATACTAGTCCACCTCTAAAGTTATACTGAAGAAATGATTAGAATCATCTTTTTTCCATACCCAGACTTTCCATGTATTCTGCATAAATCTATGTATTTATGTGCCTAAGGTAACTGAACAGAAGGGAGAAAAAGACCAAATAGGATTGCCTGTAAAAATAAAGATTTTCAGGATATGATTCTTAGATAAGGCTCCTACACACACCAAAGTGCTGCCCATAGCACGAAAGATGAACAACAAGCATTTCTAAAAAGGAATAGCAATAGAAACAGAAGAGTCAAAATTTTGACAAGCCAACCGTACATTAAAACCCCAAATGAAAACAGAGGTATAGATGCAGAACTACGTTAAAATACTGAGGAAACTGTCAGAGTCTAACCTCATTTAAATATGCTGCAATATTGCTGTGATTAAGGGAGCAGTCTGATTACTTATGAGACATTCCTAAGAATGATTTCTACTATGATCTAGATAACCCTTGCTTATGAAAGTCTTTTTTGTTGTTATAATGCTCACAGACRTTTTCTTTCTGAAAGTGCATATGAGTTTTCTGGGTATGTTTTGATAAGCTATAGCAGAGAAACAACACACAAGTGTAACACTTGGCAATAAAATAACTCCTTGAAAAATCCAAATTAATACTTTCATACTTTAAAACTCTTCAGCCTCTGGATGAGAATATCACGCTACTCCCTGTAACTTACTGCTTAATTACAGTAGAGTCTAGAGTGAACTTTCACAACCTCGTTGATACATATCTACTAGGACAGTTCTATTTTTAAATCAAAGTAACTCGCATAAGAGGACAACACAGTAGGCCAAGTTCAGTCTATCAGTACAGTTCTATTTATAAATTAAAATGACTTGCATGCAAGAAGCAAGGGGTACACAACTTGTTATTGCAACCAGGTTTGTAACTGTGTGAGGGTTTTAAAAAGAAAAGAGCTGTAATGGAATTGCTTTCTTTACCAAAGTAACATTCAAATCCAAACAGTCAAACAATTTCCAAATCTAACTAAAGGACTAAAAGAATGTGGAGAAAGCAGAGAAACACAGAAAGGCAGCCTGCCCTTCTTAAGAGTAGAAAACTGTAAACTTAACTTGATTAAAGCTTGTGGAAATCAATGTTTAGTGTAAAACCACTTTTCAGATGGACTGCCAAGTACTCCCTCTTGCATTTCACGCAGTATTCTGTTTTATATGTCAAAATTCAAGGTTAAAACAAGTGCTTTCTAATTAGGAATAGCTCTGTTTGGGAGTGCAAGACAAGTGAGGTCTTCCTTCTATAACTAAAACCAACTAAAAGCCATACCTCCTTTAATTTATGTACAAYACATAGATATATAATCCTTCCAAACGTGAAAGAAAGCATTTTGTGAAAACATAAAAGGCAAAAAAAGTTGAAAAGAATCTGTCATTTTCATAGTCCATTATTTTAACTGAGATTTTACTCAAAACACATGACRATTTAAATATTACTGTTATAGACTTAATTTCATTCTAATGGAAAACACAAAGCAAAGATGTGCTAATCTGCTGTTGTCTGCAAAGGTACATGTGGGTAGTGATCCATTAGTCCACATCAACAGAAAAACCACCCCAAAATWCCAGAGTCTGAAGATAAGATTATGAGAATAGAGTGGTAGTCACTACCCAGTAATCATGTCTGCTCAGTACAGACTGAACTATGTAACTGAAGATTTTCAGGCCCAAAACATGGGTTACAGGCTGGCATTGGCCCATGCAATCTCTCCCCTCCTTTTAAGTGAGGGCCATTCCAAACAAAACAATATTGTAGGGTAGAAGCAGAACTACACTAAAGACATAAAGAGGAGCCTTCCATTAAACCCTCAATAAAGACAGCAGCAAACTCTCCAGCACTGGCAGGAAAGAAGTTACTATGACTCCCCCAGGAGGAAAAATATCCACATTTGAAAAAAGTATTCTGACTGTACATAGACTAACTTAATAAATTAGCAACAAAGGCAAGGCAACTCAAGGTTTTAATTCAAGTTGACAAATCAAACTGTCCCCTGAAGTCCAGGGTGAACAGATACTAACATGATTCAAAAATCAAGCTGCCTTGTCTTCACAGTTATTTTAACATATGTTAGCTAAATGAAGTTAATCCCCTTGAGCACAGATATATCCCTTGAGGATGGAACTGAAGGGAGTCTGGGAGTGAAGCCCAGTATAGCTGAGAAGTCACTCTGTGGGAGACAAAGCTAAGAGATTAAATTCCTTTCTTCATTCCCTTGATGGAAGGAAATTGGTTTGCTCTGAACCAACCACTTACCAAATGAAGTCTATAAGAACTCCAGGTCATTAAGAAGAGGATACCCACTGAAAAGTTAGGCAAGAAACAAAGTAATATCACAGAAATTGTGCAGAATTCGTTAGCTAGTGCAAACTAATTACCTGCTAACTGTGTTTGGACATAGCTACACAAAGAGAATATTCTTTGTATTCAAGCTGTATAGGCTCCTATTCATCTGCTATAGCATACTTCATGGATTCTGGTTTTAATTTCACTCCTTTTATATTTCACAAATTTTCTTTTAATATATATTTTATAGGGGTTCTTTCAGGCATAGTACTCACTGGATAGCATACAAACTGGCAGAAAACCTGAAAAAAACAAAGCCAAACAGGGATTACATCAAACATTCAGGAGCATAMAGCAATTATAGAAGAGGCAATATGTAATCATCTTCTGAATTCTGGTCCACTCCATTGCTACTTGTGTGAGCGACCTCTTAAACACAAAAGAAATGCCACATAAAATTAGTCAGAGCATTTAACTTGCACTAGTGAAGTGAACCAGGTCACTCCAGATCAGGATTCTCCTGCCCAGATGAGAGCATWCTGGTAGGTCATTTGAAAGACAATTTTAATTGCACTATCCTTACCATATCTGGTCTTGGAAGGGAGGACTTCAGATTGCCTGAGTGTTGCAGTACACTAGCAATATATTTAAAGTTACAGAGGTGGGCTTTTTTGTTGTTGTGTTTTTTTTTTTTTTTTTTTTTTTTAGGGGGGAGGGGCAGATAGCAATACATTGACTGGTTCATTTGTAAGGTTAGGAAATACCTAACACATGTTGCACTTTCGACAGTAGGACAGAACTTCACTGAAACCCTTTCTTTTTTTTTTCTTTTTTTTTTTTTTTTTTTTTTTTATTTTTTTGTGTTTTTTTTTTTTTTTTTTTTTTTAAGTTTCAAGAATCTTTAACAATAACTAAATGCATTGAAATATAAGTATTTGAATCTGTGCAAATCTTAAGGTTTTTTTATTTACTTTCCTGCAGTGAAATATTTTTAAAAGGATAATCTGTCAGGTTTCAAACACTACATGATTTTGGTGGATTTATAACAGATTTCAGAATACCAAAGGTATGCTCAACTCATTGTTTTATGTATTATTTCAGAACTTCAACCCACTATATCATCTACCAAAACAGAGATTAAAAAAATAAAACATCTCACCAGGCAGCTAATTCACTAACTGCTAATAATGCAGTCACATATTATTACACACTTAACTAGGTGTTAAGTGCTGTGCATGTGAACTGAACTGCAGCTGTGCTTCAGCATACAAGAGGTGTTTTTGCAAGCTGCTGAACATCCCATTATAGCTTATTTGAATATTAAAGGAATAGCAAGAAACCTTGTCTTGGGCCACTGTACAAATTCAGAACAAGGGCCAGATTTAGGTCTCACCCCCAGGGGGTTTCAATCTAGGCAAAGACCATTGTTCCACTGAATTAAGATGGCAAGGTTTATTTTGAGCACACACATACCACAAATCAGCAAAATCTTGTAGTAAAGGGACCAGAAAGAAATAACACCCTTTTCAAATACGAATAGGGCCCAAGAAGCCCCACACTACAAGTAATACTTTGGGCTGTATGTTTCAAGGTAGCTTTACGTCAGAAACTATGGCAAGATTTGAAAGTTTGTCTGCTAATTTGGGGTGCACTAGGTACTTCCAGCATGTGCCGCCTTCCCACAGTCAGGTTTTCAGTAGAAAAAGAGACAAGTGGACAGAGACACCACCTCTCCAAGGGCTGGTTTTCATTGAGGTGCACATAATGGCCAGGGTGAGGTGCAGGTCACCTGTTTATGGTGCATTTCTTCAGTGTCAGCCATCAGGTCAGTCAGTTTGATCACATGTCAGAGGGTCATTAATTCGCTTATATGGCAACAATGTCCCGTAGGAGCACACCTCTGTGTATTAAAGGTGTGTATTAAATCCAACCTGACATCAATCAGACAAGTATGGGACACAATGGAAGGTAAGAAGATATCCACACATTAGTGCACATGCAGCCTCTGTTTCCCCACATAATGCTTGCTTTCACAACTGCAAAAAAGCGCAACAGCTTCACAAGCCAGGGAAATGGTATAAGCCTTCATGACAGATTATTCATAACCCTACGATTCACTGAACCAGTAAGTGCTGAACAACCCAAATTTAGCATTGACTCAAAGGCCTCAGGCTGCAAGTTTTTTAGCCTAGGCATTCATCTAAATTTTACTGGTGATATCACAGCAGCAGCAAAGCAGTTCTCTTATAAATGAGGGAGCAGGCTTGTAAAGTYGTAGCAGCTCTGCCTTGAAGTATGTTATAAGAGCAGAAGAGAAAGCTGTCAGTAAACATTTTTTCCTTGCAGAAGCATGTAGTGTCCACAGGTGCACATCCAGGTACCTGCTAGCCCAAATAACTCAGTATTGTATGTAGATGAACTGCATTGACATTCTGCAGTCTAGCTGCTTCCAAATAAACAAATCCATGAGTATTTATGATTACCTACCTACTACCTTTTAAGCCAGCCAATCAAGAGTAGATTTATTCATGATTAGACACGAAACAAATTTAAACCATTATCCTTCATTATACAGAAGGCTTTCTCCAAAGCCTCAAATAAGTTTATTCAGAAGTGCTTGGATAAACAGTATACCTTGTCTACCTAAAACAGAAACAAATATTTATCTGAAACTCAGYTGAGTAGATAGATGTTTCAGTGTGTATTCAGGTTCACAGAAAACAAGGAAACTAACTTTAAACTGCCACCTGCTCAAGTGTTTTTAGAGGAAGAGAGGAAAAAAACCCACCTTTTGATATTCATGTAAAATCTAGTCTATATTCTAAAGGTAACTGTAGCAGTACAGACTATAAATCTCTATAAATGAGTTTAAAACTATATAAATACAAATAGCTATACTACAACATCCTCCTAAGGTTGACTAGCTTATATAAGTAATGTAATTACAAGTTGCCCCCTTCCAAAGGGAAGCTTTTCCTTGAAAATTTTCTGTTCTTTCTCAATGCTGACAGAAATATCATCAAGAAAAAAATATTTGGGGGTGGGGAGAGGGAAGGAAAGCAAAAGGGGAGAATATTTTTGTTCCCACTTTTCTCACACCCAGTATCTGTCTCCCTTTCCATACTTTAGGAAAGAAAAGTTTTGAAGATAAAGGTACTTTCATGGAAARCTTTTTTTTAAACCTCCCCCCAAAAAAGCAACAATATTTTTGCCCAGACATAGGACATACAAAATAGGTAAAATGATAGTCATAATGACTCCACAGAGAGCCAGATAACAAGCAATATCCCATTTATATTCAGTCTGTATGCCGTCCATATTAGATTTCTCTCAGTAGAAGACATATGTGGATGGGAATAAATTCACAAATAATGGATAGGCAAGGGAGAAGAGAGAGTAGGAAAGAGGTCAAACAGGGAAACACATCGCATTTCATCAGTCAGGACAATCAAAGAGATTGCTATATTTATTTTCTTTTTAGCTTTGCGCCCATAGTTACAGTGTCCCAAAGATTCTCAGTCTTAACAGCAATAAATACTTTCTGTATTTTTCTCTTATGTAAGCAGCAGCAACAATAAGAAATTTCATCTTTTCCCAACATGGCAACATGCACCTCATCTACCAGAAAGAATTTCCTTTACAAAAAGAGCAATTTAAGAATAAATTTTGTCAGTCACTTTTAAACTGTCCTGAGTTAATGCCTACCAATCAAAAAAGTGTATTTCCACTTGAACTTATGAAAGCATTTACACACAACTCATAAGGAACATCTTACATGTATAGAAGTCTGACAAATATTTGGTTTATCAGACTTGAAACAAAATTAGAGTTCCTTTCTGCAGTGCATTGATCTATAGAAGAAAATATGATTTGTTTTGGGTGTTATACTTTATAAAGATTTTAAATCAATGTTCCTGTAAATTTTATTCATTGTCTACAAGACTAAGGATCTTTCCAAATCTAAAACTATACAAAACATTGTCTATTAATAAAAMACACATCCACAGAGCAACACTAGCTAAAACTGCCTTTCTTTTTTAGCTCAGAGCTAAAAAATAATGCCCATAAAAACTGGTGAAGTACGAGGGGGAGGAGGGGAGGCAGAGAAACACTATTTTCTTGTCCAGTTTCTGTAATCACAAGTCTAATCTGTCATGCAGAATATATTGTACAGCTTTTCGATTTTAGCCAAGAGTCAATTTTAGAGAACAGTTTCAAAAGAAAGGGAGATTTTAAAATTCTCATAAAAGGAGCAGAAAAAGTTTTGTAATCAAAGTAATTAATTCATGAAGTCTCCTAATTGATGCCTTGGCAATTGAAAACAACACTCAGCATTAAATACAAAATACAACCAGATACAATGAGTTAATAGAAGTGCTCAACTTTCAACTTCACACAAACTGCAAGCTCCAAAACTGTTCTCTCCTAGTCTATATTCAAGGTTCTTCACTGTTTTCAGTAAAGATGAAGTAAAAGGGAAAGAACCAAGAAAGTGTCTTCTAAAAAATTTAACCAAACTCTGGAAATAATGTTCCCATTATCTATACAAGTTACACTCACAAAAGTGTGACTTGGAGTTTAAGGTGTAATTGCCTCAAAGATGCTGCTTTCCTAAATTTTTTAGGATAGGAAATTACCTAGTTCATCAGTATTGCAAGCTCAAAATAGATGAGTCCTGATAGCCATGAAAATGTCTTGGAGGAAACTACCACTGAGCATGAAAGAGGACACACAGATATCACTTGTACTACAGCAATAACAAGTAAGTTCTTAAATGCCTTTCCCTAACTTTTTCCTCACTTTGTCCACTTTTTTGAGCTGCATTATCATTAATCTGGAAATTCTCCAGAAAAACAGGCCCACTTTAATTGCTTTGATCTAAAGGAAAAAAAAAGCAAGCATCAAATGAAAATTTCAGTTAAAGGTTTTGTTTACTTATACCTTTCGACTCTCAGGAGAACATCAGCAACAAAAGACTGAAAGGCCTGATTTTGACCTTAAGAGTTTATTTTACTACTATTTCCCACCTACCTCACTGCTTGCTAGTTAAGCCTTCAGGATAACTCCAGAGGAATCATTATTAGAAGGGAAAAATAGTCTCACTTTCTTGGTATTTTCTTGTGCCATGCAAACTAGCATTCTAACTCAATCCTTCCAGCCCAGCTGTCATGCCCCCCAACTTTTTTTCAAAACACATGCTTACCCATTATCCTCATGCCTTGCAGCACATCTTCTTGCTGCAAAGATCAGCACAGGAGCCTTCAGCACTAATGCCAATGCTTGCTTTGATAACAGGAAGCATTATCAGGAGCAGCATTCCATATATTGCATTAAAAAGTTTACATTTCACTATTTGCATGCAATCTCTCTCTTGAGTGAGTTTCAACTTCTATTTATACAATTTTGATAGCCAGAAAATCAGTTTAAATTTCATTATCCTAAAATGCCAGTAAGTTAAAATGACCATTATTCAGAAATGTTATACTTAAGCAGTCCATTTTCAGTCTTAATGGCTGACCAAGCTCATTTGATTATGAAACTCCAGGACATGTCACAAGTGTTTCATGACGATGTTAATATCACAGGTCTAGGAAAAAAAAAAACCCAAACTACACTCAAAGCAGACTGAAGTTCAAGTTTCCTATACRCAGTGTACATAGCACTTATGCACTTGGGGAGCTCCAACTCTCACAATTCAGTTTGTCTGCAAAAATCATTAGACAATAGACAATTAAGTTGCAAAAATTTCTCACAACTTAAAAGATGAACAAGAGCAGTGTTCACTTTATATGACAGCTTGCAARCCTATTAATTCTATTATGCCAAACAGATAAAAGAATTACTGTTGAGTTAGAGAACATTCTTTCACTTTACTACACTTATCCAATTACGTTATATGCCCAGAGTCATAGTCTTAACACTACCTAAAAACGTTAAAAGACTATATTATTTGCCATTTTCTCTTCCACCCTTTCATTTGCCTCTTCCTAATTTGTGTGCAATGCTCCTTCTCCTGGGGCAACCATCCCAGCTCCTGTAAACAAATCATCTCCCTCCACAGAGCACCTTGGTCGCACACATCTGGCTTTGCCTTCTCCATGCATACCAGCCTCTTGGATCAGGGCTCTGACATCCTTGCAGTGGTCTCAACACTACCAGAAATTGGTTATAATCCCTGCTCTAAAAGGCTCACATCTCCACTTTCTTGCAGTTTTGATAGATCAAGACTTCACTTTAGAACTACTTTCATTATTTTCCAAGYGCAGCAGTACCTATGGTACTTACAGTCTCAATCTCTTTCCACATACCATCACAGATTTACTCTCCTACAGCTAGCAACTGCCTTTTACCATCTTTTCATACCCCTTCTCACTTTCTAGCATAGTACGTTCCCTAATTTGTTTCTTCTCATGTGGTTTTTGCCTTCAATGTTTTTTCTCACCATCTATAACAGTTCATTCTATAATGGTTACTCTTTCCAAGATTAGTTCCTAATGGCCTAACCTATTCTTTTTACACCATACTTTTCATGTTCCAGACACCAATATTTTTTGTTTATCCCTCCAAATTCACTCCTCCTGTGGCATGCTCCTTTGATTTTTTATACTTTTCCAATTGATATCRATCTTATTCTTCACCTTTATCCTGAGGATTTCAAAGGAATAGTTGAAAGGGAAGAAATCATTTTGTCCTGACCTAACTGAAAAAAATTCCTAATTAAAGTCATCTCT
This sequence comes from Rhea americana, assembly GCF_003343005.1. Lineage (NCBI taxonomy): Eukaryota > Metazoa > Chordata > Aves > Rheiformes > Rheidae > Rhea > Rhea americana. The sequence continues at coordinate 549,778 of NW_028186419.1, forward strand.
CCAGACAAATCACAACAGCTTCTTTCTGCTCAGACAAAAGAATTGTCTCCTGCTTTGAAGAAGCCAGGAAGTTCTGCTACTAGCAAAATGAGAGAAAACGGGGAACACACGTAGAACAAAAACAACCTCATTTCATAAAGAGTGAAGAATGCTTCAAAGCGACTGGCACCTCAGAAACTTCAGGCATAGTTCTTATTTCCTTACGCCTCCATTTTACTGCCAAAGATACAAGGAATGCTTGAGTCAGTTTTCCTTGTCCTTAGCTGACTGTTTCTGTGAGCAGGCATTGCCTGGACTGAGGATTCATTTATTACCCCTCTTCCAACAGGTGCTGTCCAGATATAACAAAGTAATCACATAATGGAAGTTTGGAGACAGGCCCAGAAGCCTTGTCATCTTCTGCCCTGGCATCATTTTGGCCTGCTACTTCAGAAGCCAGGAAAACGCAATGTTTAGAACCCATTCCTCCCTTCCTGGCAAGTCACAAATAAAACTGCTGCATTAAGAAATACAAACCTTTTTTGTAGTTGGATGAGAGGAATTCAGAATTGTAGTATGTTTCAAATATACAAACCACTAAAAAACAAACTATGTAAGTGCTTTTTTCCTAAGAAAAAGATTTGGAGAAATATACTCAAGCTGAAATTTATCAAGTAGTAGATAGTTAATTTACAGTGTAAGAATGAAAAAACAAGCAAAGAAAGAACAATTAACTTTAAAATAATTAAATTAAGCAAATATAATATATACACAGATCAATGATAACAGAAGAGCTAAAATAGGAAGGGTTTTACCAATTGCTGATTTTGTTACTGGTAACTGTACTACTGTTTGTGTTGTGGTTAACTAAGAGCTTTCCTCATTTTCACTTCTGTTTACTATTTTATTGTCCTTGTTTGCCTGGGAGCAAGGCAAGACAGATTTAACTAGAAATTGAAAGAACAATCCRTCTTGCTCAGAACCATTATTGTGATTTATATACTTAGGAAAATGTTCTAAAGAGAATAGCATACAATAGGCTCCTATCTAAAGCAATACATGACTGCCAAAAATAGCTGTACTGGTTGACTGGTTTGTAGTCCAGAAGAAAAAGCCTACTTCCTGCCATGGTTGACAGTTTATACATTTCTTACAGTCATAGTTGGAAAATATTCTCCTGCTACACAGTCTGGCACACTGCAGCTAAAGTAATTAAGCTGTCCTGATTCTCACATGCACCCAATTTAAATGAAATTTTGTAAGACGTAAGACAACCAACTTTTACACACCTAAAATGAAGCTCAGATGTCTTATGAAGAACTAAATCAAAATCTTTTGATTTTCCCTCCTTTTTGTGAAAAAATCTAGGAACAATGATTTGCTTTATCCCTAGTGGCCAAAAGTTTAACTGTTAGGCCACTCACCTGGAATATCAAATATTGAGATTCAGCCCCTCAGGCCAACATAACCATGAAATTTGTTTTTTGGTCTACTGCATATCAAAGGGTAGCAGAGGAAAGGTAGGGCTCCATTGAAATTGTAGAAATCAGAACATCAGAAATTCCATCCTGAACCTGAGAAACCCTGTAAGCAGAACTTTAGCCAAAATTCTTTAATTGCATACATCTGCAAAAAAACCCCTACATTTGTCAACAAACAGGTATTTCTCAGACATTAAGTGAAGTGTTTGAAGTTTTTTCAGACTCTTCCTGGAGTGCTGCAGAAGAGGTGTTGTGGRGAATAGCAACATCACAACATAGTGCTGGTCCCAGATAGACAGAGTACATGAGAACGCAGTTACACAAATTTTGAGATCACTCACATGCATGTTACATATCTTCATGCATGCATACAACACAAAGAAAATGTATAGAACAAAGATGGATTTTTTTTACTTGTTTTTACTTTTACATACATTAGTAAAACAGTGGAAAAAGTTCAGAGGAACACACACACCTATGCTTCAGTTAATAGTATTTGATACTTATTGTGAAAGAACAATCAGAAAATACAACTACGTCGTGATACATAATCCAGGCACAGCATCTTCAGCATGATGCTGATACAATAGAAATGATAAGTTGCCTTTGGTGTGTTCAGAATAAATTGTGTTCAACAAGCCAGYTTCTCAACATATGTAGAATCATGCAGTATTTGACAGATCAAAGGCTTACGTGGACTTTAAAACACCACCAAAAAGATAACTGAAATAATAGTTTCCACTACGGAGGCAACAGCGTCTCCTCTAAAACACTGCCATTTCAGATCATAAGCATCCACAAAGTTGGTAAGCTGTGCAAAACTTAACACACCAAACTCAACCTTGAAGATGCAGATAAATGTTGCAGAATACATTACTATATCACTTAAAAAATGCCTGTTTAATACTGCCTCYACCACCTACCTGTCAACATCTTTGGCTTCTGACTCCCATACTCTGCATGAGACTGTTTCATAATAAAGGTTTATTTTTAAAATTATAACCAAGATTTTAATTTGTAAGTATTAGAATGGATTAATGAACACCTTCCATGTTCAAAAATTATCACCTGGGATTTTAATAAACACACAAGCAAAAAAGGTAGAAAGTTCACTTGACATGGTCCATTTGCTATGCAGTTAAATTTAACATTACCTTCATAAGCTCAAAAGATTTCAGATGTGCATTCATGGTGCACAACAAGGCTACACAAGAACATAGCCAAAAAGTCAATAAGAAACATACATGGATAAAAGCTGCTTCATGCACCAGATGAAGCATCAAAACTGATGTCCTAATCTTTATGCAGAGTGCCAACAACAATTAATTCTCAATTGGAGGCAGAACCAAATATTTCTCCAGCAAAGATTCACACCTGTAGTTCACCGTGAGCATGAATTCTAGTTGTAAGATGCTATATTACAAATACAGAAGCATGTGTGTTAAATATATATTTTTATATATATATAAAAAAATACGCACACTACATATTCAAAATAAATTTATTCTCCTGAAAATTATTTATGTTTGGTTTTGAGTTGTGGGTTTTTTTGCTTTTGAGGTTTTTTTGGCCACAAATTCCTGCACAAGCAGACTGACAGGATCCTTAAGTAGTCCAATACACTCTGTTAAATAAAAAAAAAAAAAAAAAACTCCCAAATTTCAGAACCTGACATTTCAGACTTCTGGATCAGCAAATAGCAGATAATAGATAGTTCTCAGTATTTAATCATACTACATTATTTCTGAAAGAAACATTTTTCCTCCAGCAAATTTGCACCTATCCTGCTGTGCCTTACTGCCTAAGTGTCATGTCATTGCCTTCCAATTGAGAGAGTTCTAGCCTCAGGATTTTGTGAGGGGAGTTTCACTCCTTACTCCTGGCTATTTCTATTAACTCAATTTAGCTTTAAACAAAAAGGCCTGCAGATGCCAACTCTAATTTCCAAGCCTTTATATCAGACTTCTGACCAGACTGATAACTGGCACAAAAGACTGAAGTAGTGAACTAGATTTCTAAACCGCAGCCATCTGATTCTCATCCCACACAAATATGAAATCTAAGTAATGAAAGAAGAATTCATCTCAAGCATCAGCTTGTTAAAGGCTCTTGAAATAATCCAAAATCTAACATTTTGAGTCATGACAAGTTAAAGCCATAAGCTTAAGAAATAGCCTTCTGAACAACAATAAAAACATCTTTAATGAGAAGCAGAAAAGAAAGCAATTACATTTTCAGAAAAGGACTGTCAGTTTAAAAATTTACAATGTTAGGCAGTAATGTGATTTTTCTTTGTACAATATCTCTGATTCTGCATCATAAATTAAGTTTTGCTTTACTTATTTGTAATGTTTTTACATTCAGCTCTTCTTTCATAAAAAAAGAATTAAAACCAAAAAAGTTGTTAGTGTAGACTATTTTTGTTGAAATTTAAAAAATATATTTGTCTCAGGTTTAAAGACATATGATAAGTACAAGCATTGGTGTAATTTCATCTGAGGGCATACTTCTAAGCATGCACTACAGTTTAAGCCTTCAAGAGAACGAAAATAGGAACTGAATATTACATACAGTTCAGTAATCACACAGGCCTCATGCAGGGTGACAGAGCACGTGGGATATAAAATCTAAAAAGGCAAGATGGTCATCAGTAGTCAGYATAGCTTATTTGCTCCCATTGCAAGTAGTTACTGGTCAGTTGTTGCTGCTGATCAATCCTGGTCTGATTAATGGGGAAGAAGTGGGAAGGGCAGAAATAGAACTGCCTGCTAAGCCAGAACACTTCCTGCTCTTTCCCCAAAAGCTCGCTCTCCCATTTGCTGTCCCTCCACCCTGATGGTTGGGCAAAGCCCCATCTCACRGGCCCCTCAACAGAAGTCAGGTTAGGTGTCTGATTAGCACAACACAGCACGGGAACAGCAACCACCACTGAGGGTGCGACTGGAATACATAACGCTTCTGTGAGTTCACAGCTGACTAATGACTAAATTCAGTTGGCTTCATTCAAAAGCTTTGTTTCACAGAATCAAATAATTACACAGCTGCTCTCAGCAAAAAGAGTAAGAGTTCTTCTTTTTCTCCCCTCTCTTCCTTCACTCTCACAAGCCAAAGATTATCCAAGGGTCTTTCCAGTCTCCTTGAAGAATCATGCCTCTTCCACTAAATATGTTAAACTAGGCCTGAGGTATTTGAGGATGTTTCAATCTGAATATGGAAAATTAGACCAAGGAGTGCAACGTCAACTTGAGCTTTTTCCTCCCCTCTTTTCTATTGCTAGTTCAGTATAGACTTTCTACCTTTCTAAGATTTATCACACTTTTTTCAAAGTTCCAGCAGTCTTGCCAAAACACTTGTACCAGTTCACATCCTCAGTGGCTGTTTACAATGTCAATGTGAGAGCTCAATTCAGTCATCTGGAAGATACAGGAATGAGTATGACTGAAAAAGTGTTTCTTACCAACAAGGGTACAATTTCAGGACCAGCCTATGTCCTTCACAGCTGAAGGACAGCAGCTTTGATGGCAACATGTAATTCCTGTAACAGTAGAATTCAGTGCACTTCCAAAGCCTCAATATTTAAAAAGCAAAAGACATTACAGAAAATTGGATGAGACCTGTCCATTGAGCCTTTTTGCATTATTAGATACTTTATACATTTCACAAGATCCAACAAATCCAAGACTGAAGTTGGAGACAGTTCTTTCAAATGATTTTAATAGAAAAGAAATATACAGTTAGTGAACAAGAGGCATTGGTCCTATTAAGCAACTCTTTGTATATCTAAAACTTTGAATTTCCACACATTAGGGTAATGAAGACAAAGTTGAGATAGGCATGCAGTAAGCATAACCATATGATTAGATAACACAACAGCTCTTTAAATATCTGGAACTCCAGCATCCCCAGTACTTACATTTGTTTCTGCAGGTAACAGTTACAAGCATTCATCCAGTTGCAGTAAAGAAAAGGAGAAACTTAACTTGAATGAATTATTCTCTGTATAATACCTTACCTTGTATTTTGCAAGTGACTGTTTCTAAGAAATAGGTTACCCAAACAAAAGGAAAAAAAAAAAAAAAAGAGGTAAGAGGAAATAAGAGCAGTAGCAGATACATTCCCAAACCAAAGTTTCAGAAATTTTATTGTTTTTTTCACCTTATTCTAACTTGACATAACAGAAGAGGAGCACACCAAAGAATTATCTGGCTAGCAAAGATGGCACTTAGGAGGGAGTTCTATACAGATTTGTAACATTTAGAGACACTATATATTTCTTATGCAGATTAAGTGGAAAGAGGAATTCATATCAGCATTATCACTGCTAACACAGATAAAAGAATACAACATATCTTCATTCTCAATAAAGTGCTGAGTTGTTGAACTTCCATCTAAAAAGGCTATAGCTAGACGCTAAGGTCTGTCTACCTKTTCCCCCACCCCACCCGCTCAATTAAGGGCAAACTAAATCACATTCAACTGCAAGTGAGTACAGCTTTAATAGCACTCTCACTGAAGGTTCTGGCTGCTAAGAACAAACAAGTTTTGTAGCAGATGTTCTTTAGTAAAGAAGTTCTTGTAGTACCAAAGATGCATAAAGCAGCTATCTTTAATGATTATGCCTTTCATTTGATTTTTGAAGAGTCACTAGAACAGCTCACAAGCAAATAATGATTATAATATGAAACAAAAATAAGCAAATGTCTGTAATAGAAAATATTAAAGGATTGCACCAGCAGTACAGATGCTTACAGAAAGATGAATTAGAAGAGACTCCAAAGAAAAGTGAAGGCCAAAATGTAAAATGGTAGAAAAAACATTCACCAGGAATGTTCAGAGAGATAAGACACCCACAAGGATTTCACAGGATAACGTGTTTTTTTTTTTTTTTTTTTTTTTTTTTTTTTTTTTTCAGTGATAAGCTGTATATTAGAGGGGAGGAGGAGAGGGAAATCAATAGACTGGCATGTAAAGACTCAACAAAAACTGGGAAGAGTAAACTAATGTGGGGTTTTCAGTTTTTACCTTTCTAGGGCTTCCTGAAGGGTAGAATTTGTGGTTTACCTAAAAGTAAAAGAAATTAAAATAATTAAAATCAGTAGGTAAAACCATCTGTTTAACAGTACAAAACCAAAAATAATGCTTACATGGAAATATGATATAGCATTACAGAGTCTACTGTRCAGCAATCCAGAGACCATCATCTCTTTATAACAGAGGTGCTACAAATGCACACACCACACCTTCCAGAAAGCACAACTAGCAGCAGTCCCAGCAGGGAGGAGGATGTCGATACATACGACACGCACAACAATGTGGCGCACATCCACAGAACAGGGAGGTCGCATTGAGTCTGACAAGGATATTACACACAAGTGAGTTTCAACCCATGACTCTACATAGGAAAAAGATTTACGCATCACAAAAATCTGTTCATAGCTTTTTTGCTGAATAGAACCACACCTCACCTAGGAGAAAGATTAGATCCCTTGCAAACAGGAACAAAAAGGCTGAAAATTCTTGATGTAATAGATAGTAGGAATGGCAAAACAAGGCCTGCGAGCACCAAGAGAGCATGAGATCACCCATTAATTTCTGATAAAAAGGGAGGGGGCAGGAATCAATTAAAATATCTGCTCCTTCCACCTCAAAAATAAAACGAACACAGCACGTTTCTTCAACACATTTCAGTTTTTAAGCATCTTGCTAACTTAACATGTTGGGTACTACCCACAGTGCTTGACCAAACTCTTCTCAATAAGGAAGGTAATCAGCAAAACCACAACTACCTAAAGATGACAACTTGGCCAGGGATTGGAATGAGGATAAGCAGGTTTCATTGGGTTATGAGACATTCCCAAAAATTCTTTTTTTTGTTTGCTTGTTTTTTGTTTTTTTTTTTGTTTGTTTGTTTTCTGATCTCAACAGAGTTAGGACTAGCCAATTGCTAGTTCTTCAGGTGCGAACAAAAAGAAGGAAGTTGAACTGTAAATCTTAGGAAACTTTGGCTCTTTTCAGAAGTCTGTCGCCAGTTTCTGCCTCAGAAAAAACAAAATACAACACCTAATCCCAATGCAACTCCAGTGAAAAACATTACATCTCAGATGAACTTGACAGCAAGTGCACTAAAGGAGATCTTTTAAAGAGAAACAAATGCTTGATTTTTAATACAGGTGAGAGGTACTCAATTACAATAACAGATTTGCAAGCACTRCAGAGTGGCTAAGCTCTTACTCACCTGCCCAGCTATCAACGTGAGAAGCAGATGTCTTACATTCCAAAATAAAACCTTTTAAAGAAATGCTTATATCTTCTCACAGAAGCCATTCACTTTTCATTGCTTGATTTTCAAAGTCATTATGAAAAACTAATTTCAGCTTTAAATTGCTGCCGCATTTCTACTTTTCATTTGCAAGTACAGTATGTGATTTTGTAAAATTTAGTTGCAGTGACTATATGCTTGTACTGTCAAAAACTGTTCAGACTGAATGCCAACCAAGCAACACCATAGAAACAGCTCCAGAGAAAATGAAGCAAGAATCAAACACAGGGTTAGGGTCAGCTCTGTTGGTTAGAGTGCAGTGCTAGCAACACCAAGGTTGTGGTTTCAATCCCCATATGGGCCACTTGCTTGCGGGTTGGACTAGATCTCCAGAGGTCCCTTCCAACCTTACCAGTTCTATGATTCTATGATCATTTCCTAATATTCTTATTCGAAATATCTAAAACTGTTGTGGGAAACTAAGCTCAAGACATACGCACACACACTTGCTTTTTGTTTTGTTTTTTTAAACATCACAGTAGGAAACCAGAATGAATTCTTAACAATAAAATCTATATAGAGCTCAGCTATCTCACCGTTCATGGTATAGAAAGCCAGTTTCGAATATTTACTTTCCCAAATAAGTGCATTCTACCCAATAACCACACTGAAGAGTGATGAAATAGTTTCACATTATCAGCTTCTCAAGTTCATTGTCCAAGATCTAATTTTAATACAGAATGCTTTAATAATAATCAGTGAAACAATGCAAAAATAGCACTGTTCAACAACTCATTAAATTCTCTCACCATAAAAATCAAATGGTATTCCTGTTCAGTGATTATTTAGCTATAATTCTAAACAAACAGTATGTTTGCCTATGTAAATACTAATCTAGTGCTAGTTCATAAATTATACAAAACACTACACAGATCACTCTACATCTTTAATGCAGATTAAGTGGTCTTTACAATCTCTAGTAGATAATTCATATTCTCCTTTTGCCATTCTCTCATAGCATAGAGGAAACAACTTTAATTCAATCATCATTCTAAATTTATGAAATCAGACCACCACAAAAAAATGGTTAAAAGCTCACAAGAATTAATAGGTTTGCTAACCAGACCTAATTCCAAAACAGCAGAATGTAATAGTCCTAAATATACCTGAAACATCAAACCAGCACCTGAAGAGCTTGGCCATATGCTAAACTGTCACTCTCCCATAATGGGTGGTGAATTAAGATGCTAGTGTATCTGGCTATTTACTACAATACTGTTCATGTCACTCACATATGTTGCTTTGGCAGTTATTGCTGCTTTCTGTAGAATAAGCAGCAGGTTAGACTTGAAAAAAATTACAGACCAGTTAAAACCATTAAATTTTTGCTTATTATCTATGAAATTAGAAGGAATGTTATGAAAGACTTGCAAAAAATGTTAAAGGTAATTGCTGTATCAGTGCAATTTACATGCTGAAAAGCATGAGAAAAAAAGCAAAGCACAGCTAAGAGTCTAGTAATCAGCATCTTCTGTAGTCTGCGCAAAAATGCAATACTTTAATGCTCATAACATTGCCAAGACAAGGCACAGAGGGATGAAAGATTCATCTGTAGCATTTAGGGATACATAACATTGGCTATCTAGTTAGTAGGAACATATTGCTGAAAAGGACTGGAGCTTTTCTCCATACTTAGTATACAGGTAAAGGAATTCAGCAATGAAAAAGTGTATGACAGTGGCACAATAAGATAAAAGTTACCAGAGTAAACATTTAGTTACTTCATTATATATGCCATGTTAAATCGTTGTATCCATATACATGATTCTGGCTGCTGAAGAGCTGTGGCAAGACAAAACCAAATGGAGTCTTTTTGCTCAAAGAGCTGATATCAAAGAAACTATGGAGCAAGAAGTTGTTCTCATACCTGTAGGGGCCAAAAGGACAAGAACAACTTGCTGTTCAGGCATTAACCGTATTTCTTACACTCCATAGGAATGTTAGCCTATATGTTTCCCATCCCACATTAGGAAGGTAAAGCATTACTTAGACAATAGCTCTTGAACTTTATAATCAAGGGTCCTGACATTATCACATTTGGAATTTTATACAATTGTATCTGACAAAGTGAAAGTTCAGGGATTTGGATTGTTGTTTGAGGTAGAGAGAGAAGGGGGAATTGGAATACAGTTGTACTTTCCATAAACAGTGTAAGGTATAAGTAGTCCTGTGAATTATGTCCTGTGAATTATTTTTAAGAGGGTGGATTCTTCTCGTTCTTGAAGATTCTCATTCATTTACCTTTAGACTACATCAAGGTTTCTGTAAATGACAGTACTACAACAGCCAGTTCTCTCTGCAGCTGCTTGTGCATCTAGTCTAACACACAAGCATCATTTGACAAGATACAGATGCACAGCATGCTGGCTGCTTCGGAAATGCTTTCTCCTAACCATCTGCTGTGCAAGTTCCCTCTTGTCACTTATTGAGTGGTGTGTGTATGTGTAAGTGAAAAGTGTTTGTGCACATACACATGTATCAATTTGCATGCGTTTCGTGCAATACTGATTTTAGGCTGATATTTATTTATATCTGGAATAACAAACAGCAGAGAGACACTCTTGAATAGGAGGCCAAGTTTTCAGACAGTGTAAACAGCATTTTTGTAGAGAAAATTCATCACTTTACAGCTTTAGTGAGTTTGGCTCCAAGTCAGGCAACACAGATGYAAGTCTGACCTTTTCATTTGCTCTGTGCTCAAAAGGGATTAGAAATACTGGGATGCTTCACATTACCTGAAATAGTTGCTACAACTCCTATGCATGCTAGACAGTACCAGTCAAACTGGAATATTAATGGAAAAATTAACAAAAGATTTGGGGGACAAAGATTTGGAGACCTACCAAACTTCTACACACTTCTCAACAAAATCTGCTATGGCAATGTATCAGGTAATCAATAGGAAACATCTTTAATGAGATAAAGATACTCAGTTTAATGAATTGCCAAAGAGAGCCAAAGGCAGCCACCAGCAAGAAGGACATTATTACATGGGGTCAGCAATGGGGTAACTAGTAAACACTAACAATATGTAAACAGATTGAAATACTGCAACAAGGGTCCACTCAGTCTCACACTGAACAGAAACTTCTCATTTCCACAGTCTCCACAATGCAGAACTCTTAGTTCTCTAGGTCTTAATGAGAAGAGAAAAATGATGCAGCACTAAGAGTTGTTTTATAGCTTGAATAAAAAAAGACCCCACAGCAATACACACAACCACACATACAAACTTTGACAACTTCATAAAAGACTGAGGTTTGATAACAGGCTCCTGAAGTTCCACCTTTTTCAGGCAGGCAAAAGAAAAATATTCAGGACTTTCAACAGTGATTCAAAACAAAAAATTAAAATCTAGGAGGTACTGTTGAATTTGTGTTAGAGGAAAACTGTAGACAGTTTGCCTTGTTACATCTGCATTTCACAAGAATACAAACCAACATGACTGAGAGATGTTACAGTGTTACTAAGAACGCCTTTTTCTTAGAGGTGCACCTTTTAGTCACTTACATACCTCCACTCATACACCACATCCTTCAGGTGAAATCATGTGAGACTTTCAGGGGCCCAAGTTAGTCCTGTCAGATACTTTAATAGAGTTAAACAAAATACAATAGAACTGGCATAGATCTATCAGCAATCCATCTGATAAATTCACATATTCTAGAAGACTAATTTACAACATAAATTGGTACCAGGGCAATCAATTAATATATGAATTTCAAGACACTCTTCATCACTCTGAACTGGTACAGAATTTTAAATGTTTAAGTGATGTACCTAATCCTATTTCAGCAGAGGTTTTTGTAGTATTTTAGTGTCTTGCCATTTAGTAGCTAGAATCTTGCAAAAGAAATACAAGTGCTATTACTGGTAGTTAATAGATACTCTCCTTTAGCTCAATTGCCAAACCACATTTTGAATCAAGGGCTCGATTCCCAGAGGGAACAACTTCCTTTCATTATTTCAGACTAAAAGAGAAATCAAAGTGGTAAGTAGTGGCAATATTCATAAGTCTATTTCTAGGTCCCCACTTATTAAAGGATAGAGGCATTGCTCAGTGTTTAATTTATGCAAGTCACATCTAATAATTTAGTCCTAGAGATGGACACATGCTCTCCTCAAAGTCCTCCCTTCTTTGCATTTTATTCAGGGAAGATTTTTGCAGAAAAAAAACACATTTAAAGAATATATAAAAGTTACAGAAAGTGTTACCAAATTTTCACTTAAGTTTTTTGCAGAATTTATTTTCAAGAAGGAAATCTTTGCAAGACATGTTTCCTACCTGCTCCCCAACAGAAAAGCAGGAAAAGGACCTGAAGTGTTAAATGGACAAAAGGAAATAAACATAAGTCAGGTCCTGTGCAAACAGTACATAGACATTCCCTGCAAGGCTGTTTTCCAGTCACCTCCCTGGCTATAGAGCAAARAGAAGGAAATAGGATCCACATAAATGGACAAGAAAAAGGAAGCATTTTCAAAGTCGCAGAGTCAGAGTATGTTCCTGCAGTCAGCAACTTTGAGTGGTGTGCCAGTTTGCATTTCCTCCCCTGTCCAACTTGCATGCACCAGCAGGAGGATGGAGCCAGTGAGAGGCACAAGAGCCAAACGATCCCTTCCAGTGCCCTGTGTAAGGCATTAGGCCAGGCACCTAGGAAGCTCAGATGTCCACAGTAACCACGAGCTGCTGTCCTGCTCAGTATGTGTGACTATTTCCCAGCTGTGCCAACATGCTTGTACACTTTGTCACCTATAGCTTCCGCCACATGCTGCTGCCCTTATATTGCTTCGGAAAGAGGGTTGCAAACAGACCAGCATTAGTTTTGACCCAGCTATGTACCAAAACAATAGTGAAGATCAACATGTTTTTGAACGTCAAAAGGAGTGATCCTAACTTCAGAATTGAGAGCAAATGCTATAGTCAGCCACCAGATCAGACAGAAGTTGCATTCTCGCTCAATTTCTGCAGGGTTAGCTCAGCAACAAGACAAATTCATATGATTACGCTCCCTCAGAGATGTAGAAATGCCTCCATGGCACAGCTTAGCACTGCCTTAAAAAGAATTCCTGCAAGATTGTTATTGCTCTGTGTATCTCCTTATCAGTATTTCACCTTAAAGGGTTAAAAAAACAATGTTAGAAGTGTGCATATTGTATCCACCACTCACTGGACTCAGGGATGTCAATTCTATTAACAGTACATTTCGCACACCCAGCACACTAAATCAGCTTCAAAGCATTACTACTCTGCCACATTTATGCAAGCCTGTCAAACTACTGCTATATCTGCAGAATCCAGAATATTCTCAACCAGCCATCAGCATTGGTCACATCACTGCTGCTGCAGATGCATATCAAAGTTATAATCACCTGCTTTCTGAATTGTCTTTAAATAACTGCAGGCTAATCAATAGCAGAACACTCTCAATCCTTTCTTCTCTACCCAGGACTGAAGTCCTTCTATTCCACCATATATACAGAGTAGAGCACTTCCACAAAAATTATAGCCTGAATTCCAAGTCTTTGAAGTTGCTTTAAATTCACGGCTCTGATGCAAGTCACAGCTCTGATGCAAGTCACACTCTTGTCAGGCCACTCCAGGGGGCTTAATGTGAGCTCGGTTTGTTCAAGTCACACATTCAGGAACAACAATTTTATATCTCAGGTGTAGTCCTCTGAAAGACCCCACAAGCCATTTGGACTACAGACATTCATTTAATAGCTAGTACTTATAGTTGTCAACTGTCTTGTAACTTGAATTGCAGTAAATTTTAACACACGACTAATTTTAAAATTATTAGTGAAATGGCATTATCATCCTCTTAATTACTACTATTTTAACAAAAGGTTTTCCACTAAATAAAAGCACAAAGCAGTAACTTTTTTTCCCCAGAAGCAAAAAGTATTATTACTTTTTGTTTAATACATTACATGATAGCATTTCTAGCATGTTACACAATGTAAATTTTGGAGGAGTTCTTAAGTTCTGTGCCTCTCTCTCCTTCATTTTAATATATTACATCTCCAATGTCAATGACAACTGAACACAGTTAGCTTGGATTTATTGTTCAGCTAAGAGTAAAATCTTTCAAAATTCAAGTTGTCTTTCTCTATAGAAGACTGTGCATTAAGAAATTAAGCTTTTCTAAGGACTTGCAAGCAGGCTCATTATCCATCTTAAAATTCACTGCATTCCACTGAAATGCTAATTAACACTAATCAGAAAGTTACTAATATAGCAGATATTACTCAGATTTCTACTGGCTATTTTTAAAAGTTGATGATTTATAGTTTACAAAATAGTGAAAGTCATCTGATTCTACACAATTTCAAATGTTTGTCAGAAAATAATACTTAGCTTCTGCTCAAAATTTGTATGACAGTATCGTTAATATCAGCAGAGATTAAGTGGTTGCAAACACCAAATTTCATGGTTATCAGGTTTATCTAAACTCCTTTTCCAGGAAAAAATCCTAATACTTAAGAGTTCATGTACCATATTAGTGGACTTTGTCAGCTTTATGCCATAAACACTACACTCTCATTGACAGAGAACTGTTTTTAGAGAAGAGTGGAATAAAGCTCATGGTTTAGTCATTGCTTTGGAAAGAAGGGAGACAGAAAGAGAAAAGAAAAGGCTCAGCAATATATTGAAACCACAACTGAATGCTGAGCACCTACGTCAAGGATCTGGATAATGCTCTGGTTGCAAATAACATTTAGCTATGACCATGGCTTATCTAACAGGGGTTAGAATCTAAGCTATAAGAGTGGTAACCATGCCACTCTTTCACGGTAACCTGAACAGACATGCTTGGTGCTCTACCATCACCAAACGGGCTATATAAATAGTTACTGATCCCATCTATTATTCTACTACCAGGAATTATACTGATGGCTACATTAATATTTCATTGAAAAAACAACCCTTGATGGAGAAAGTTTGTCATTAACACATTCAGCAATAGCATACTTACAAATACTGGAAGTGGATAAAGAGCGCATACAAACACATTATATGAACAGGTTTACTTGGAGTACATTGGTACCTTCTTGGCTAATACAAACTTCAAAACAATAATTATCTGCAAAGAAAATTAAAGTGATTATGACAAGCTACTAAAAAGGCTTAAATTATGTAACTTAATACTTAAGTGCTCACRTTAAAATTTAATTTTTAGTTATTCCAGGTAGAAATTTGATTATTCTACAAAAACTCTTCATATGCTGAAGAACAAGCGCTTCAAATCAACTGCTTATAAACCACCTACAGACCACAAATTAGTCTTGGAATAATTTTACTTTCAATACACTATTCCAGCTCACAAGTAAAACAGAACCCACAATTTAAAGTTACTAGGCAATAGCTTGAGTTATTCAGTTATGCAACCATCTCAAATTTCTACATGCAAGATCACAGACAATGCATTTCAAATGGTGAGCAAATACACTTGCAAGGATAGGTTTAGAGCACCAGAACACATATTGAAGCATAGGACATTCACATATCCTGTCAGATACAAGAATGAAAAGGAGGTTCCAAGTATTAGAATGCTTTAGGGAAAGGCACTCCATAGAATTCAAACTAGATATGTACTTGCTATTTCTCACAACATGAAGCAACTCACAAAAAGCTCTCCTTGAGGATAGCTCAAAATTTAAGCAGCCTTTTCATCTTCTGAACTGCAAAACCAGAATTGGAAGCTACACTAGAGATTGCTTTGGAATTTGTGTTTCTAGATCCATGAAGTTGACTGAAAAGTCTCGTCCTCCATTATCCTCCCTCTTCTTAATCTAACRCAGACTAAGTATAAAGGACAGAATGAAACAAAAATATCTCCACATACACACTCCATCACCAACATACATTGGTAGAGTCAGCTTGTTATGGCAAGTCATGGCAGCTAAAACCTCCCACAACTCCAGTGCAGTTCTGACAATTTATTCCACAGCCTCATTTCCTCTAAAAGTGTTTGTTTCCAGATTTCCATCAGTTATTCTTAATTTCTCTGAATTAGTTTAAAACTACCAGGGGGAAAAAAAAAGTGATAGAGAAAAAAATTTATAAAAATGAGCTTCCCACTTTTACAGTTCAGTTCTGCACATTGTAGAATTTACACATAGGCACAATTTACACATAAGAGCAGCTTAAAAGTCTGCTTGTATTAGCACAGCTCTTCACTGTGCAGATTAATCATACTGCAGTTCCAGCTTTTACATTTTCTTTACCAGTGTTATAACTCTTCTCCTTTTATTACAAAAACTCCACCTAGAATAAGAACTCCATGGAAAATCAGCACTGATCAGAATGATGCCTGTCCTGTCCTTTGCAGATGCTCAGCATTTACATGCATTGATCATTCTACTAGCTTCAATGGAGACATGTTTAACCATCACTAAACCTACAAATTACAACTCTTAATCAAAACTGCAAGAGTCTCAAGTCATTGCAAACCAAAAATATGCCAGTATTGAAATAAAGAGATTTTAAAGCACATTAATTCATAAAAGTATACTTTTTCCCCATCACATATTTTCGAGAACTTAAAGCATGCTTCTTATATTCAATTTTAACAATATACTGATAGCTTTTTCAAAAGTATCATGTTACTCAGGCCACACAGCCTAACAGTTTAAAAAATAAACACAATTTGAAGGAATATAAAAGAGACAAAGAGTATTAGTTTTCCTCGCTGTCAGATTTCATTATGTCAAGAACAGTGTTACTTGAAAACATGACTAGGCTGTCTGATATTCAACTCACATTTAATTTTGTGGTGTTCTCTGAGCAAGGGGATTAAGTCAGTCTTTTTCAGCATAGATATTTAAAAAGTGGAACAGCTTAGGGAAAAAAAGGACTCCAAGAAATATCCAGACTTCTACATGCAGTTAGGAAAGAGGCTAAGGAATTCATGAAGACCCCCTTTGACAGTTTAAGGTAAAAGAGAATAAGGAGTTGATAACATGATTTTTAGCATGTAAATAAATTGATTGAAAATAAGAGTTTATGTTTAAAAATCACTCTATCTGCTAACCACAGCAAGGAAATAGTTGAATGGCTAAGCAGAATGACATTCTTCTAGCTGAAACTTTCCTGAGAAGTGGCAATTTGATGCATTATCGGTATTTTTGTTTGTTTTTAAAAACACTACATAATTATGTCTCTTTCTAGTTCATTTCTACAGCTGAACAAAGCATACTGGACAGGTATCTGTACATGGGCCAGTCAAACACAGCCCATCTAAAGAGGCTATATAGAAGTATTCTATCACTGATGACATACCATTCAGCTACAAGTTTGTTAGCATATTTTAAAAAACAACATACAAAGCAAGCTATTCAGTTAGAGGTAAATTAAAACCTGTACAAATGAGATGCTGTTTACTTGTCTTTTGTTATCCATTAGCAAATGGCTGACAAGTGTTTACAGTACTGTTCCCCCATACACACACCCCAACTTCATCCCTAAGCAAATCACAGCAGGCAGTAGGCCAGCAGGTAATTTGCTCTCTTCCCTTCCAACCTTACCAGTTCTATGATTCTACTCCTAATGTGAGGTTCAGAGACCAAAACTACCTCATACTTAAATAGAAAGGTTGTTATTGATGAAGGTCACTGAGGTAGCAGCTGCAATCACAAAGATAATTGTTTCAAATTGTGACACATGGAGAAAAATGTAAACAATTTCAAAAATACAGTTTTATTTTAACCTCTTCAGGCATCAAGCTATATACCCTGCTGCTGCTTTTTGCAGATAATTTTCCTCAAGTCTAGAACTGCCCTGTGTTATATTGACACAATGATCCATATTAACATATGGAAGACATTTACAGTGTTAATAACCCAGGGATTGGATGATAATGTTATTTAAAACATTAAGGCTACCACAAGATCATTTTAGCTTTACTCAAACACATTTGCTAGCTGATCT
The DNA here is from genome assembly GCF_003343005.1 of Rhea americana. Classification (NCBI taxonomy): domain Eukaryota; kingdom Metazoa; phylum Chordata; class Aves; order Rheiformes; family Rheidae; genus Rhea; species Rhea americana. Next base: position 567,488 of record NW_028186419.1, read on the forward strand.
GCTGAAGGTACATAATGGTGGAGGGTTGTCATGGAAACCCTGTACCACTACACATTTTTCCATGACAACCAGGCCTCCGTGGAATACTAATGAGTGCCCAYGGCAACAGGAAGTTAAAGAGAAGATGTCTGGAGACCAAATATTTCATGTATCATTTATAACAAAAGCTATAAATATATTTGTACATTTCCTGTGCAAGACATTTTTGAAGCCTTGCAAACAATTGCACCTGTGGCAATATTACCTAGTTTAAAAATTACACAGTTGTAGTATAAGTGGGAAGTCCTACATCAATGCTATGTTAAGGCTGAAGTTCTACTCCAAACAATGGAGAATCTGGAGTCAGCATACCCAAAGTTTGTCATCTTCATGTAAATACCATTGTCAACCCATCAAGTATCATATAAAAAACAGAAAACATTATATAGGTAACTTTGGCTACTGAAAAAGGTGCTTTTTTGCCCCGCAATACAGAATACTGTAATCAGTACATATATATTCTCCATATGGCAACTGCTGCAATTCACTCCAAGAACAGACAGCATTGCCTCAGTATTTCAGAAAAGACTCAGGACAAGAGCTTTATAGCAATGTTCCAGTAGCACACAGTGTGAATGTGTTGTTTTTTAAAAAAGGAATCCATGGCTGAAAGTTACATACCAGAACTAAATGTTAGTATCAAAAGATAATACTCCTAAGTGACATTTAGTGTAACTACATTTTTCAAAGTACTTTCTACAAAGCTGAATTTTGGGACATTTTCCCAATCATCAGAAATTATCAAAAATCAAAGACTTTTTCCAGGTATCCTGTCAGCAACATCCTGCCATTAAAAAGAAAAGAGGTGGCACCATCTGGAAAGTCAGTGCTGCCTGTCATAGCAGCATTATTATATGCAAGTCATATCAAGAGCCAGCAAAGTGTTAGGCCACAGAAGACATCCCAAGGAACAAAAACCCTGGGATTCCAGTTGGCACTAGCAGTGAGAACACAAAAGATAATGATATTTAAGACCTTTCAYGTCTTATGACTTATTTTAGTAATTTAGGTCTCTTTGTAAGAGTTGTGTTCTAAAATATAAAATCAGGTGTTAGATAAAAGGTTTGTTTCTTTCTCCCCTCTCTACATCCATGGAAGAGCATCCAAAACATGATCTGTGACATGCATTTATTAACAAAGCTCCAGGTATAAACAGATCGGTTACTGCATCTCCTAAGTGACAGGGCAACAGAGGATAAAAGTCTGCTTCATACGAGATATCACAATAGCCTCATGGTTGCAAAGCTTCTGAGGTATCAGATTCCCACTACTCTGGAGTGAGTGCAGCAGCTGATGCTATCCAGTGGTAAAAACCTCAAACCACTATCACTTCTGCAAGTCACTTCAAGCTGAGAAGAGGTAGCCCACAGGACTGAAGGTATCTTTCTGACCTAAATCAGGTGCATCAGTTATAGCTACCCATCCAATAATCCACTTACAGCTTGCAGAGACCAGAAGAAACCACAAGTATGAATGCAAATAGCTACAAAAAGGGGTCTGAACTCTATCTCACAACAGCATCCCACAAAGAGATCATTCTCTAATTTGATTTCTGTAGGAATCTCAAAAACAGCTAAATTAGGAAGACTATCTGGGGCCAAAGCCTTACAGAGCTCTTGGTAACAGCATGCCAACCTGGCATCTGTGGCAATCTGTGGCAAACGGTCACAATGCCTGGAATATATGCATAAAAACACATAATATTCAATTATACAGAATCACATTCAGCATTATAATTCAGTGTAAGCACTGACTGTGAAGAGACTTTTCAGTGAGTTCCAAAAACATGTTAATCAGCACGTTCAGAGTGATCTGAGGAAAAGGCTTGGGATGAAGTAGTAACACTAAGTGAGAACAATGGCACTGATACTATGCTAAARTTAGTTTCCTCAAAATAGTGCCATAGAAAAAAGAAAGCACAACCAGCTTATCAGGTTAAACTTTTTAATTTCATAGCCTTCAATTGGTATAGGTTAAGTCACAGATACAAAGAGAAACTAAAAGGCAAACTGTTCCACCAAACCTAACCCATGGTGGACCTTGAAGCAATAGGCAGAGCTCCCTGCAGAGGAAGACAGCCTGCACTTTTGCTAGTGGCACACAGCGTTACTCAGTGCAAAATATGTCTTCTTGTATCTAATATGACTGCACGTGATTGAATCCACGTTATTTTAGTTTCACTTAATACTACAACACTCAACCAGATCTTTATTCTATCAGCACTTGAGATTTAGTTTTAATGGGAACTGATTATCAGATGAGGAAAATGGATTTGCATTAAATTATGAGATTACACAGCAATCCATGAATGTGTGTGTGGCAGAGACTATTCTTGTATTAGTCTCTATTTTGCATGAATATTTTGCTTTTCCAAGTTGATATTTGTCCTCCTTGGTCTCTCGCCCTCTCGCCCTCCTGTTTTCCTTTGGGACTCCTTTCTACTGTAAGAGAGGACATGACTGGCATTATCTAATATGAAGAAAAAGTTTAATTGATCTGGGGCTGGTAATGGCAACTCCTACCAAAACAAAAAAAAAAGAAAACAAACAAACAAAAAACCACACGGCTGCAGAAAGGCAGTGACTTCCTGCCAGCAGTACAATAAAAGAGCAAGCCTGGGGAAAGACAGCTAGAGCAAGTATCTTCACCCAACCTTGTAAAACCAGTCTTGAAAGCACTCCTTAAACTAAGAAGTTTTATTAGAATMGACAGCTCTGCACAAAACTGTAAGATCAACCAATAAGAACAGATCTTATCCAAGCAATGCTCTATATAACAGATTTCATAATTTTGGGAGGGGAGGGTTAATCTGAAACATAGAACATTTGTTCATATTACTGTTCTCCAATACAAGGATACACACTGAGTTATGAACTTAAAACACTGTACCAAAAACCACAGTTGTTCTTAGAGAAGTCAGTAATTCCTGCATAATAGGGCTCCAGCCCCCAACATGTATCTGTGCTTTTCATTTCTTTGTAATAATAAACTTTAACTAACAGTTAATAGTTGCACTTCATATAACACACTTTTATACAGTTCTTGTTCCAGCTAGCAGTCTGAAGCATCTCCACCTTCCAGTTGAGGGGTAAAGGAAGCTATTATGACCATCTTTTCTCTAAAATTGAAAGACCTTGCATATAGCCTCTGATCAGGGATGCTTCTTGTATGACCTGCTAGGACCATCCACTGGGCACCTCTCAGCAACTTTTTGACCCTCTCCTACTTGCATGTCACAGAGCACATACAACATAAGCAAACCACACACATCCATGTACTGTTTCTTTCAGTTCTTGCTGGTACAGAATAGGAGTTCATTTGAAAATCCCACTTGGGTACTGTACATACATGCAGAACACTGCTTTGAGCCATGCCTGATTCAAAGCCTACATATTCAAAAATACTAAGAGCTACTTAYCACTTTCTTTGCATGCCAGGGCATCTGCACCTAGAAAAGCAATCTTGTATATGTGGGATGCATGCACCATGGGACTGGTGTGAGACAGTGGTCTGCAGGCTTCCCTGCATTACTTTGGCAAATCCAAGAAAGGACCCATCAGACCATTTTACCCAGAAAGCATTGGAACCACTGCTGAAGATAGCAGTCAGGAAAGTAAGACAAACTAACAGTAAGAGTCCATTTCCCAAAATGTTTGGGTCTTCATTCTCCTAAGGTCCCAAAGGTGTTAAGTGAGAGCATCTGAGTAGCTCCATTTTACCATTCTCCTAAGGTCCCAAAGATGTTAAGTGAGCGCATCTGAGTAGCTCCATTTTACATTACTGAGATGATTCCATTAACTTAAAAGGTCAGTCTCCAGGAAGCTGTGGGAAGAACCATGTAATAAATGCAATTAAGATTTGCTTCAGTCTATTTAAGGTTCTCACACAGTCCAAACCTGTCTTTGCTGTTTCAGTACTTAGTTTGTGTTTTCTGGTAAAGAACTTGACACCTTCCTTTTCCTGCTCCCCCTCCTCCAAAAAACCCTCTCTACTCAGTTGCTAAGACAGTTTGCAACGACCTCTTCATTTTTTGTCTTCTCCAATACTACAGGTTTCGGAGTCACAAATGTGAATGATAGTACTTGAGACCAGCTGAACTTACTAAATACTCAAAGGAAGCAATCAGAGAAAGGCTAGCATAGAAGCCATATGTAAAAGTCACACTGCAGAAAGAATAAAGAGTTATTACTGCCTTTAATTACGTGCAACCAGTGCCACAAAAAGAAAGTATTTAGAACTGTTTTCTTCATTGCAGCTAAAGCACACCCATCTTAGATCAAGACAGTAATGCAAGAGCAGCATGTTCACAAACTGAGCTTCTCAGAAGGAGGGAGAGAAAGGAACTGCAGGTTTTGACACGAACACATGAACTTCCATTCTTGCCAACATTCCACGCAACACCTACCTATTCATTAGGATGTAAAAATCCTATCAGTGACGTATTTTTTGTAGAAAGTATTCATCAAGATGTTCTTGCTTAAATTCATGCAAAGAACCTACTAGACAACACAAAGCTATAACACATCTCAACTGCAGAGTTAACTAGTTTGGTAAAGCATTCAGACTATATCTCAGAGGCATATGGTTTTGAACAGAGGAGAATTTAATTACTTTCAGACAAGATGTTCTAGAAAACAATACCCAACGAAAACATACCATTTTAACCAAAAAAAAAATGTCACTATCAAGGTACTTATTCAAAAGGAATTTCCAGGCACTGCCTAATGGCTTGATGGTTTCCAATAATATTTAGGAACAAAATGAACTAGCTGTTTAACAAGTTTAAAGTGTTATACCAAAACATGCATCTAAACATGCAAGCATCCAGCAAAGCAGGACTATATAGTCAGGCCATATGATCATAAAACTGCAAGAGAGACTTTTATATGCTAAGATTTCTGCAAATGTGGGGCCTGAATGCCATCTACTGGCCAATCTTGTTTTCTACTTCAATCCTCTAACTCGCAAGTGCTAACCCTCGAGGAAGATACATTCTTAAATAAATGTTTAAATGTAGGCAAGCATCTTCTAATTACCCACAATGTCATGGACTATGGATAGTGTTGCCTGGCATGTCTTGTTTTAAAAATGTATTTATCTGTGACAAGTCTCTATGCTTGCTTGGTACTTTGGCAGTAAAAAAAAAAAAAAAAAAACACACCACTCCTCTGCATAACCACAGAAATGACAATGGGCTATTGTTCAATTCTGCTCCTACTGTCCTCATTTATTATTCAATGAATGAATGATTCCTTCCCCTACATTTCTCATTCATTTCCCCAAAAATACTAACTTCAGAGTCATTATATAGTTACAACTCCAACAACAATCTAGAGCRGTATTATCTTTAACCAAACCAAGAGATAAATAGGTAGGAGAGAATAAGAGGAAAAAAGGACTTATTCATACTACTAAAACATTATATAGTTTTCACTGTTCCTCACATCATAAAAGCCAAAGGTTGTACCAGTTTGTATAGAAGACCTAGGTCTTTTTATATCTCAAAATATCCCTGCTACAACACTATTACCAGAATTACCTTTGCTGTTGAGCGAGGGTAGCAGCTCTGGGACTCAGATTTGAGTTTGTTCTTTGCATRCATGCGTCTCAGCTCCAGGAGAGTTTGAGGGAATGTCTGGCATTCCCATCCCATATAGAAATGTCTGCTGTGCAACACTGCAAGTGGTATTTAGCAGATTTACAACCCTACAACAGTATAAGAGTACATTATATTATTTGCAATACTCATGTTCTAAACACTATGGGCTCTGGTAGCGTGTACTGGCAAATACGATTTTACAGCCTGGCAGGGAGAGAGGGGTGGATTTTTATATAACTGAAAATTAAATGAGTATATACAGTGCTGATAAATATGATGTAAAATATAGTTAGGTACGAGAAGAAGCAGTAAAGTGAGGACTTGTAAACAGGAGTGACCAAATACAAGTTTATCCCTCTACCACATTTTTTCTTCTTTAAGACCTATCAATTATTCAAAGACTACAACAGGCACTTTTTTCCTTTGACCTTTTAAGAGCAGTAAGCATATTACAGAAAGTCAGACGTCCTTAAAAAACCCTACAATGCTTGATATATTGCAATAAGTACAAGTAACAATTGCAACTTGGCTATGTACCAGTACTCATCTGGAAGTGGATATCTATCTGTGTAGTCATTACGCTTCCCCTGAATCATTCAAATGTAACACGATGATACCATACAGTAATGGCTGAAAAAGGGTGTAGAACAGGTGGTTGCTTCAGGCATATAGGTAGGAAGCTAAAGATACTTAAAGCAGATAGAGAAAGATGCACACAGAGGTAAAAGTGCTATGAAGGAGAAAAAGGTTTGAGATTGACTTGTGATACGTGGAAGTTATCCACATAAAGTTATTCTCAAAAAGAAATTTAGATCTTCACAGAAACACTGACAGAACAAATGTAAGTAAGATTACCCTTATCCAAAAGTTATTCTGAAGATAATTTACTAAAGTTGAAGTCCCAGAAAAAAATAGCACAGGCATGTTATGTTGTCTTGTGCTGGAACTGGCAATTTCAGGCAGTATGCTTCCAAGCCATGTATAATAAATACAAAGCTTTAAGAGACGACCTATTGCATGCATCCCTCTTTAGTCTGTGCCCACACAAACTGCCTCATGCTTTTCAGAAAGCAGAGTTCTACAGCACATGCTTTCTATAATGTAGCAGATACAGTAATTGTGGACTACATCAAGCCTTACCACACATTTGCAGAAAGACAGAACAGCAGATGCATCACAAGTCTGCAACTTCCTAGAAGCATCGGGTTAAAATACGGTTATAAATATATACATTCATATTTCTGTAGAGAAAAAAAAAGCACTACACTTTTACTGCAGGAAAGAGCTGCACTTAAGGCACAAGAGCAATGACATCCTCAGTGTTGATCTACAGCAGGATTTGTCCACTGTCAGTTCTTGACATAGAGACTGACTGTTCAGTCTAAGTGAGCACTAAGGCTGTTAGTCACCACCAAAAACTACATTCAACTTTGTAAGACTGCCATAGACCTCTCCGTGCTTTTGAGGGGACACGCTCTCAACTGACAAATGGCACAAAAGAGTTGAAATGTTAGTTTAATACATAGAAGACTGCAAACTATAAAGCATACCCCTCCTTCTCCCTGCTTTCCCCTCTCCCCCCAGTAAAGGGGAACAGTAAAAGCATTAGCAAATGGAATAATTTGGTATACTTGAGGCGGACTAAAGAGTGACCAACTGACTAATCTCCATGTAGGTTAAGATATAACAGCTCAGGTCATTGTGCAGTAAGTCTGGTTGCTGGGACTATGCAGGCATATACCAGACAGAATACAGCTAGACAACCAAAAGATGCTTTGGGCTTAATGTTATTATTACCTTAAGACCAATTCTAAATTTTTATTACTACAAAGGCATTTCTGCCAATTACTGTTCTCCAAGGCCCTTCTCATTTTCTAAAGTCACACAGTGTAAGTCAAAGTTCTACAAAATAATTATCTCAAATATTTTATACTACAATCCTCTTTCAATGTAGAGCATAGATTGGTACTTTAAAGGTCAGCCACACAAACGTATCCACGAAGTGTAAAACAAACAACATTGCTTTTAATACCTGGTGTTTCACTGCAGTAAATTGATGACTAAATATAAACATCACRTTACTGCACTGTACACTGCACATGGAGAACAGTATTGGTTATTGGTTTTCTGCTATTGTAGTTGGAATGCACGCAAAAAGATAAGTTTACCAAGACAGTCATCATTTTCTACCATTGACATTTATATTGCCACTGGTAATAGATTTATTATAGAGAGAGTTTTTCAGCAAGTAATTTAGCTGTACATCTTCTTGATATTTTCTCGAGAAGCAGTATCCTAGAATATCTAGTGAGAAACCTGCGATACTAGAGAAAAACAACCCCCCAAACTTCCGCAGTTTCATTGTATTTACCTAAGTCCCCCTCTCTAGTAAAACATATCAATCAAAAAAAAAAAAAACACACAAAATTTCCTGCAGAGGAGAATTTTGATATACTCTGTAATGACAAAGTTGATACACATGCTTACAAGTATTTGGAAAGTGATTTCAAAATTAAAGTATTATTTCTAGCAGAATGTAGTTCTCTCAATAGTGACATTACTGATGCAATTCACAGGCCTAATAAGATGTGAAGAGCCTTCGTATATCAAAAGAAAATAATTATTTGTTTTGCAATAATGTTGCAGAGCAACAGCTGTTAACTACTCCAGGCTAATCATCAAGACATCAGACACTTTGCAGAAAGATCTGCTCTTCATATATAATAAGTAGAGGATTGCTGGCTTTCAGATTTCTGGCAAGCTGGGAGTAAGACTGAGTTCCCTACACATACCCAGAACTGCCATCAGACAGCAGAGATCCTCCTCAGCCTTCCTCAGGTTTGGTCAATTCAGATCTACACAAGCCTCTACAGGGTGCTCTCCAGCAAGACTTCTCAGAGCTCAACAGCACCGACCGAGACAACTAATTGCATCAGAAGCATGAAGTCAATCATTAAACACATTCAAAAAGCATCCAAAGCAAGCAAATAAAGAGTTACAGCTTTGATCCAGCAAGGCACCAAAAATGTGCTTAAAATTAAGACAACAACATAGAGGTACGTGTGATGTGCAGAATCCAGGTGAAAGGTCACTTGGTGAAAGTCTAGGTGAAAGTCACTTGGAAACTATCTAAAGTTTCTTCTAAAACTTCTAGGAAACATTTATATTACAAAAATTGCAACAGTTTCATGATGGTAGATCTTTCATTACCTCCCACCAGAGCGCTGTGGGAAAAGCTACTACACATTCAAGCACAGTCAGTTATTTAATCAGCCTCCTCAGCATGCTTGAGCAATAAAAAGCACTTCTATTAATATATGTATTTGGGAACTACACTAAAATCCAGCTATAAACACCTCTCTAGATCTGCAGGTTGCATTTCATGTATGCTTGATACAGATTAATAGATAGAATCATTTATTTTCTCTTCAAATATAATACAAAAGAAAAAATGAAATCTGCCCATTAAGAGCCTACTGCAAAAGCAGTGGTACAGAAAAAAGTCTTAATTTATTTTTGTATTAGTTGCTTATATGGAGAAACTAAGTCAGTGTTTAGAATGTTTTTATAAACTGTACTTACATTTATACACACATTCTATATATGAACTCATACAATTAATAGCTTCATTTGTAATCATCCTTATGTTTTTTCTTGCCTACATAGACAAAAAGCTTCAAGATCATGCAATGTTTTGATATAATGCCATATTTTAATGCATCATTCTTTATAATTTACTGAAAAAGTCTAGAGGAAATGGTATTTTTCTTCCCTATTCTTTTCTAAGAAAAAGTCTCACAACTCTTGTTTATCAACTTCAAACGAACAAGTCTGAGAACTCATCTGAGAGATAATGCAAAACCACCTTCCTCCACATGCTCCTATTAGTTTTTGACACAAGACAAAGTAACTATTCTATCAGTTATGCTACTTCAGAACCAGCTCATTATTTCAAACTTATTCCAAGACTGAAATGGTGGAAACAGTAGCTAAAAGTTAAAAATCAAAAGCCTATATCCCTCCTTTTTTCATAAGGCATAGCTTTTCTGCAGTGGTGTACAAATGGCAAAGATAATTCTAAATGATGATAGCACCTAACAGTCTTTTAAGACTATCAAGCACTGAAACTGAAGTCACAAAATTGAAGGACCAGGAGAGAAGAGACAAGGACTTATAGACCAGTATTATGTATCTAATAAAAAATAAATAAATAAATAAGGCAAAAAGTAAGTTCAGTAATACTGTTCTGTAGAGCCATAGTGCCTTATAAACCATTTGTAGTACAATATTTAAATTAGACTTGACTTCTGAATCCAAATGTAAGGAAATTAGATTTAAGAACGTTGACCAAGAGTCTACAGAAGAGTCCATTTAAACAAAAAAAAAMCCCACACCACACACAAACACACAACAAATACAATTTAAACAATCATTTAACCTAACACTTCAGTTTTAATGTCACCTTGATCTACCAGATAGATCTGGTATGGCCTTGCCTTATGCAAATTAGTCATTTACGCTTTAAAAGCACAGACAGGAGGCAGAATAAATGACTTGAACTGAAACTGCCAGAGGCAGAAACTGTTACTGGAAATTGTTCTTGAATTATAACAAAACTGTAAACTTAAAAGGAAAGACAAAAAAGTCTTTTCCTTTTTAGAACTGTATACATAAAACAAATACTCTTATTCATGAAAATAGCTTTGGTTAATAAATATTTCCTTGACAGACACGTATAGGCACATTAATCAAGACATCACACATCAGTGAAATAACTATCAGAAATAGACAGTCTAGCATTCCCAGCACCTTCAGAMTTTAAAATGTCATGCTTAATGCTAATATAGCAAGTGACCACAGAATTTATTGCAGCTGTATTAATTATTTAATACTTGTCTTTTTAAAAAGCCCACACCTCATTTTCCTTTCAGTTCTTTGCATGTGCTTAAGCATGTTTCTAAACTTGATCTCTGGTGTCTGTGGATCCATTATGAACCATGTAAATATATGGCATTTAATTTTTTTAAAGAYTTGTTTGCAAGTAAAAATGTATCTGATTTAAGAAACTGAATATACTAATGTTTCCAAGGCTATCCACTTAGCATAAAATGCAATAATTCCTATTACTGTTCTAATGCGTTCCACATGTACACTCCTCTGATATTTTAAACATTAACACATATCACTGGATAACATATAATCTGATTATTGCTTTCTGAACAGAAATGGTAAGACTTGAACTTTTCCACCAGAAGTTCTATTAAAAGATAATAAAAAGGAAAGATAAGTCAAACCAAAAATCAAGTGTTTAGATTCTATGCCATGGGAGAGGGTTGTATTATATGTATTATCACATAGCATAACATGATTCCCAGGACACAGAACCTGTATGGACAAAAGTAGGAACCATGAAAACTGCAGGCCTTTCGAGCAAGTTACTACAGCAGCCTATAGCAGGCTTAAAGGAAGATTGGTAGTGGACAGACTTCCTAGTTCACCAACTGTTAACCACGATTTAACAAAATACTTCATTGTAATACATATGCAAATCCTCATGCCACTGATTTCTCTAAATAAAAACCAGTTCTTCTGTTTTTCAACATGTGAAAGCGATAATTGGACTCTCGCCCACAGATGAGCTTAAAGTACCTATCCCTCCCAGCAGCAAGTACAGTAAATACTATTTCCTTCAAAGGATTATCTACATCTCTGTATTCTCTAGAGCTGAAACACTGTGCCTGTTACTCCACCTGCACACTGCTGCAACATCTCCGGAGGATTCAGACTGATTTCTGAATGATCCCAAGGCCACACTCCATTTAAACTCTAYATCTGGGTCAGCCATTACTGATCACTGACTTTTCCCTCTGCCTGCACTGTAAGACTTATTGGGCATATTGTCATTGCATGATAATTCAACTACTTGGGGGGGGGCACCTCTTGAAACTCTAAACTATCAAAAAAAAATCAATCATGTTTTTCATTGACTAGAGAGAGCAAGGTCACAGATAAAAGGGAGCAGGGAAGTAGCAGGCCAAGAAACTGCAACTATCAGACAAAGAGAGCTGGTCCTCAGATACTTATTGCGAAGTACTGTTAGCACCTCTGAGGATGCAGAGCAAAGCCAGAGCTGATGGACAGCAATGTCCTAGGTTCTAAAGCAGCATGCAGAGCTGCAAGAAGAAAAGACTAAGGACAGGGCCATGAAGATCCTCTTCTGTTCATCATCCTTTTGGGGATCCCTGCCTATGCCATAACCCTAGTTCTGGGAGGGTGAAAAGCACATTTCCACAGGGAAGTGGAGGTATGTATGTAACTAAGTATGCAACTGGTAAAACAAAACAGGAAAAAAAATGGCTCATAAATGTGCTTTGTCTTTGAAATGAGAACCTCTGAGCTGGCTCTCAGCCTCGTTTCTGAATAAACTTTAACAAAGATTGGTGCCACAACTGTTTTATGAGCATGTGACACAATTAAGCAAGCCACTTTGTGAACACTGGCAATTATTCTGGCTGCTCCCTACCCCCTCAGATTCTCTGCTGTGTAGAAATGTGGCTACATTCACACTACCATGGATGACCAGGGAACATGAATTTGTTGGGTCTCCTTTGCCTGCTTGCCTATTTTCATAAAACCTGGGAGAAGTTAATTTAATCAAAAGCACTCAAAAAGCTCAAAATTTCTTATGTGGATAGGGAGAGACTGACAGAAAGGATTACTGTGTGGGAAAAGTCACCTGAAAAGTACTTTGTCTCATCAAAAACATTGTCAGCTTATTGCAGAGTTATGTATTTAATGAATCATACAGTAACACTCTCAGTAGAAAGGAAAACACTAAGAGTTTTGACTCACATCTTTATCTTCTCAAGTAGCAGCCCCATGCAATTACATTCCATTAGCAGAGCCACTGCAAGCAGTTTTAACATGCAGGCTTCTTCCTGTGTTTTGCTCTGCCCACACTTCCCATGCCATTTCTCACACCTGGCGGTTACTGCTAGAGTGCTCAGCAGCCAGCAGAGATTGTGAATATTAAGAACACGAGCGCAAGTAGCAGCAGTTCTGTGCTGTGCAGTGCACTGCTGCCCCCAGCACTCGCAAGCTCTGGCTGCACTGCTGCCTCCTGGGACAAGCTGCTGACAGCTGCCAGGAGCAGACAGAGGCCGTGGAGAACCACACATCAGTTAGGCAGAGAGCACAGTAACAGGTTTGCAGCTTTCCTCTCCATCAGCTTCCCCACATAGGAGTGTTCCCACAGAAGTTGCTTGCTATTTTGTGCTTCTTGAACACAATACTAGATTTAAAGCTCTTCAGACAGGCACAGTTCATGCCTTTGTGTCTGTTGGGGCACTGTAAATAAAGCTATACCTTGTGCACCAATTGCCATACATAAGACGCATTGTTTTAGCATCGATTTTGGAGCTGAACCAATTAAGTGGAAATCAAAAAGATAAAATAGTTCTCTCTCAACTAAAAACAGAAATTTAAATAGCTACAAATCACACTCTTCCTCTAATACCTTCACTGCTTTCCCAAAGTGTTTTAGCAATATGAACTGTTTATACTTCAAAGATAAGCACATACAATAGGTACAGAGAGCTTGTTTTCTACACAAGAGAAACAGTTTCCATGGAACTTTCTACCTCCCACCTCTCCAGAGGAAACAAATGCAAAACTAAACAGTATTTCAGCTGAATGGCTGAAAATTCAGCCCTGTGATTCAACAACCTATCTGTTTCACTTGAAACAGTCCTTATGCATCCTTAATTCCCAGGTCATAAACAATAAGAAAAGGAACTTGCAATTACCTAATCCTGGAGCTGTAAAGCCTTCTACCTCTTCAACTGCATATGTGTTGAGGAAAAAGAAAAAACAAACAAAACATACACAACCTCTAATAGAGAAAGGAAGGAAAGAACTTAAAGCAAAAATAAAAAGTAGAAAGAGTTTATCAAGTCTGCAATACTTCACTAAACCAATCTTTCTTACAGTAACAGAGTAACAGCCCTATTATTCATTAAACGAGCTTGGCAGAAGAGTTGGTTTTTAGACTCAGCTTGGGACTTCCACCAGCTTTTCTGCACCTTACACTGAATCTTCTGGGAAAATTAATACTCAGTCACAATGCATCTACTACTTTCTTACTCAAGTTCAGGAGCACACCCCTGCTCTGAAAAACAACTCATCATGCACTAAAGTCAGAGAATGCAGACATTTTCAGGTGCCTTCCTGAAAGAGCCAAAAGAGAAACAGCATTACACCACTATTCATTGAACAGCAATTACCTTGCTCTGTTATCCTTACCAGGGAATGGGGAGGGGGAAAAGATRTTTTTACTGAGGGCACACAAGTGGAGAAGGAAGAATAGAAAGTGATCTAGATCACTTTAAATTACAGCAGTGTAACAGCAAGCAACTTCTCTAGGCTCTACAGCATTGTTCAGGAAGCAATACACTGGTAGAATAAACTTGGATCACAAAATTCACAGACGAAAGGGGAAAAAACCCTACCACACACAGCTCTGAGTGATGTAGCATTTATCCTATAATTTGCATGCTTTCTCTAAAGGCCTTATCCCACAAAAATGCCTATAGCTCTGCAGTCAATAGTCTGCATTACTTCCAAAAACTGACTCTGGAAATTCCAACCTGACGAACGCACATACAACATTCATTTGTATTATTCACGGCTCCACAAATGCCTTTTTATAAAGCTGTTAGAGGGAACCTTTAGCACTGTTTGGAAAGAGACCACATCCAATTCAGCAAGCTCCAAACAGTCAGAACCACTTTAGAAGCCTGTAAAGCCTTAACTTTAAGGAAATAAACAGTTATCTTTGTAGTTTTTAAATGTCAAAAACATTAAGCCATACTTTCCACTTCTGATTTAAAGAATATTCTCTCACTAATGAATGATGAGCATTTCCTACTTTTTATCCTCTGTGCCCTCTGGAGCAAGTTTATTTTATTCTCAGGCTGAGAACAGAAATATATATGCATTTTTAAGAAACTCTAAGGCAGTTCAAAAGAAATAAGGCTTCATTTCTCTCTTGCTTCATGTGATAACCACTATTTTCAGTTCTGTGGTGTATTTCAAAATTTGAGATTACAATTTCCTCTTTGATAGGTTAAGTGAGTAAACAATTTTGTTTTTCTTTTAATTTGTCACTCATTAGTCAAAGTGTTGAGTTTTTTTTATTAAACAATCACACTTGCCATTCGTTTCAGAAGCAGGCAAATCTTTCCTTAGCTTCTTTCCAGAGTTTCTCCTCACCCATATACCTTTCAAGGCTTAAGATTTGACAAAACTAATATAACTTACTAGCAATACTATGGAAATACTAAGATACAAGGAAAGTAGAGTACCTTCTACTTTGTTTTTTTCCTGACCTGATGGCATTAAGGTAAAGCTACTTATTTTGAGCAAAGGAAACAGTTCTGGAAACACCTTTAAAAGAAATCCTACATAAGGTTACTAGACAATGAAAAATATTCAGTCAATTGGTACTTCTGTTACTGTATTAATATTCAGATGACAGATGAAAAACACCCCACTGCCCAACGAAAAAGTATTTCTACAAACATTTCTAACTATTCTGTAGCACTCAAATATTGAATACAAGACACCACTGCCACCAAAAAAAGCTCCACAAGTGTTGCTATCTAAACAGTGTGAAGTCTTAGAGAACTCCAGTTACCCAAGTGTGTGTATATGCAGGAAACAATCAAGCTGTTTTAAAAAAAATACATTAATGGGATTAAAAAAAAAAGTTCTCCAGATTCATCCATAACTGCAGTAAAGGTCATTAGTACTGATTATGTGACAATCTTATATTCTCAAAATTCAAACTGAACAATTAGAAACAATGAATACAGTTACCAGTAGTGTATATTTATACACTTAAATACAGCTCAAGCTAGTCCTGTTCAAGGATGTCTAGAATCACAGAGCAGAGAAGAAGGGACTACACATTATATGACCTGAGCACATGTACTGCACTATATGGCATTTACAGGGAAAGAAACAGGGGTAGAAGGTTCCAAACAGCTCTTTTAGCCCCCTTTTCCTCTCCCCTAGTTAATGTGCTCTTTGATATTAAAAAAAAGTCTTAATCAAAACTCAAATCATATACAAGAAACAATTTTCAGAGGCTATCTCTGGAGATATCTGGAATTAGATTCACAAGTGTGAATCACTACAAATCTTTTGCCCACCAGCCTTTAGTTGTTTTTATAAGCATATTTAATCTGACAGGGAAGGTCAAGTTGCAAAACAGATTTCTGGTCTCTCTCCATTATCTATTGGATAAAATGAAAAGATCAGCAACTAGCTTTCATAGGGCTTGGTAAAGTTTGTGTTCTGTCATTCAAGTATTTATCTGGAATACAGTTGCAAAGTTTTACTGTCAAACACCATTTAGAGTTACTCATTCTCCACATCCTTAGGAAAACTATACTATTGCAGCTCTCAAAACCTTAAGTTGTAGCTTCTTGCTTTCCCTCTACTCCATGTCCTACACCAGAGAGCTCTGAACAACCTATAACAGAACTTTTTCCTCCTCTCCCTGTTCATTCACTTGAAGCTGCCTGAATTCAAACCAACTCTTGAGAGGGAGGAAAAACAAACAAACAAAACCCTGTTCCATCCTAATGCCCAACTCTGGGGTTTTCCTACTTCCTTTGGGTTGCAGTTACCTGGAAGGTCTGTCAGCCACATCATTCCTTTGTGATTGTTACTTTCAGGGAAGTGAAAGCACCCCCTCAAAATATCAAATTCACTAGTTTAGACTTCATATGCTTGTTATTGAAGCATCCCTAGCAYCTGAAGCATTCTTACAGAGCAGAATTTTAAGTTCTTTAAAATAAGTAACAAGCTTTCCAAGCAAGAAAACATAAAAGTGGGAGTAAACCTGACACCAGTTGTTCTTTCAGTTTCTTTATTAAAGGCATCAGAGCCCCCAGCTGATGAATATTCTGCTTAAGGCCTACTCACCTGAGCAGTGCATAGGGGTATCCATAAGTTAGAAAATTCATATGAATCTTCACCATTTGCAGATGAAATCTCCCACCTTCATTCCCACTATTTACTATGGGAGAAACTTGCTATACTTTGCCTTTGAATCAACTCTGAGCATTAGTGAAAACAAATAAAACAATGTTACCAGCTTGTCTAGAAACGGCACTTAATTTTTGGACACAAAGACTAATTCAATCAACTTCCTTAGCAGGAAGGTAAACGTAGAACCAAGCCACCAGTGGGAGATGGGAGCAAGAAGCAAACACTCATGTCTTGTCTGAGAAAAGACCTCAGACCACATCCATCCACACTGTTTAGCTCTCCTATGCATTTATTACATCTTAGGTTTGATATATTCTAGACAAACTATACAACTGTTTTGATGGCTTGGCCATTTGTAACACATTGCTGGCTTTCCATACATAGAAAACACATTCAACATTGGCCATAGCATCTCAGCTGTATTAAGCAGGTAGCACTTATACAGACAAACACGGCTTAAAAAACATGAAACAAGAACCTTTTCCCATCTGCTCTATGTCTCCCATAGGTTTCTAAATTTTACTTTCTAGCTTATGCTACTTTGATCTAGCTTTCTATTAAGAACGGGAAATGGATCAGTTTTCAGACACATTTTTCCCTTCCCATTTTTCCTATTCTGAATAGAATAGCAATTACAAATATGGATCTGAAGCCAACAGTGACATACATTTCTAGCATATGCACATGCACTGAACCTGAAGTTCTTCAGGATCATAGTATAAAACGTCCACACAGCTTTTCATAAACTAGAGGAATCTTCTGAAAAAACACCCTTTCTTTGTCCAAAACAAAGTCCATTTGCTAATCCTGAAGTGCTCCACCCTGGCTCACAGCATGCCCCAACATTCACCCCTCTGTATTTTAAGGAGTTTTGTACAAGAGAACAGAAAGTACTAAAATCAAAGACATTCTACATCACTTTAAATTGACATCAGTGTTTGGATGCAACTCATGTTGCAAGATGCTTGCTTAAGTTAAAAAAAATAGTAATAATGTTGCTATGCTCAGTATTGCATGCATTCTAAAATCTGAAAGTCAAAGATCCAAGTCACAAAATACACACTGAAAATCAAAACACTCAGTTTCAAAATGATTGTATCACAGTCAAGAGCTCCTCAGAAGACAACCATTAAATCAAATTCCATCTCATTATACATATATATACAAATACACGTTGGTTATTATTTTAAGCACATGACAAATAGAAGCAAATCTGGTGATGACAACCAGGTTAAAGACCAACTCACATCTAAAAAGAGCGTCACATCTTCAAACAGCTCAGAAGGCCTCATCCCTATCTTGCATGTGTTCATATAGACCCAAAAGAGTGCCAGCCCCACCTGGTCAACATGCCTATTGCCAGACACCCATGCCAGGAAATCAAGGCTGGCATATGAATGTGATTTAGTATGAGCTAATACAAATGAATGTCTTCAGCTACAGCCATGCTCAAGACTCCAGAGTAGGCAGGAGTAACGCCACCCTCACCCTCCCTGACACTAGTTAAATCCTGCTTGCTTTCCTTGGACCTCATCTTGTATTACCAACTTTGCAATTTCCTGCTCTTGAACCTTGTTTCTAACCATGCTCTTGCCTGGCTATTTAGCAAGCACGGTTCCATCAGCACTCCAGTTCCTTACACACACTCTCCCTGATGCACAGGCCTGCGGCTCCCCTGTTGAGCCTGTACCTAACAGTTTGGCATGGGCATTCACACATCAACCAAAAGCCCTGACAGCCACTTAAAGAAACATTGCTACACATGAGAGGCCCTCAGTTGCAGAAATTAGCTAATTGCTGGATCCATAGTATATCCCTAAAAACTCCTGGATTTTGAAAAGTGCTGGTACCTCCATGACACTGTAGAGTATATATCATTAAAACTAGAAAATGTTTTCTCCTCAGAAGACTGGGGGGGGGGGGTTGGAGGGGGAAGTTGGGGAGGGAACCACACACACCCCTACACTCTTTAACAGGGCAAAAGAGGAAGAAAAAATAGTGATATTAATACTGCTTAGTTATGGGATGAAACAAGTAGATTCGTCTGAACTTCTAGACCTCATTGAGGTCATTTTTTTTTGTAAAGTTAAAAACATTAAGGGAGCTGGGGGAAGATTAGTGAAATTTTAAAATACATTAGCAATGGCAATGTGGAAATTTTTAAGTCTCACATGAGACTCTTCAAGAGCCTAAGTATTACTAAAATACAAGCATGCATGTAGGCTAATATTTTAACATTGGTCTCTTCCTAAATATTTTGTGCTTTAAAGCAATATCCTTCTTTTAAGACCATCTCTGATCACAGGGTTCTACAGTGCAGTCTTTATCCAAGACCACTCCCTGCTGGTCAGATGTCTAACAAATTTAACACTGGAACACAGACCTGCACTACAAGCCATAATCTTCAAAAATCCTTCTAAGGAATAAAAATGACCTAAATATCCAGTGTTTTCAGAAAGTAGAAGTGCAGACTGCTCTGTAATCATGACAAAGATTAGAAAATTCATCTGAATCGTCTTTGACCATAAACACTGGTGCCTTTCGGCTGTGTAATTTGCGCCCTAAACAAATTACTTCATAGTGCTTTGAAACATTACTGATGTAATACATACCCTAATAAGAGCTGTGGAATATCTGCAATAACTAGTACAGTTCTGGACTGGCTTATAATTCCTACTCAAACTATGAAGATCCTTAACAGACTGGAAAAATACATAAACACATCCAAAAGCACTTGTATAGACCTGATACTTGATAACAAGTGTTGGGAAAGGAGGGGATGAGCAAAAAGTAGATCTAGGATATTTGAAGTTTATTCATTTCAAAAAGATTTCCAGTTCAGAGACTGGATGCAGGTGCAAATCTCTAAACTTCACATATGATCTGAATTTCAAAACTCATTTAACTTGCTTGTCTAATTAACCATAGGAGAAAAACTATTTGTATACAAATGCAAGTTACAGAATTTTTTGCTAGTAATAAAACATCTTA
The DNA here is from genome assembly GCF_003343005.1 of Rhea americana. Lineage (NCBI taxonomy): Eukaryota > Metazoa > Chordata > Aves > Rheiformes > Rheidae > Rhea > Rhea americana. Next base: position 587,172 of record NW_028186419.1, read on the forward strand.
TGATATATAACTTTCTCCTATTTCAAGGATTTTACTATAATTTCATGAAGATTAATATTAAAAATGGTACCCTCTCCAATCTGTTTTTCTACTGAGCATGCAATTTTCTAGTTGGCTAATCATTTAAACATGATTATGAAACAAGAATACACACATCACTGAATCTCATTTGAAGAGCACGGATCTCATTTATTACAAGTTAGCCATGCCAAAGAAATGCAAGTGGATAAATGGAGCTTTGCTGCTGACTAGTATTAGAACAAGATCAGTTTTCTTAAAAGATTTTTTCCCAGGCTGTGGCAAGGGATGGGGGAAGGGCAGAAATTAGAGCAGCACATTCTTTTCTTTTTTTTTTTTTTTTAATATAAACTATAATTACACATAAGGAACAATAAAGAGTGAGTTTGAATGCAGTTATAAAAATCTTTACATCACATTAAGATGTACATTAAAAAAGGTTAAAGAATGTATTGCTACCCAATTTCTTTGCTCTTAACAGCTTTAAGTGGTAGTGAAATCAAAAAATTCTCTGGATCCATTTTCAAATCAAATCATCATTTCCTTTAAATTAGCAGATACACAGTCTAGTGGTCCATCTATCTTTAAAGATGAAAGCATTTGCTCTTTATTAGATTTTCCAGCAAGTTTATTGTATATCCAAACTACTRTTTATCAAAGGTCTGTTTACCAGCATGCAGCAATACAGGCATTGATCCTTATAAGCAATCTAATCATWAAGTGGAAAGCTCAACACAAATAGGAAGGAACATATTCTGCAAGATGGAAAAGCTTTTATATTTAGTGTAATCAGAGTATCATAAAACCTCAGCAAATGCTTTGTTGGGATCACTGGCTCAGTTGGACAAAATCCCTACCAGCATTCAACAAGCTTTCTGAGCCAGAGAATAATTAGCCATGTGGTAGGTTTGAGCACTCTGCCAGGAAAGCAGAGCAGAAGAAATATTATGACAAGTGACAAACATCTATCCCCCCCCCATTGCATTGCATGCAATGTACCCATACATCATATGCACGTACGCACCATGCACAAACAAATCAGCTGGCAACTTGCCAAAGTAGCAGCTCATTGACAAATCTTGGTTAAACAGCAAGCACATTCCTTAGGTCAGGTTTACAGGGAAAGTGCAAAACATCTACTTATTGCCTAGAGTATACCCAATGCTTATACCCAGCTGGCCAAAAATTTGGAGCAGAAATTCAGACTCTGCTTCTGCTTACCTGGCCCCATACACTAACCACACTGAGTGATTAAATGCGCATTCCTCAATGTTAAAATCTGTATCCTTCTTTCATGTTACACTGTCTGGCTACACAGGGCATGTCAAACAGATAACATTTCTGCTGATGAGTGCTGAAAGTTAAATAGTCACAGTTTAAAAAAAAGAAAATAAACTTCAAGTGAGTGCTGTATTACTGACAACACCACCATCAGAAAATGCTTTCTCACTACAGATCTTCAGGGAGAAGGAAAACAAAACAAAACAAACTCATACACACATAACCCCAGTCTTGTCCCAAGGCTGCAGGTGGTCCTCTAGTTTTTCTCTTGCAACAAAACTCCAAAGTAAACAGCAGTTCCAGAAAGCACATCTCACACTTGCATTAGTATTTAGGGGTTCCCTACAACACTAGTGGGGAAAAGAACCAAGCTCTGCAAAGAGAAATGAAGCATTAACTTTCACTAYCTATATTTTTTAGAAAGGGATACAGGGGTTTATAAAGGTAGCACTGTAGCTTACTTCATGAGGCCTCAAGTCTTACTTTTTCCTGGAAGTTGGAGGATCCTAGTAAAATAATTTTAAGTACTGCCTTCTTCTTACAGACTTCATATGAACAGACATTCGAACCCAACAATTACTTCATCATGGATTTTTACTGAAGAAAGAGAGAAGAATAGCATCAAGTAAAGCAAATTTTATCGTGGTCTACTCAATCACTACAACAGAGAACAAAACTCAAGCCAAAACGGAGGTTACTGTAATGTCAGTTACAAATAGACCCATGCCAACACTCATAATTAACTTGAAAATTTCTACCTGTTCCAGCAGCCTTTGAACCAGGGCCAGGGTTAATTAAATATAAAGCTATTTCTTTAAGTCTGTATGACTAGCTTTCCATTCCAGATTAATTCTGATCACAGTCAGACACATTTAAGAATATGGGAGGAAACAGTAAGACCTGCATCACGAACAATGAAACTTCTAACATTAAAACATTCATATAAACATGAGCAGACAGTATCTGTATGGACTAGACCTTGTCCTGCGTTCAGTTGCCAGTTTTGGCAGACTGAGCTAAATGTTGGCAGAAGACACTCAAAAGCTCTGAAGATAGTCAACATACAGAAAAGGAAGATAGGAAAGACTAAAATTACTTTATCTTCTCCCCTAGTCTCTACTGAATCTCTCTCACATCCAGAAATATGCAGGGAAAGTCTTCTACCAGAGGCCATGCTCCTGTGGTTCACTGCCCAAACTCCTGCAAGATGACAGCCAAAAATGTTGGTTTCCACTCCAGAATTTATGGATCTACAGCTTTATGAAGGTCTTTTACATTTCATCCCAGTCATTTCCTCTATCAAATCTTAAGAATAAAGAGGTGGACTTCTTAAAGAAAACAGCTACCAACTCTGGATACTGCCATCACTATTCTCTGGTCATTTTATCACCTAAATACAAATACTACAACAGATCCTACGGTCTATCATCAAGAGGTGATGCAGTTATTCAGCTCCAGTGAGAGCCACTACCATTCAGCACCTAAAAAGTCTGACTAGTCTCTGCATGACAACTCTGCACACGCAAGGGAAGAGCCAATTTCACTTCTGCTGTATAGACTCTACCATAGTACTAAGAATAAAGACAGGCATTATCTGGTGAGTAACTAAGGTGAGTATGGATAACAATAAACAAAGACTATGATCATGTTAAATATAAGTGTTCAACTTCTTTACATAGCCACTTTACTAAGAAATATCAAGACTGCATTTTTATTTCGACTACTGCAAGTTATTATATATAGCAGCAGTCACAACATTTTCTTTTATCCTTTGGTAAGCTAGACAGAATCAAAGTTTGATTTCTGAGCTGTTCCACTATGATCATTTGAACAATATTTCCTTTATGAAGCTCTCTAATGTGTGGACACATTTTCAGGAATGCCAAACTTACAGCTACATTACACACAAAAATATGTAATATATGTATCAATGCTTTCCAAGGTCCTTAAACTTTAGTAGCCAGGTTCCTAAACTTCAGTTGCCAAAAAAAAAAAATGGGAACTCCAAAGAGTATTGTATTCAACCTTAACTGACAAAAAAAGACCAAATGACTAGTACAGCTGCATTCACTCAATTTATTCTAGCAACAACTGTTACAGAAATATTATTTTTAAAGTGTGATTTTATTTACACTAGCATTGAATTTTTCAAATACTGTTGCCTTTCACGCAGAAACATGGATAACTAACACTTATGCTAAACTGCCAAAATCTGCATCGTGTGGACTGGAACAAAAATAAGATAACATTTACATATGTCCAAGACTACTACTTCTCCTTCCATTGAACAAGATGAGTTGTATTCATTTTTGCTTTGTAGCTTGAATGTCATAGTCTGGCTAAAGGTACCATGCAGCTGACGAAAATTACCTTAGACTCCTCCATTACAATACACTGGCTTTATTTTAACGTAGTAAAGGCAGGGTATAATAAACATTAATGACAGAATGCTTAACCTTTAAGTAATTTGCTTGTGTGATTTATGAGCATCTTTAGGTGTACTTCATTTATATATATATATATATATATATATTTAGCCATTATAGATTTAAAAAGTCTATATAAAAATAGATTGAATTTAAGATTCCCTGCAATGTGTAAACTTATCAAGAACCATATTTAGTCTATTTTCTTTCCTTCCCTCTCTTGAGCTTAGTATGAGGTTAATGATCTTTTTATGCTTATTTTCAAGCTATAGATTAATACTGAATATAGTACTTACTTTTGTTCTGATTTGATCAAGGGAATATTCTTCTGAAACAACACGTTCTTTTACAAGTTATTTGAGACAGTGGACAGACAGGAGAAAAAAGACTGCAGAAAAGAGATACCTCAGAGTGGCCATGTTTCAAACTACATTATTTTGTACAAATGCCTCTTAAGTGATTAAGCACTTTTGATTCACTTTAAGTTGCATGTTGTTACCTACTTGTATCACTGTAGCAAGCAATTCTAAACTGCTTATAGCGATCTGGCATGGTTTATTTGCAGAACAAAGAACACTTCACTTTGAGAACCAATAGGCCAAAAAAAAGGGGGGGGGGATTTTATTCTGTAAAGTCAAAGCTGTCACAATGAAGCTATACTAGCATATCAAAAGAAATATAACACAACCATTAAAACAGGGAGAGAAAGCTGCATAGACAAGCAAAAAAATTAAAGCTGCACACCAGCACGTGGTGCAAAAGATTTAAAATCCTGATCATACTGAAGTAAYGGAGTGCTTTTCTCTCCAATTCCAAGATTAGTATTTCACATTCTGCATGTTAGAGACTTCTTCACTTTACTTAAGGAATCCAAACTTTGAAAAAAATGTCTGCGCTGAAAGTATGTTTAGGAACATGGTCATGACTACAGAGATATATTGTAAACTGAGAAGGGTCTCAGAGCTAGCACCAAAGGCTAAGTGTTTTAAGTATCAATATATGACAAAGTATGCAGCTATACTATGTGACCACTTGGCCTTGGTTGTTATGGAGAGGAAAGCTGTATGCTTTAAGCCTTTTGAGTAGCATGAACAGAAACATGATATGGTATTTATAGAACTATTGAATAAAAGCAAATTGGTGCAAATAGTGCTGTTATAAGAAAGTGCTCAAAAAAAGTTTCCCAAATTAGTCTCAGAGGTTTTTGAAATCTTAATGTTCACAGCTAAGTGTTTGTTTCTCATCATTACATTTTTTCTGTTTTCTTACAATTTCCTTTAAGGTAACAATCACATGCTGACTCAGGAAAGTAAAAATCCCATGCAAAGTAAGCTTTCCCTGAAAATTAGTTTTCTTTTATGTAAAATGAGGTGACTTTGCCAGGAGCTGCCAGAAATCAGCACTTGAGAGTAAGTCACCTAACTCCCCAGTCTGTTACTAACTCTGTAATGCAATGAACTGTGCAGTGCACACAACATCACATGGCAGGTTAGGGGCCTAGGGCCAGAGACTATGAGGGACCCAGAAGTAGACATGACCGATACAAAGGTAGGCACAGGCAGCAGACAAGTCTAAGCAGGATCTCCAAGAATAATCCTTGTCCGTAACTTCCTTATCCAAAATAAAAGTCATTGAAAGGAACCTGCTTCAAGTACTCATATCACATTCGCATAGATTTAAATTGTCAATATTCATTTCTTCCCACTGTTGGAAAGAGAAAAAAAGAAAAAAACACTCCCTCCTGAATGTAACTGCCTGATAGTGATCCTAGTTGTTTAACATAATCCTTACAAGTTTAAAAAAAAACGGAAAAGCACAAGACAGCAAGCAATTACAAGTGCTTCCATTTTACGCTATACATCTTGCACATCCTCTACTATTCCTCATTTTAAAAGTCCTCAACTTCAAGCGGTAATCCCTCAACCAACGATCAATATATTGATAAACACACTAACTGGATTTAAGCATATGGCCATCAGATGTACTGACATTCAAATTATTAATCACAACTCATAACCATCATCAAAATTGGGGGCTGAATTATTGTCCAGGCAAGACACATATTTGGAAGAGCAATTCCAACAGTCACAAAATTCTACTGTCATCTCCCACACTAGCCCAAAGGGCCGATATGCACCGCAAGCTGCTGATGGTGATGGAGAGGGGCAGGAGGAATGTTAACAATCTTCCCCTTTTGACCTGCATCAAGACAAAGATCACAATGAAGCTTTACAAGAATGGAGCCGGCTGAAAGAAACACAGGCCACCCACAGAAGAGTGCTCTGAACCAGCATAAACTGACACATGGGTTTTGGGGTGTGTTTGGTGGGGTTTTTTGACTAGTTTGATTAATGACTCAAACGGAACAGTAGACTAKATATCTGATTTTTATGCTAGAATCATTTCTTTTTTTTTTGATGAGACAGACTTAAACAGCTTCACTTATAACTTATTGACCTTCCTATTGCCAGATTCAGACATTTCCATCTACTAAACCAAACTCAGGTAAACACATTACTCATACTGTTCATATCTTTCCAGAAAGGGAGCTTCCAACCTGTTTTCCCTAGAAAACAGGATTAGATCCTAGATGAGGAGCCAAAGCTCATTGGAAAGTTTACATTACTCTTCAGACTTGTCACATTATTTCAGAATAATTTAGCTTGCTACCTCTTACACTCAAGTTTAACACCATGATTACTTATGAAACAATATATTAAAATCACAGAGGAAATTTCAAATGTATTTATGTAATACATGGTTTCATGGCTGAAGAAAATAACAAAGCACTTCTCCCCAACTACATCCCAACTCCTCAACCACAAACAAAACTGCTTTTCAAACTGTCCTGTAAGTCATATCACTAAAATGAATAAAGTTAAAAATAAAACAAGAAACACATGCATAATATTTAACCTTTATCAGGATAATAAGGAAAAGCAGTAACTTCAGAAATAAGAGCAACTCACTGAATTAAAGTCCTTTCAGAAAATGGGATCAGAGGGAAGGAGGAAATGTGGACACTTGTTAGCAAAGGTTCCAAGGATCAACAGGGCAGAGAAGATCTTGTGCACCACAAAACAAAACAAACAGAAAAGACAAATGTTATAGCAGAGAACTTTAAGGCACTGAAGCTCCATGTTCAGGTCCTTCAGTTTCCAACATTAGCCACAGGTTGAGTGCTGGGAATTACACGTGCTCCTGCATATAAAGCTAAGCACCTGCACTTACTACAGTTCCACATGCCTAATCTTTAGGAGGCAGATATCATTTAGAAAGTTCTCACCTTTTTTTGTTCCTTGCAACTTGCTCCACACTCCCAGAGGCTCTTACCCCACAGGAGAGGAGAACTTTTTTCATGCCTTTGCAAACTCACGATCTGTGAAAGTGATCTGGCTTCTCAGGCACATGCATATGTGCTCTCCCCACAGCATTCACTAAAACAGGAACAAGCAGAATCAAGGCACAGACAGAAAGGAAATTGGCTCTGCCATCGGCAGTTCTAAACATTGAATCACACTTGCAGATCATTCACCTACAAAATGGGGTCATGTCTGTTGCACAACAAGTCATTACTTGCGAAAATGAAAGTCACAGAAGGGGCAAGTCCATGCTTTGAAACAGTTGGGTTTGTTCCCCTCCATTTGTCAGGTTACAAGTATAGAGCCCTAAGAATCTGGGCTGAATTCCCCAAGTAAATAAGGCAATGAAGACTTATGATGCTCCGAAGGAAAAAGTCAGCTTCTAGAGTCATTTATTCAATAGTGTCAGTGTGATAAGGCAAGGCACATCACTAAAGAGACTGTGGTTAAATAAGGCAAACTGCCTATGCTAGTGCAGTCAAAACAGAGTAGCTGCTCCACGTTGCACTGGACACTGAAAGCTAGAATCCTGGAAATGCTGGTCCAGATTAAGAATTTTATATATTTATGGCTAGATATTCAGAAGCCATGTAAGTACATAACTTTTCCTAAATTTAAGACCACAAAACTAGTCACTTAACAGCTTCATGCCTAAGTCTCCAACAGCTTTAAGAAAACTCCAAATGCACTTAATGTTCTCAGTTGAAAGGCGTTTACAAGCTTAAGAGCATCTTCCGTCTTTGACTTCTGTTACCTCATCACTTTCCTGAACTTAAAGGCAATCTTCTCCAGAGTTTGGGTGATATATAGCAGTTTATGTACCTCAGATGTTACACAAAGGAGTCAAATGAGCAGACAGATGAGGCAACAACACCATTACAATGTGCCTTAAATCAATTTTTGATGAAAGGCAGTCATCTAAAGAAATGACTCAGAATATCTCAAAAAAGTCACCAGTAATAAAACAAAAAACCCTATATAATTTCACTCATTCTTTTCAAATAAATACATGCTGAACTTGTTTTAAAAAAGTCTCAAAATGTTTTATTTTACAAAGAGGAGCACCGAGGTCACTGGAAGATAAGAAATAAATAATTTTAAGTTTTGAAAATACATTATGAAATATATTCATCCCAAGAGTTTTTTCTTAAGCAAAGGTTATTTGCTCACATCACTACTAATATTTCTGGTTTTGGCAAGGTAATAATGCCTCCCTCTCCTTGGTACCCATCATATGGATATGTTACTAGATTTTTTTTTTTTTTTTTTTTTTTTTTTTAAGTATTACAAGATATTTCTACCTATAATTTGATAATTCTTTCTTAGAAATTGTTGTTTCTCTCTGAAAGCCATATTGATTCTTAAAGCAGAAGGGCTACTCACCTTTTATGTTAAGTATTTACTCTTTTATTATATCCCAAGGCTATAATTTAAAGAGGATACTAAGGTCAACTGGTCTCAAATACTTTCTCCTCCCACCAGCCTTTTTCACTCATTTGCAAGATTCATTCTTTGCCTCTTCACCCAGCTGCAAAACTTCATGCATAATCCCCAAAGTCTTCCTAAAATGGTCAGTCCTGCAACACTGAAGCAAAGCATCCTGTTTCTTGAGACTTCTGCACATCACAAAGCTCCAGATTCAGGTGAAAAGTGAAGAAATAAGCTAGACTTCCAACCACCCAAATAAACCATGCCCTATAAGAAATATCTGTAGCTTTGCTTCTCCCCCTCCACTCCTCCCATCAGCCTTGCTTTCCTACAAGCTGACTTTTGTGTATTTCAATACCTGTTGTGTGCTTGCATACAGAACAGACATCTCAGTAGGAAAAGGAAAAGCTAAAACTAATTATCAATTTTTCAATTTCAACAGATCTCAGCTGCAATCAGGAGATCTTCACACAGTAAGCCTAGTAATATCAGCAGGAAGTTTCTTTGAACCAGTTCTAAAGCTAAACAGGTGTTTTGAGGAAACATACTTGCACAGAGATTGCTCTGTTGCTCGAGGCTGCACCAAGCTATTAAAGTGACAGAAATGACAATGAAATTACAGGGTAGGAAAGAAGGGAAAACAAAGCCACACACAATCCCCCAAAACAGAGGGCAAAAAAAAAAAAAAAAAGCAGATAACCTTTTAAAGGTGAGAGGCATACAATAAAAATCTACAAAACATTAAGTTAAGACAAAAAGGAAAGAGTTTTAGGGATCTTTTTTCTTCCTAGAATGAAAATGATGTTTCCCACAACACAGAATACCATCGAAAGATTTCCATAACTTTCAAATTGAGAAGAAAAATAGAGACAGATGCCTAAGGAGTTTCCTAATACTACATAATTTCTCACTGACTGCATAATCTATGAACTCAAAGCAAGAAGTAGAAATTGTGACCCCACAAAGAAAAGCAGGACAACTTATGTAGTTGTAAAACCCTGTCCTAATAACCAACAGCATTTATAACTCTCATTGTCATGGGAGTTAAAGGACTCATTCCTTTAAAAACAAAAAAAAAAACTTACTGTAGTGCTAGCATTATGCAAAGATAAATGCATAAAACTAACTTTCTTAAAAACACATTTAAGTCCATCTGAAAATGACCTCTATTAGGATTGCTTTAAAAATACCATCCAACATAGATGTTTTACCGTAGAGGCTTTAAAATCTAGAGTGAAGTCTCTGAAGAGTTTCAGTAAGAATCAAACTCTCGTAAGATGGACATACATGATCAACTATTCTGTCACTGAAGGATATTAATTTAGTGACTCCTACTGAAAGAAGCTGTCACCACAACCTATTTAAAATAATAACATGCAGAAGATCAGTGTAAAAGCTTAGCCAGCTTTTGCTTTACCACCAACACAGTAAGGCAGATGGAAAAAAAAAATCAGCTAATGAATCCTCCTGACCACAGCTACACAGAAGTTTTCTTTAGCCGATATTAAGTCACAATCAGATAGAATCAGTATCCTATTCAGATTAACATCATGATGCACAGATCAGATATTATATGGAAACTTGGATAAATTTCTCCTTTTCAGAGCACCATCCTAACTATGTCCTTAGGGAATAACTTCCTGAATCTGCTAGAAACTACTTCATTATAAAAAGAGATTAAAAGAAAGACTGTACCTTTCTCTCTGCCACATATCACTGGAAACTGAAGTTTTAAATTGATCAARTGAAACGAATTACAGTGTTAATAAATATCTAATGCTTAAAAAAAAATTGTAGGTTTCTACCAGGGAACAGGAGAGAACAGCTACTACCTCCTCTAAAACTAAACTGGATGGTTTTGTTCAAGACGCTAATAAGATCTGGCAAGATTTTAAAAGTACACAATCATTACGTGAAAAACAGAGGTAGAGACTGACWCAAGCAGTGCAAGGCTCCTCAGAATTTTACCATAATAATTATCAATGTTTTAATAAAGCAATTTTCTTTGCTGTTCTCATCTTACCCACTTTTGTCATCACATATAACGCTTCTCTACACAGTCATAGACCCTGCCAATGACAGCAAAAAATATACAGTGCAAGCAACTATCATTTTCCATGTATTTCATGTGGATGTTTATATAATTTAACTGTTCAGACTAAAAGCTATCAGCACCAATACCAGGCAGTACCTTCAAGTTATCAAAGGACTAGTGAAGTTCTAACATTTCTGACCTACTAATTTCTCCACTGAAGAGAGAACAGGGTTTGCAGTCTCTTCATTATTTTGACATTCTCAGCACTACTGAAGATAGAAATTATTTGCCTGGGAAAGAAAAGAACGTGACATCGTTTAATTTACAATTTTTGCCTATTTTTCCCAATTTTKGGGGAAAGAAAGAAAGAAAAGGAATGGAAACCCAAACTAATGTTATCACATTAAGAAAAAAAGAAGAAAGAATTGAAACTATCTTGAAATATTTCTTTTGAAAAACTCCAACTTCGACATTCTGATTTTTCTTCTTGAACATTTGAGCATAATAAATATTTAGCATTAGATACTTTAGAATTTGAGCATAAAACTCAGAAGCATTTGTTAGTACCCTCATGGCCCCAGGTTCTATGCCACTCAGCTTCTTCCATAGAAGCAAGGAATTAGTTAAGCACCATGAGCTGTTTTTTTTTTTTTTTTTTTTTTTATATATATGTGTGTGTGTGTGTGTGTGTGTGTGTGTACACACACACACACTCCCTTAAAGAGATGAAGGAATTTTGCCTGATTAAAGATTGCAAAACCAAACTTTTTCTCAGAATTAAAGCAACATACCAGGTCTTATTTTGTCATCCACATATCAAAAACTGCAAGTGCCATTGTCAACAGATTAACATGAAATCTAATATATGGGAGCAATATTCTCACTGTAGACACCACACTGGCAAAAACAACCTTTGAGAATTCAACCAAAAGATTATTACATTACCAATTTTCACTGTCTAAAGAGCCCAGAATATAGAATTTCCAGGATAAGTTTTGAGAAAATGTCAGAAGAGAAGGCAAAAAACCTGGAGTAGAAAGAAAAGCAAGGTTAAACTGATAAAAACGCATGAGACCAGAATGGACAGCACTGACAGAAAACTACCTATGCCAAGCATTTATCTGAAATTGAAACTCAGGTAGTCTGACCTGCAGACCACAAAGACAAATGGTAGTTTTCAAACTAAAGAAATCCTCCTCGGTGTTTCCAATGACAGAAAACATTTAAAGTTTATTATTGTTTTCCACAGCAACAATATGTCTTTAACTGAGGTCACAGATTTGGAAGGTTTGATACAAGTTTTCAATTTTAAGAGCAAAATATATTATGTGAGAATACCACAGCTTTCATATTTAAATAGAGTTGATGTTTTCCCTGCTGTACACAAGAATAAGACTACTGTCCCCTCTCTTTTCCAAGAATGCCTTTTAAATTACATTGCAGACAAGTATTAAAAAAAAAAAAAAAAAACTTTCACTTCTAAAATTTAAAACCTCCTGCAAGCTTTAGTCAATCTGCAAGCTTACTAAGTACTATAAATTTCCCAAATATAAACACTACAGGACAAAAACAGCACTGTCAGTGACCTACAGGCATAGTTAACTTCCTCTAAGAAGTTGAATTTTAACAGTATTCATAAGGTTGACACTCAGAACTGCAACAATAGAAGAACTAGAAGTAAAGAAGTAAATCGTACTCTACTCTTGCTATTGCTGTTAAAAAATATATACTTCTGAACAAAGTTTTAGAATACTTAAAAAAAAAATAAGGAATAGTCATCCTAATTATTAACAGCTAAGCAGTCCAGTAATACAAGAATATTTTTAATAGCAAGTTGTTTTCTCTTTGCAGAGTTTAGAAGTTATCTTAGAACAAAACTGGGAATAGAGTTTAGAAAAAAGGAAAACACTTATCCACTATAAGTATGTATGTGAATTTGCTGATTACAGTATGGCATTAAAAGATAATATACTTGATTACCTTAATAAAAGCTTGTGAACAATAAACTAAAATTTAGAAAGGATGGGCAAGGTGGTAATTCTTCCACTAAAAAAAAACAAAAAACAAAACAAAAAAAAAACACCACCTTCTCTGGTGAGCATGTACCAGCACAATATCACTCTGCAACAGAAATCAGGAGATGAACACTAGCAAAATCCCATAGAAAATATTTAGGCAGAGTGAGATTTACAATAGCAGAGAAGATTCTCCTAGCAGCTCATTAAAAATACCAATGCTATTTCAAAGCCCATTCTCATTTCTAATACTGGCCATTAAAAAATTCTTCAGATTGATACAGCTTTCATACTCGGGGAAAGGGAGGAGATCAACAGGTAAGGGCCTGACCCAAAACTCTTCTGAAACCAGTGGAAAATCTTGGGTGCAGAAGGATGTGAGGTTGCAGAACTAGACCCCACACAAGGACAAAGCAGAGACTCCCAAATTCTTCTAGGGCTACTCCAAGGCCAAGATGGAACGTACTCCACTTAGAGACAAAATTGTCATCTTCTTTAAAAGCCTCAGTGCTCCAACCCTTTAAACATAGCCTAGATTATGAACCTTTCAGAATAAGTTTGGAAGTTGCCTGCTTTGAGAAAATCTGACAAGTCACATTTAACCTATATATCCACAAGCCAATAAAAAGAAATGAAGTAAAATATATCTTGCGTAGTGACAATGCAGTAAGTTCTGTCTTCACTTTCTAGGAGTTCTCATTCAGCAAATGTAGGACTCAAAACACAGAAGTCACAGGCAAGGGGAATAGCAGCCTGCTGACATGGAACTTAGACTTGGAGCACTTCAAAAGCAAAGTTTAGTCCACTGCTCCTCTCAGGGCTGTTATTTTACAGTTCATTTTAAAGCCTGAATGCTCACAAGATTTAGAGAGAGAAACACGAAAGACTAATAATCTACGATAAAAAAAAAAGAAAAAACAGGAAAAAAAAAGAAAAACACACAGAGAAGATGGGATGCTAAGTGCATCAWCTGATAGCAAAAACACAGTTAAAAGCAAGATGGTTTAATGGTTAAAAAGATATCTTTATTAAAAAAGAAAAAGGAAAAGAGTAAAATAAAGTAAAAATGGGAGTGGGGAGGGAAACAGAGGCTAAAGTTTATTCACCCTTAATTAACTATAGTTTAAATCTTACAGTTTTCAGTTTTAGTTTCAAAAGTTCTGAGCACATAGCCTTTAAAAAAAAATCGCATTTATCCTGCTTTCTCAATCGTTTAAAAACTACTTCTCCAGGAGAAAAAAAAGTGTTATTTAGCTTATCAGACATTGTGAAACACACAGAAACGTGTTTTCTTTCTACTCTAAGGACACTAGTCTTCGCAGTTGAGACTGCTTACGCCGTCCGCGCTCAGCTGGAAGAGCGGCAGAGCCGTCTGCTTCATCGAGGCACAAGGCAGCATTTCTTAGAGCAGTGCACACAAACGGGCACGGTCACGACACAAGCTGCACCCAACGCTGACGGGGAGGGACTCTGGAGAATCCCCCCGGCATCGCGTGCGTGTTTAAGCGGAGCCTTCCACAGCACTTCACCTTCCCAGCCGCGGAAGCGGTCCGCATTTTAACCCTCTTGCTACTGACACCCTCCCGTGTCACCCTCGTACCGGTATTCATACACGTACCCTTAKTCACGCTATACACTCGGGAGAGCCCGGCGTGAGCCAGCGGCAACCTGCCTGCGCGGTCACTCGGGGGACGGGTCCCGCGGCTGGATTCGCGGCCAGCTGCCAGGCGAGGACGAAAGCGTTTCGGGCAGGGGCATCTCCACCCCGCGGCCACGCTGCCGTTTCGCGGCTTGCGCGCCGAACGCGGCCCAGAGAACCACGCGCGACACGACACGACGCGCTCCCGCTGCCTTCGCACCTGAAGGGTGCGGGCGGCGGGCGCTCGCGCAGGCGGCGACCGTTAACGGCCGCGGCGG
>NW_028186419.1:601958-608533 GCF_003343005.1 Rhea americana
CCCTCAGGTGGGGCCGGGCCGGGCCGCCGGTGCCGCTCCTCCCGCGGCAGGGGGCGGGCGAGCCGCCGCTGCCGCTGGCGGGCAGCGAGGCGGTGGCGGCGACATTGCCTTGGGCTCCCCCCTGCCCGGAACCAGGTGCTTTATTACGGAGCTAAAAGCCCCGTTTTCCTCCCTAAAAAGGCAGGCGGGCGCGGGGCGGCACCCGGGGCACCTGCGGGGGCACCTGCGGCGCCGCGCCGGAGCTCTGGCCGCCAGGCAGGGCCTGCTCGCGGGGTGCCGCTTCGGGGAGGGAGCCCGCGCCGGGTGTCCTGTCCTCCTTCCTTGCTTTTTTAAAAACTTAAATGGCCTAACTTGGTGCCAAAATACCCCTTTCCACAGTTAAACGCTAGCAGTTGTTTTTCCACAATGAGTAGTACGGTGCTAACAYACTTACTCTAACACAAACTCCAAATGCCTGGCGCTTGATCCCGTGTGAAGCCATCTGGGGGGTTTTGGTTTGGGGGTACTTTTTTGTTTTGCTTGGTTGTTGTTTTTTTTTTCCCCCTTTCCAATCAAAGCTGAAGACTGAAAAGCGTAAAGCACCCAAATGAGCCGTGTTGATTAAAACAGCTCTGTTTGTAGTTTGTTGGTGGTGTTTATGCTTTGTAAATGCCTAGTAAAGTATTCTAAATTGGTCTTATTAAAGTTTTATTGTACCGCAGTTTTTAAAGTTGTGAAAAGTATTATGCGAGTTATTAATGTTATTTTAGTTTGAATTTAAACATCTATATCCCATCTTCTACATATTTTTTCCTTTCAAAAGCCTTGTTCTGAGGCTTTCTAAACACCAATTTATTAGAACTTAATACAAAAATTGGCAGAGGTTAAACAAAATATATTTTATTAAGCCCTAACTTACCTGTTACACAATTAACATTGTGGCTAACAGCTTAATCCTCTGACTTTCTACTATCACTGGCCTTGTGGACACAATGTACGAAGTGAATACCCAAATACGTAAGCTGACTATAGGTGTTCACGTCTTTAAGGTACTGTCTAACTAATTGCTTGTCACTCTCTCTGTGAAGTGCATGCRTTTGTTCTTTGTGTATAGAGCCAAAATAGAAGTGTTTAACCACACACTTGGGGTGTGTCTGATGCGGAGAAGTTTATCCTTGACCACTGACTGGCATGGTTGGACTGGTATGGAGTGCAAGTGTGCTAGTTCATCAGACTAAGTTTACATCCCAGCCTGGGACAACTGTTGAGGTCTCAAGATTGTTATTTAATTTCCATCTGTCTCACAAAAACACTGTGAGCAGTACTTCTCTTTCTTGAGAATAAGGATCAATTTTCCCCAGAATGTCTTTTTCCCTCTTATTTTGGATGTGACTCATTTCCTCAGCCCACTCAGGGAACTGGGAGGCAGGGGAGGAAAGGAAATGGGGAGAAAAGATCACAATATCCACATTGGCTAAAAGAAAAATTCATGTTTATGGACGCTGTTCATGTTTACTGATGAGAGAGGTACTATCATTGGCAGTAGCAATTTGCAGCTCTGAGGTGGAGCCATACACTATTTTTATAGTGCCTTGCATACCACTAGTCATCACTGTGTACCACCTCCCACCACTCTTTGGAAATAAAAATTGTAAAGATTAAAATAGAATTTTCAAATTGTAAAAGAAAATAGTAATTTAAGGAAAAGGTCGTTTTTACTGTTAGGGAGAAGTAATACTGCTACTTACACAGTTGATTAGGAGGACAATTTTTTAACCAATTCAAGTGTGACGTGTACATCTAAATCTGATGCATTTCCACAGAACTGCATACCTCACTTGTCTCAACTGCATTCTTATCTGCAGGAGTACACCTTCATTCTTGGCAGCTGGAATGATACCTTGAGGGAAGAAAAAGAACTTCCTTTACTTCAGGAAAGATTTCGAGACAGACTTTGCTGAATGAGGTTTGGAATTTAAATGTGCTATAGCAGGGCATTTGATCTGACATAGCATAGTAACAGGTGGTTGTCATAAGATGAAAAGGGATAAATGGTTAAGGAGTGCAGAGAAAAACTAAGCTTGCAGTAAATAATATGAAAAAAGTTATTTGTTGAAATGAATTAACTATATTAGCAAAAAACTTTAAGCTAGTGTAACCATCTCYACATGAGGCAGATTTGCTGATAGAGTTACATAGCTATAGCTATATTAGCAGTGCCTTAAATTTGGACAAGACCAAAGGGAATGGGATTTGAGATCTTCTCACTCAGCTGGAGGACCCTGTTAATAAGCTTCGCTCAATTTTGCCTCACAGAAACAATCTCACTGAAGTCATGGGGAACTGCTTGCATGAATCAGGGCTGAGAACTGAGTTCCAAGTATGCAACTTTAAATACAACCTCTCCTACTTCTAAACAGCAATTAAAAAGCACTTTATTGGGTTTTGCCATTTTTATTCTTTGCATGTAAGACATCTGAAACACACAAAGTAAAATTAGGAAGCAGCTACCTTTTCCTTAGGCTATATTTTACAGGCATCAGGGGTGAAAGTTTTGCCCAACTGAAGTTAATGGGAGTTTTGCCAATGACTGGTGAAGCCTGGATATTTGCCAAGATGTTCTAGAGAAACAAAAGGCTTTTTTCTTCTGGCTTGGTATATATGCCCTGTTCACCTTTCTCTTTTAATTATATTTATTAAAAAACTTTCCAGGTTGGATGTTTGTAGATACTTTATTAGAGGTTTGTATCCAGCCAAGAATATATTGCACACTATAAAGGAACAGCCTCAGCGACAGTGAAGCATTCCCTGTTGTGGAATAACAGTTTGGCAATGCCAGAATTGAGAAAATGTTTTAACATTTGAGTTGGGGACTGCACATGTTTTAGCTCCGGGAGGCCAACCTCAATGCCAGGGACGCTTTGCATTCCTCTGTTGACTCCCACAAACTCCCTGCACTCTCATCACTGGTGATATCCCCACAGCAGAGGTTAATTCCTGGTTCTGTAAAAGTTCATGGCAAAACTTCCACTGATCTCAAATTCAGTCAAGGTTCCCCCAGGAAGATACAAGCATATGAAGAAAGAGCAAATTAAGATTTCCTTCTATGTACAATTCAATTATTTGAAATTAAGACATTGTCTGCGATATTTTCATTGATGTTATGATACCACTTTGAGGATAGGGGATAAAGTGGTTTAGTGCATGCTATTCACTGTTCTATGAGAATAATACTTAAAAATCATTTGAGCTTAGATTCAAGCACTTTAGATGCATTTTGAATGCTTATATTAATGCTTTAAGGACATGGTGACAACTTAGTTCTTTTCTCTTAGCAGCTTCCATCCTTTTTACCTTGTTTTCAAACACTTCTTGGAAGTTTTGTCTCCCTTCTGGCATCCCGTCAAAATGCTAATATAGGAGCATGAGCAACTCCCTATGTTGCTTCATAGTGGGAACTGTGCTGCGTAACAAGGGGCATTTAACAGGTTAAATCATAGAATCGGTAGGGTTGGAAGGGACCTCTGGAGATCATCTAGCCCAACCCCCCTGCTCAAGCAGGGTCACCTAGAGCATGGTAGATAGGGTTGCATCCAGGCGAGGTTTGAATACCTCCAGAGAAGGAGACTCCACAACCTCTCCGGGCAACCTGTCCCAGTGCTCCGTCACTCTCACAGTGAAGAAATTCCCCCGCACGTTAGGCGGAACTGCCTGTGGTTCAGTTTCTGCCCATTGCCTCTTGTCCTGTCACATGGGACAACGGAAAAGAGTTTGTCCCCGTCCCCCTGACACCCTCCCTTCAGGTACCTGAGCTAAGCATTAAAAAGTTATCAGCCCGTTAATATTATCTTGCTTTCCTAAATATTACCAAGTCCCTCCTATTGCATTTTTCATTATGTTATACTAACAAAATACCCATTTATTTTTAATAAATATTAAAAGGAGTCAATGTTTGTATTTAGCTGAGTACAGTGAAAACAATCTATTTTAGATACGCTAATTAGTATTCACAAATGAGTCAACCTTTTTTAATCACATCATTATCTAAATAACAGAATACACATTCTCTCTTCTTTACAGTGATGTTTTTGCTGAGGCGAATGTACTTAATATACAAAAGACAAGACTATATTGACTCTTGCAGCTGCCCTCAGAATAGGAGTTGTTCGGAGTATTACACTGGATTCTTAGCCGTGAATGCAACTGTAATACTATAATCCAAGATTGTAGGTCTGACCCTATATTCCTTGCACAAATAACATTTCAGTTCAAGCCAGTAGAAATCTTAGATGCAGCAGTTTTAATATACATGGCCTTTTCTTATTTATGTAAATAAAATGGTAATAAGTGTTATATTGTCAAGGTAGAACTAGATTTTTATGCTGTTTGAGATTTTGGTTGTTTTCCGTATGAATTCATGTTTTGCTTTAAATAGGAGAAACAGTCCTTGGGATCCTTAGAATCCTGCAGGACAATCCTTAGAAATTCAAAATCTGTATTTCTCTGGCCTTTAATGACTAAGTTGTCAGCAAGCTTAATGCTAATTTTCCTTCACATACAAAGATAAATCTCTCCATGCACAAAAGTAAATGTAAATATAGATGTATGAGTTGTATGCATTTGTCTCAAGCACTATTATTGGCCACTGATTGTCTAAAGTAATAATAAGGTAAGCACCAGTCAAAAAGGAGCCACGATATGTATTCTAAGGAGTTCAAAAAGTGATGATAAGCAGACATCAGAGAGAGAAAAAAACATGAAGTATGCAGAACTATCAAACTGATAGTTGGCAAAATATTTTTACAACAGGTCTACACTTTAGTGTGTCTTTTAAGTAAGTYAGCTGGGACTTACTTTCATACAGATACGGAGAGACAGAGAGCACGGAGAGTGCGGTTATTACGCACGTAGCACCTGTAACAACATTAGCAAAGTTATGCAGTGCACAGTGTTGTTAAGCGACAAGGACAAGCTGAAATTAGTGTAAGCTGCCTTAAATCCAYACCGACTGTCACGGCCACTATGTACTCTTAACATACGTCTGAGGCGAAGCAACCTCCCATTCTTCAAGGGAACCACCTCACACGTAGGCATTGTCTGTGCACACTGCTAAAARGTGCTGGTACAGAGCTGCTAGTTCACTGAACAGGGAGACCATGGCAAAATTATTCCCCTGAGCTGATTAGCTGGTGGTTAAGCCAGCACAGTCTGTGCACTGAGGCAGGATCACAAGAGCAGATAAGCAGCCAGGGGCAGTTACGCTGGGTAATAGCTATCGGGTCGGTGTYAAAGCCATTCAGATCCTTGTCTTTTCCAAGGGGTGCTGAGCAATGGCACAGAAAATCCTCCACTTCTTGCCTCGTGGAGAAAGAGGCATGGGGCCCTAGCTGGTGGCTTGGCCTGCTGTGAGGAGGAGCTGGAGGGCAGCTGCCGGGCAGCCGGGACGCTGCTGCGCTGCGCCACACGGCACCAGAATCACTAGGGACGGTCAGAAGGCAGCCAGGACCCCGYGCGCCAGGAGCACCGCGGCAGGGAGCAGGCTGCCGTCCTCGCTCRGGGCTCCGCGGCGCATGGCGAGGGCTCCGGGACGCGTGCCGCCTCCAGGGCCCTCCTCCTGGGAGCGGGGGCTAGAGCCCCCGCGATGCGCTCAGCGCGCTCGCCGCGTCCACCCGCCCCTGCCGGTCCCGCCTCACCTGACGCTGGCTTGTGGACCYCTTGCCTTTTATATGAAACAAATGGGTACGATGCTCTTTTATAAGATAATCATTCTATATTTAGCATCTATCCAGAATACGTACAGAGAGTAATGTTCTCAAAGAGTTTGAAAACTCGGGGAACATTTAGTGAGGGAGTGAACTCAATGGAGAAATATTTGCGACTTTGTTTTTAAATTAAAGCTGGTTTAAAACAGGGAAAAAGAAAATGCCACTTTTAACAAAGTCCAGCTGTCTGAAAAGTGAGATGACTTTTCCATTGAAAATATGTCTGTATTTTCATCCAAAAACTTTGAAGTGTAAAATGCCTTATCAAGCATAGGATCTKTTTTCTCTGCACTGTATAGTTTAAAGACATCCTGTAAGTGTATTCAATACTTGCAGACACAGTGTATGTTGTATATAATCTGAATATAACTTATTTTATGTTAATTCATAGTGCTAAATAGTAATCGCAGTGCTAAAAATTAACAAAGTTAACTAAGGTTACGGTGCGGCTGAGGTTTCCCAGACACGTTTTCTTTTTATCTGATGAGAAAGGCAGACTTTGGCCCCCTCGCTAAGATTTCCTGACAACTGGCGCTCCGGGTGAGCGAGTGACAGTAGCTCTGACGGTGCTGCTGGGTGCATAGGAAACCCCCTCCAGGCTGTCCGCGCGGTCCCTGCGCACAGCCAGCCCCAGGGGATAGGCCCCAACCCTTCTCTCAGATCCCTGCTGACACAGGGCCGAGGTGGTTTTCCCAGGGGACCGCACAGAAGAGCCTCAGTCCGTGTCACTTACGTGCACTTAAGTTACCCAGTGGCCTCTCACTAAYGCGTGTCCTTTAAAAACAGCTTGAAGTGTCCCAGCAGTGCTTTGCAGATCAGCACCCTTGAGGCCAG
>NW_028186419.1:608883-678659 GCF_003343005.1 Rhea americana
CGGCGCGGCGCCATTGGCGGGGCGCGGCGGCGGCCCGGCGCGCTCAGTTCGAATGCGCCCCGCCCGGCCCTGCGCCAGCCGGGACCTCCTTGCGGCGGCGGCGGCGAGCGGGCTCGGGCGCGCGGCGGCGGCGGCTCGGGTGAGGGGCAGCCCCGCTCCGCGGCTCTGCGGGGAGGCAGCGAGCGAGGCAGGCAGGGAGGAGAGGGGCCTTACGGCGGCGGAGCGCGGGGCGCGCGCGCGAGGGGCGCGGGGACCCCGGCCCGCTTGGCCGTTAGCGCAACGGTCGTGGCGGGGGGGGGGAGGGTGGCTCTGCCCCGGCCCCGGCGTGGAGGGGACCAGGGCTGAGCCGGGCCGCCCCCCACCCCGCGCGGCGGGCCCGGCCCGGCCCGGCCCGGCGGGTGCCGGCTCGGTAGGCGAGCGCTCGGGTTTCTCCCTTTGGTGCGCAGTGCCGCTTCCAGGTGATGCGACCTGTACTTCTCTAGGAAAAGCGTGGATGAAAATGAATTGAAGGTCCTCACCTCGCTTTTCTAGGCAGTTATTAACGAGCAAGTTCTCAGCTCCCTTCCCTGTAGATGTAGTAGTTTCCTCAATTATGAAACCTCGTCTCAAAAATCTACATGTGACTGTCAGTACAGTTGGTACCTCATAACACTAGGTACCGCTGAACCTTATGTTAAAGTTCAGCGGTGTTACGTGAAGGAGGCTAAGAGCAGTAGGGAAAGTGAGGTGCCAGACCYGGTTACCATGACTTAGGTTTGTAGCTCAGAAGACTTACTGTGCTGGGTACTTGCCACAGGACACAGGGTTGGTGTTCTCTTAAATTGCTGGTGTCAAATCTTGTGATTTAGATAGTAAAGCTCTTAYTAATGAGCGTAACTACGAAGAGCTGAGTAGAATGTGTTTTCTTTTCAGTTGCTTGGAGGAGTTTTYTTCACCAAAGCATCTTTCTTTGAGTTGGTGTCCAAAAATGATTTGAGATTTAGTTTTATTAGTTAAAACCCTGAATAAACAACTCTGTCTTTTTAGAGGAGAACTGTAAGTGTTCTGAAGTAGATCTGAATTAAAGCAAGATACAAAAGAAGCTTCTGAAGATGATGCAATTTCAGTAGGAGTGCAACTGTTTAGCCCTATTTTTTGTTGTAATTTCAGAGATAATCATATCAAACAGCAATGGATGATTACATGAAAATAGAGAAGATTGGAGAAGGTAAGTAAGGAGAACTATGAGCCTCTGTGTTCTGCAGTTTGATTTATCAAATATCACAGAAGCCTTGTGTGCTCCAGCTATTAGTGGAGCTACTGAGACCACATCTGTGGTTTACAGAAGTAATGACCGCTAAATATAAAGACTTTCAGACTGCCCTTGTGTGGAAGCTCCTATGGTCTATTTGAAACAGGTGATTAGTGTTGAGAGGTACCTGCCTTCATACTGATGGCTACTGATGTGGTTTTCCCCCAAGAAGGGAAAAAATGTTCTGAGACAAGAAACTAGCTTTTGAATTTAGGAAGCTCCTCCATTCCTTTGCCTCTGAAACTGTTTACAAATTGCTCCTGAAATCCTACTGTGTGGTGARCTTAATTCATTTGAAGATGCTGGTAGGGAGTAGTGATTTGTGGATAGTTCTGCTTGGATTATATTGCTGGTATCTCTTATAATGGTTTAACCTGATGTAGGTGGGAGGAATTTGCAGTAGATTACTCAGAGCAGGTTCTTCTTAAACTTGTTGTATTGCTAACTTAGTTGAGTTTACACCAGTGCTTCATAATTGAAGTCTTGTGTATGAATGTTCCTGAAATAAATTGTCTTGTTTGAGCTTAATCTAAAGAATTCATTCTTCAAGAACAGTAAAAAAAGAGAATACTTTGGTTGAGGGTTCTGCTTCTGTGAATACTGATGGTTTAAAAATAGATTTCCCCCTCCACACACCTGTCTGAAATTATTGCTTGTTTCAATCTGCTGAGGCCCATAGCACTACATTCTTGTGTTATTGGCTGTGCTRAAGAGATTGCTATAGGTCTGACCAATGGATGAAGGAATCTCTTATTGCAGAGGGAATATTACTTTTTTTTCATTGTGATATTTATTTTTTTAATATGACGCRTCAACTTCAAAATCACAACATGCTTTCTTTGCTTGGGCATAAAGAAATACAGTAGTTCTGCCTTAAAATTAATCAAACTGAAATTCAAATAGTACTTGACTTTACAACAATGTCTTCCAAATAGTCAAGTTTCAGACTTATGCTCCTAAGCACCTTGTTCTAACAAATGATACTGCTTATGGGTGGCATGGTTTAAAAAAAACCTATTGTATGGTTGTGTTACTAATGTTTTTGTTGGTCTTGCTGTTCAGGTACCTATGGTGTTGTGTATAAAGGTCGGCACAAAACAACAGGCCAAGTGGTTGCCATGAAGAAAATACGTCTAGAAAGTGAGGAGGAAGGTGTTCCAAGTACTGCTATCAGAGAAATTTCCTTATTGAAAGAGCTGCATCATCCTAACATAGTCTGGTAGGCATATGCTGGTATTCATCTAAAATTTTTGAAGAGCACTTCTCTTTAGAAGTGTTATTGTTTTCTTTTCTTTTTTTTTTCCTTTCTAGTGAGGTGGGACTCTCTCTACTAAACACAGTTACCTGTTTTGCAACAAATACTCTGTAGTTCTAAATCCTGTATTTGTCAGTTCTCTAAATTATGACTTCTTTCTGCAGTCTCCTCCTGGGAATCTAACAAATCTTTGCCAGTTCTGTAATTTTCTGCAGGTTGTGTCCTTATCAGAATGGAGACTATATAATTTATGGAAAATTATTAAAGCTATGTTTTTCTTTTTAGTCAGCCTCTGAACTTCACTTGCTATCTTGGAATAGATTAACATGACCTTAGTGTTGTTATGCGAGTCTGTCATCCATTGCTTTCTTACTGTTTTGTAGCAGAGATATAAATGTTACATTATAAAGCTTTCTTAGCTGGCACACATTAGGGAACTATGATTGAAACTTCCATCAGTGAGTACTTGACACCTAGAACTGATCACAACTGCTGCTTTTTTATTCTTTGATGGAGACCTTCAATCTCATGTGGCTCAGAATTAGCCAGGCTCCAACTAAATTATGCCTCAATATATTTATGCTTGGGTTTATGTGCTCTTAATCTATTAATTATGGAAGGGATACTTAAAAACATGTACAAATCCTGCTGTGCCTGGTAGGTTCCCATTTTAATGCAGAGTCCTTTACCCCTTCCAGTAATTCAGGCACTACTTTAATTCAGCTTTAAATGGAAGCTAGACACCAATAGCCATTCTCTTGTTAAAATGCAACTAGATATTATTTTTCCCTCTGATTTCCTGTGATTTCTACTAGGTAGGATGGAATAGACCTCTAAGAGGAGGAATATTAGGTGTTTATCTTGATTTGACACTAATTACTTAAGATGTTGACTTGACTTCCCAAACTCCAGTGCAGCTTACTAAATCTCTTCATCTTTGAAGACTGAAAGCTTTAAAGTTTTCTTATTAGAAACTTGGAAATGTCAACTTCTCTCCTTCTTGAGAAGGGAAACGAGCATCCATTTTTGCTGTGGAGTTGACTGTATACTCAATTTTTAGTCTTCAGGATGTACTTATGCAGGATTCAAGACTGTACCTCATCTTTGAATTCCTTTCCATGGATCTCAAGAAATATTTGGATACTATTCCGTCTGGCCAATATTTGGATCGTGCACGTGTTAAGGTAATGAGGACAATTTTTAATGTATTAATCTAAAGAAGACCTACACAGCTATAAACGTCTCCAAATATTATTTATTTTTGGCACAATTAACTCCTTGAAAAGAAGAAAAGGAAAGGTTGGGGAATAACCTCCTCTGTACATATAAGAGGAATCTTTAATTTTGCTTCCAAAAATCTCTCAATTCCTGTAGTTGCTAAAATTAAATTGCCTTAAACCATGCTTAAATAAACAGCCCAAATGACTTTCAYGTGGCATCTTATACAATTGATAATAACACAGTATCTGTAATACTTTGGATCTCAGTTGCATACTTCTATGGGGAGAGCTAATGCAACAAAACAGCTTTATGTCACAGAATGCTTTATTTGCAGTAAAGGTAACTCCTATCTTTTTTTTCTCTTCATCCTTTCTGCAGAGTTATTTGTATCAAATATTGCAAGGTATTGTGTTCTGTCATTCAAGAAGAGTTCTACACAGAGACTTAAAACCTCAGAATCTCTTAATAGATGACAAGGGAGTGATTAAACTAGCAGACTTTGGATTGGCTCGAGCCTTTGGAATTCCAGTGCGAGTGTACACACATGAAGTGAGTTGAAACATCCTCTCAGTGATTAGGATAAAGCTTATTAGTTTCCTGGTAATAACTGTATTAATATGAAATGGCTTTAAAAAAATCATGGAATTTAAAGTCATGATAAAGTAACAGTAACAGACAATTACATTTCTGACACTTGGTGGCTTTCTATGTCTGCTACAGTTGACTTTTCCTCTATCTCCTTGAGAACAAGGAGTATTTAAATCTCCCTGATCATGTCTTACTCTAAGGTGCTAAGGCATTTTATGAATCCTGTTTTGTTAACAAGGAGTTGGACAGGTCAGTTTGTTTACTCTCTTGAAAGGACRTTCTCACTTCATACAGTGCTCATGTTTGTTCAGTTTTAGTAGCTAGGTGCTAAAGGTGTACTTCCTGCTATTTAGCAACCAGTGTAGGCAACTGCTTTGTTTGTACTAGGAACTACTGTAGTGGGATTTGTTGCACTTGTTTTCATATAGCCTGAAAGAAGTGTTTTCACTAAAACTTCTAGTACTGGCTCATACTTTAACTGAAAGAACTATGTGAATGTTCCTTTATACTAAATAAGCAACTGTATTTGCAGTTACCTAGACGACTTGAGTCTATAAGCTTATAAGAATTTCCTTGTTGAATAGGTAGTGACACTGTGGTACAGGTCTCCAGAGGTGTTGCTAGGATCTGCTCGTTACTCAACTCCTGTAGATATATGGAGCATAGGTACCATATTTGCTGAGCTGGCCACTAAAAAGCCTCTCTTTCACGGGGACTCGGAGATTGATCAGCTCTTCAGAATCTTCAGGTATGTCAGGCTGAACCTGCCCTTGCTGCTTGCACAGCACTGCACAGCTGTACTGTGCACCCTCAAAAATCAAAACAAGGCACAGAGCTGCAAACTAAACTGACTAATATTGCTGATTCATGCTTAGAGCTTTAGGGACCCCCAACAATGAGGTATGGCCTGAAGTGGAATCCCTGCAAGACTACAAAAACACCTTCCCAAAATGGAAACCTGGCAGCCTGGGAACACATGTCAAAAACTTAGATGAAGATGGACTAGATCTGCTGTCTGTAAGTAGTCTTGCTTAAACTGTTTGCTAGGAAACTGAACAGGTAGTTTCAAAAAACTAAAATATCTGAAGCTCTTCTACTCTGGTTTGGCTGGAATTAAGCTGTGCAGATATTCAAACTCTTATCAGTAGTTTTGTGGGCAGTTCTGTTAGCAAAACTGATACCTAACAGATGAAATTCATTATTGTTTCTTGCAAAGTTTGTTGTTTGTTTAAGCAAACTTGATCTAGGCTATTCACTGCTGTTCTTAATAAGCAGTTATGCCTTGGGGCTTGCCTTAATTAATAAGCCAGGTGCAGCTTGAAAGTGAGGATGTGCTTTTACAAGCAGCAGATATAAGTAAAGGCTCCTGCCCAAAAACTGTAAGTTGCTTCCCTAATGCCAACACTAGTGATGTTGCTGTATGACTGTGAATTCAGTTGGAAGTGTTTTTTCTTYTGTGGTAGCATGTGGATTAAATTTTGTGGGCTCATCTTGGTTAATCTTATCGTGATGGTTTTAGCAGACCTAATGAAGATGGAAAACAGCTGTTTTTACTGATTAGGTGYGAAAGCAGGGCCTTAGTTTAAGTTGGTCCATTGTGACTGACTCAACTGCCTTTTAATTTGGACATAATTCACTGAAGTCAAAGACTAACTGGTATATTTTGTGGCTAGGGTGAGTTTATTCTCATTGCCAAGCAGTTAAACTACCATGCTATGCTTTGATTTGACAGGTGGTTCATCAGATTTTTCATTTAGAGCTATGCCTACTCAGGTGCTGACCTCAGTCTAATTTAGATCACTCAGGTGTGCTTAGATGTATGAGGATGTGCCTTGGTGATTCATCAGTTGACTCTCCTAAAGCTACAGAAGCCTGCACTATATAGATACATGGGGAAGGTGTTCTGTGTCTTAAAACAAGCTGAAGTTTCAGAACCATGTTGCTACAAAGAAAACCTCGTATTGTGATTACCCTTGTAGCTGTCTCATTCTTAAACTGCTTTTTTGTCTTTTGTGACTGCTTATTACCCATGTTGGCATGGCCATAGCAAAACATCTTGAAGGAAGTGGTGTTACCCAATAATCTCAAGTGACTAAAATTTTCCATTTCATTTCCTTGTGGGAACATAGCCATCTTTCATGCTAACAAACTCAACAAAACTTTTTGAATATACAATTCTTTTTGAAGCTTGTAGCAGTATTGTCTTATAGAAATAACTAACTTAACTTAAAACCTTTGTGATATACTGGTATCATTGATAAATCCTAGTTTGAAGTAAGTTGCTACTGATTGTACTGAAATCAATTGAACAGGCAAGTGAATGCTGTCAATATTGTCATGTAACTGACCTGCCAGGTGATCTGATCTTAGTTGTGGCTTTATGATACCAAACCCATGTTATGAGTCTGCTGCTTTCGCACAGGCAAAAAATTACTACTTCCTTAAAAGGTATTAATGTGGTGCACAAGTCTAATCTCAAGACATATTAAATGTCTCTAAAATCTCTACAACTTCCCCATAAACACTGAAATCTAAGCCTCCTATAAAATCTGAGCCTGATAACAGCTAGGATTCTTAGGCATCTGGGATCCATTTGAGTTTCTTACAGTGCTTAAGTCTGAGGCAGTAGTAAAATTTCAAAGGCAATGAAAATGAATAAGCGTATATTTGAGCACAAGCCCAAGTATGACAATGAAAATGTTAATTACTAGTTTTGTAGACTAAGTTGCAGATGGTACGGAAGTAATAACTAAAATAGTGTTCTCTTAAAAAAAAAAAAAAAGAAAAAGAACACTTTCTACTCAAAACCCCTTAATTTTGCTTTTGCTTTTCCTTCAAATTCAGACATCTAAGTACAAATTACTTGAATGAGGTTAAGATTTTTTGTAAGGTATGTGACTTCTGTCACCAGCACTTCAAAGCATTTAATTGCAGTCATCAAAAGACTTATCTATTGGACATTAGAAGTTCCAAGACAAATTGTTCCAGAGTCTTCAAAGAAATTGTCACTGATCCATCAGCTGAAGTGCTGTAGTATTAGTATTTTAGCATTCCTTTTCAGAGAAATTTGCTTCTGTCTTTGAATATCAAAAACTTATTGTATCTATGTTATAGGATACTGTTTTGGTGTGTAGCTAATGGGAACATSTCACTTGAGATAAAACTGGACATAAAAGGTCTAAATCTAGAAACAGTGTTGCATTTGGCAGGACTCTGCAGAATATAAATGCAAATTCAGTGAGTTAAACTTGGAAGTATGCCTGTAAGTTAAAGTTTAAGAATAGTTAAATGTCACGACTGAATACTGGGTAAAGTAATAGCAAAGTTGAATCTCTCTCTCCTTTTTTTTTTTTTTTTCCTGAAAGTTTACCTCTTGTAGAGATAGGGGAGAACTGGCTGACAGAATCCTGAAAACTTGAATTTGGAAGGTTCTTTGTTCTAGTAAGGGGAAATTGTGTTGTGGGAGGAACTTTTGCCAATTTTAGGTCTTATGGTAGGAAACTGAAATTTTTAATAGCTTATTGAGCTCTTTTGGGGATTTCTCAGGGCCACGTAATCTGTAAGACATGTGCCCTAATTTCATTATCTATGTCAATGTACAAATGCAGAGCTATGTAATGGCATGTTGGCTCTAGAGTAATTTCAAACCTTTCCTCTTTATAGCTTCTGGTTCTATTCCATGAATTATTACAGTGGTAGATACTGCTTTAAACTGATAGTAAACATGATCTCTTGCCTGTTCTCTAAYGTCTTGAGGTTATTTCAGTGGCTCTGGCATTCCTTTATTCTCTCCCATCAACTTTATTTTTGAGATCTTAAATTGAGCAAAGTAACTTAATGCAAAGAAACTCAAGTTCCAGAAATGTTTATTCAATTCTRGCTGGTATACACACCTGTATACTTTCCTAACTAGATCTCATTCTGTAGCTGAATGATCACTCTATATGTAATTTTAACTGTAGACAGCTGCACCAAGCTGAGTAAAAATCAATTTCAAATCAGTTTTSTTTAACTGTGACTAAAGAAACATACTGGACCACTTGTCCATGTAAGTATTTTGGGTTTTAGCAGTCTGAAGTTAAAAGACTTCCACCAGCTGAGAAGCTGAAACTAATAAACCTGTTGCCTGGACCTGAAGCTAGACCGGTGCATTCAGTGCCYGACTGCATGTATAGGCTTGGTCTTCTGAACAGGATAATAAATGTTTCTTTACCTTGAGATATGCATTATTACCATTCTAAGTGGTTCATGGAACTCTAACTCAATAAAAAATCATGGAACATCAGAGGGAACTTATTTTTTCTAGTTATGTTATCATCATGGTTATATAGTTAGATATGTACACACTTAAGTTTCTGTCTCATGAGGGACTAAATGTCTTTTTTTTTTTTTCCTTCTAGAAAATGTTAATTTATGATCCTGCAAAGAGAATTTCTGGCAAAATGGCCTTGAACCATCCATATTTTGATGACTTGGACAAATCTACACTTCCAGCTAATCTGATCAAGAAATTTTAGACCTTTGGACTAAATCAACCTGAGTGAAATAATTGTGATTATTTTTACTGTTAAGTCTGTCTGTAACTTGTATGTATGTCTTTCTGCTCTAAAATTGTGGCTGTATTTAGTGTGTTCTGGTTTAAGTGTTATCTAAATGTAAATATTAACCTATTAGTGGTCACTCAACTACAATGCAAGTATTACTGCTGTTAATGCAGTACACTTTCTATAAATAAAGCTTTAAATCCATAAAAAGACTGAACTTCTTTCTAAACTATAAGGAATCTAAAAATGAGTGTTTTTTGTTTTTGTGGGTTTTTTTGTACTGTGCTGGTAAGGAACCACTTATCTCCAATAAAGGAGGCTACTGTAAAATATTAAATCCACATTCTTGGTATGGTATGTAGTTGCTCTGAAGTTTGATTTGCTGAAGTCTAATGTTAGTCTTTAGGCTTTATTTCAGCATAGTTTTATGAACATGCTGAATGACATGCAAGTTAAAGTAGCTTGAGCTGACGAATTGCAGATTAAGCCAAGCAGACAGCCAAGCTTGTTCTAGGGTTTGCTTTTTGAAGGTGTTGGCAATCAGTGTTTGGAAAATCTTGGTTCTATATTTTACTTTTTTTTTTTTTTTTTTTCAGATTAAGCCAAGCAGACAGCCAAGCTTGTTCTAGGGTTTGCTTTTTGAAGGTGTTGGCAATCAGTGTTTGGAAAATCTTGGTTCTATATTTTACTTTTTTTTTTTGAAGGATAAAGGACCTAACAAGATGGTGCATGCTTGTTGTGAATCAGTGTAGTTTTGACTTCCAAAACCGCTGATGTATGAAAAAAGGGGACTGCCTCTATACCAATGTGTAATTGCTTAACAGGACTCCTTTCAGCTGCTAATAGTAATGTGCCTTTCCTCTGATTCTTGTTAAAGATARAGCCCTTGGGATTATTCCTGGATTTGAAAACTAACCTGTCTTCATTATAGGAGTAGTCAAATATATGTTGACTTAGCAAGGCTGCTCTAGGAACCACCATCATAGACTGCGATGCTACCATGTCTACAGATTCTTCCATGACTAAAGAAGGAACTTACTAAAGCTCTCTAGCATCTAATTTTGCAGGTGAGGGTATTGTGAAAAGTTCCAATAAAACTCATGCGGGTATATGCTAATAAATCACTGATTTTATTTGACTAGATTTCCAATTTCTACCTCTGTTTGAGACTTGCAGATACAGCAATAGAGGCAGGCTGCTAGACTAGAAGAGAAGCAGCAGAAYGAACTCCTGATGACTTAGCCTAAAAATTCCCATTTACATTAAAATCAAATGTGGTGATAGATTTAACCGTAGATTTTTAGCTACAGTGCTAAAATTGCAATTTGCTTTAAATTCTAGTTATAGGACTGCACTTTTGTCTGTATTAATACTTAAGTCCTGCTGGGTCTAAGCACCATGGAACTCCTGTAGTTGCTGTTTCAGGGCCAAAGCTTGCAACAGAGTATACAGTAAAAATGAAGGCCTCAAACTTCTAAATTAGGCCTGAGAAAGGAATAGTAACCATTCACAAGTAAAAAGGCTTGTAAGAGTTCTGTCCTACAAAGACTGGCAATTTAGAAACAAAATCATCAGGTGATGACATTCTGTACTGTAGTTGCATATTATAAGACCTACGGATTAGTTAGCTGTAGCATTAAACTCCTTTTAAACAAAGAGCATTTTTAGGTATTGTCTTGTACCAGTTGGGTATTAGCATTATACTCTGCAGAATAGTTCTTATCTCTGGAGATACCTGGGTGCTCTAAAATGTTATAGAATCATCTAGCAGTAGATAGCCAAGAACTACTTATTAAAATTGCCTGTTATCTGAAGTCAGAGGAGAGGAACACTGCTATGTCTGACACAGTTAACTCCAAAAATCAGTGATAAGAGACAATTTGGGGAAAGTGAGAAATTGACTTCTCTTGAAAGTAAGTTGATATGAAGTTACAGGGGAAGGGATTGTACTGCTGGTGCTAATTAGTAGCATCAGTGTAGAAAATGACTGATATCTGTAAAGGTAAACTTCTACCACTGTCTGCTCTGAAAAGTTGAGGTTAGACAAGCAAAACACTTAACTGTTTGGAACCTTAGCGTTTAGTTTGTCTATTTATAGTGAACAGACTTGTATTTAAGCTCTTCATACCCTGCGATGAAAACTTTAGCTGGGCAGACTGATTTTGTAGCTTGTAATACTAATATTAACAAAACTATTTTTGTTTTGTAAGTATTGATGGCTGTAAAATCTTCATATGTGATATGCTGAATGATTTGGCCTATCTTAAGAGATCTCAGTACTAAAATTTCTGAAGAAAGCTTGTTTTTAAGCATTAGCTTACTACAAGCCTGACTTTCGTACATCCAAGGACTATGTTATGATGGTGATTAACATAGCTACAATTGTAGCTCTGAATGAACTGTTTCCTTACTGTAGGAAAGAGGAGAGCTAAATGAACGTAATACCATTCATCCGTGTCTGAGGTCGAGTATGGTGGCAGGCGTACATGAAAATGTGGTTGCTGTTTTGAGTAGCTCTGAAACAAAAATGCAAACGTGAGTCCTTTTTCTAAAGGAAAAAAACACTTCATTATATGCTCCATAATTGTCTTGCTGTGTAATTTKAGTATGTGGAAGACTTGTGATGCTGAGCTTTTAGCCATCTGAAACTTTTTACACCAGTGAGAACTGGTGCATGGCATTCTTGAGATTTAGCTCACTGTAGATAGCTGCAGCAATAATCAATAAACAGGGCTGTAAGCTATGTATTGAGTTAACTGAACTGCTGTAGTACAGCACTTTTGTCCATCAGTTGAGGCCATCACAGTGTTTGGCAGGGTTTTACTGGTGCATGATTTTTAATAGGCTGTTTTGACAGCTGAATTGTACTAAGCTACAGTTGGATGTGGGCCCAGCAGGCAGCAGGCAGCAGCCAGCGTGAGATTTTCTATTTCCTAGCTGCAGATAGAAAATGATTATTCAGAAATAGAAAACTTTGTACATTTTTGGAAATGATGAAAGTCAATGTATTGATTTTTTTTTTTCTTGACAGAAAGTACAAGATGTATAGGAGGCATAGTACAACTTCTGTGCTGCCTGTCTTGAAACCACTGATTTGTCAGGACTCAGTGCTAAGTTAGTAAGTAACTTAATTTACTAAATGCTAAGTTACTGTTATTACTAATAATGTGATTATGTTGAGTTTAAAGTTGCCTTAAAGGACTTCAGTAATAATAGTGAACATCTCAGAAATGTTTGCAAGTTTCCAGTAACTTTCCTCTGAAAGTTGTAAGTGGCAGGCATTAATTTATATAAAAAAGCAGCCTGTTCTTGGCTGAAATAGTTGCGTATATTGCATCAATATTACCTCTAGTACTATGGCTGCTGGCCAGTAATTTGTTCTCTACCAGAGCACAGGCAAACCCTAGCAGGGAATTAAAAAATATTCTTCCAACTTTTTCAGTTCAGAAACAGTTTCTTTTCTACAAATGTGGAATCATAGGAAAATCTGTAGGCTTATGGGGAAGTGAGGAAGGGACTGAGCCTGCTTGTCCTCCATCCTATTAAAAAGTAGCACAGCTCAGTGTGTTGTATACAAGAATGGGACTTGACATTGGACCACCTACTTTTAAAAATAAGTTTCCTAGTGCTATAAAACTCAATTCTTCTCAAAATACCAACTATTAAATACTTGCGGACTGAACTCAGTTGCATTTTTTTGGGCTAAGCAGACATAATTAATTTTCTTCAGAATATTGCATTGCTATCTGCCACTTACTTTAAAGTAAGTGACTTCTTTTTTTTAAAGAGATTTTGAAGGAAATAGAGGGAAGAGAAAGAACTTCAACTGTCAGTGTTCCCTTATTCAAGGATTCAGAGTAGTGTTAACTGAAACGTGTGTCCTTCCCTGTGCTCATGCAAGTGTCAGGCTGAGAAGAGGCCAGTTCTTCTTGCAAGGCCCTTATGTTGTGGTGTTCAATGAAACCATTTTTTTCTCTGAACAGGTATAGCAAAGATTATTGATAAGCATACATTGCCACAGACTTAACCTGTTTCAAGTCTGTTTCATTTATAGTCTGTTCTTTTTCAATGACTTCTCTTCTTGTGAATGTTTCCCTATTATGCCTTTAGAGCCTTGTTGCACTGGGATCACTGATTGCTGATCAGTGTCAGCAAGGTATCTGTTTCTGAAATTGCTGCTACCAAACATGCAGAACTCATCTCTTCATGTATTTTCCTTTTTTTTTTTTTTTTTTAAATCTAGCTTCTTTTTTTTTTGACAATCTTTTTTATCTTGATTATAATTTTGGTATCCTTCTTCCTGCTTTATTTTCCTATCATATATCAGCCATTTCTAGAGTCATGTTTGCTTTGGAAAGTGTAAATCTGTTTAATTTTCTCATACAACGTCTCATTATTAACTTCCATTGGCTATATGTTCTGCTGTAAATCATATTCTCTGCATAATGCTTTACTGTGCTAGGAGATGCAAGAAATTACACAAAAAAGTAAGAGCCTTTCAGAGAAAGGCAAATCCAGGAAGACTATTAGCTACACCACTTTCAACCTGTACATTGGTATGTTTTGCATTAGCATGTGGCATCTTAGAGCAGTGGTCAGGGGCTGAGGCAGAGCAAGGTTTAGTGATCTGTCTGGAGGAGAAGGGTTGTCAGTCTGTCAGCAAGAGCTCTTGGAGGGATCTGAGGGAGGAACTGTGATGGAGGAGGGGCTATTGTAAGCAAGGGGGAGGCTGCTCAGCAGAAGACATAAAAGAAATGCAAACACCAAAAATGAGAGAAAGGGTGAGATGAAGGGGCTGAATAGAGAGAAACACAAGAAGTTTCATAAGCAGTTCTTTGGGGACAGAAGTAGTCTTCAGTATGAGACTCATGCTTTCTCYTTTCCAGTCTAAACTAGATGTTGAAACCATTTTAAGGGCAATGTAGAATTAATTGCAACTTGGAAGAGAATATAGTATTGTTCGTATCTCAGTAGAAGCCAGAAGACAACACCTTTCAGCAACAGAAAACTGCTTTTTGCTTCTCTGGGAAGTAGAAGCTCTTCTGACTTAAGAATTGAGTCTGGAACTGCTGCCTCTCCTGAGCTGCCTTGGCTTCTGTTTGCCAGCCTTGTGCTTTGCTTATTCAAATGTGCCAGTGTGCTGTCTTTGGCACCCATGTTGCAGGTTTTCTACCTCTTCTCTAACCAACTAACTTCTTCCCAAAGCAGTGTCTGCTCAAGGCTCAGATCTGGTATCACTGTTCTGAGCCTGGTCAGCAAGTGGCTGCTGACTTATTTGTAACCTGTGCTATTGTCTCTATCARGCCATTTTGTAACATCTGATTTAGGTTTATATTGTTTTTTAATATAATTGCCATCTACTCCTGCTCTGAAACAGTAAGGCTAAGCATGGCATCTTGTAATGCCTATCATGTCCCTCAGTAGCTGGATCATAGATTTTTTTTTCCTAGGTTTCAACTATCTGATAATGTCAATGTTAGGCACCGTAAAAATATGTGCTAAGCGTCTATTCTGACCCAAATTACCACTAGTGGTAATTTGTCAGTATTTAAAAAGGGCTATTCTCAATTTGAGGTGCTAAAGAAAAACTTCAACACTTAACTACAATTGCAGTTATTAGAACCAGAAGAGTGTATTTACTGCAAATAGCAAAACTGAGTTCATTTGAATACCACTCAATTTACTGGAAAATGAGAATGTTACTTTACTCTGAGTGCAGAGCTAGCACTGAAGGGAATAAGGTTAAGGTAATGTGTGTGACAAGAGGAAGTAGGTTAATGATTAAAAAAATCTTATTAAATGAAGGAAAGTGCTGCACACTTCCAAACAGTTAAAGCTGGAAGATGTCCCTTATGCATAAGTCAGTTTGAATGAAGACTAAATTGGCTGTTAACTAAGTCAACAGAGCAGCTCAGGCTTTTAGGGACTGAACAGGTGCTACCTTGGGACAGTGGTGTAGGATGGCTGGCAAACACGTTTGGTCTAACGCTTACAGTGTTAAAGGACAACTTAGCTTTTCATTYGTAAGCATAGATATATTCTTCAGGTCTGTATAATTAGTTTACTTYAGTGGAGAGGGAAGATAAGGTTATGCTGAGGAACTACTGAAGAGGACTSTGCAAACAACTCCCCTCTTGATATGTGTGTGACAAAGTGGTCCTTTCAGTTGAAACATGGGGTAGGTGTAAGAGTTGCACTGGCCCAGAAGGATCCYTCACCTTATTTTCTGACAAACTGCATCATTTTATGGCATAATATAAAAATTTCCCATTGCCTTGACCACCAGCTGCTCTTGTTTACATTTACTGCGGTGATGGCTGATTACAAGTAATGGCTTTCTTGGTTTCATTCCTATTGTGCATTCCTGTATGAAGTATTTTCCCCTCAGACAATGTGCAATGCCAGTGGGGTACTAGGTGTTAACCTCTGTTGCTGGAGTATGTTTCCCTTCAGCATGGGTTACTGGCTATTTCATATGCTTTTACTGTGTTTGAATTTACAGCTACAGCCTGCACTGATACAACTGCTAACTGATTGACAGATCTCAAAAGTACATACCCAGTCTGGGGAGCTGGCTGCTTGTAATGGAAGAATTGGAAGTAGAAGCTGGTCTCTTCTAGTTCCTAAGAAGTGAATTATCATGCCTATTGAGGACAATTAGTGGCTTGAAAGAATTAAATATCTTCTGTTCTTCGAAGCCAGTATAAGCCTTTCTATTGACCTCTGGAGCTTAGACTGGACTGTTGGAGGGAGTTGGAAAAGAAAACAGTTTAGTAAAATATTTTAAGTGGCTACCTATTGCAGTTGATTTTGGGAAGATCCTAGCTACAATTCAAAATATTCTGTATGTGCAAGGCAAAACATGCTAAACTTAGAGTCAAAAACCTGTGCACTTGATTTCCTGCATGGATCACAAACATGCTTCTCCCATAATACCTTAAGCTTGTTCAAAGAGCATCCTATAAGCCTCTGTAACCCAAGGGGGCTGAAAGAGCTGCTCATTTCAGTTCCTTCCACATTCATTACTTTTCTTTGTATAAGACAGACTAACTACTACTTTCGTGCCAATTATTGGTCCTTCAGAAGTTCTTTTTGCCTAAAAACTGAGGTTTTGTGCTTGCATCACTCAAAGCCCTCACTGCTATCCTCTCCCTCTCCAGCTGCTCTTTAGTGCTATTTTTCTTCCCTTCTCATTTGAGTCTATTGGCTTAAGAGGTATCAGAGCTGTAGCTTTTCAAGACCATTCTCCTTGATAACAATTAGAGGAAGAATATAATAACCAAGCCAAGCGCTCTGTCTTGCTTCCTACAGAGACTAAAGATCAGGAGAGTTATCCTCCACCTGAGAAGCTTGTCCTGTGTGAGCATCTTGACTCACTAACAGCAAAGGACAGCTCAGACTCCAGAAGRCTCCTACTTGGTGGCAGGGGCGATAGAGGAAGACATCAGTTCTTCTCATTGTGTTGGGTCAAGCTAACTGCTGTGACTGAGCTGTGGGGATCATAAAGGATTTGACCAGTCAAAGAAAAACGGGGGAAAAAGCTCATGTCTGTTAGCACCCTTCTCTTTGGGTCATGTTTGGTTGCTTCCAGTAGCATCTTGACATTTTATTATTATCTTGCTTCAGTAATTCATCACTGTGAGGAAGCCTCTGAGCTTTTGTTCTATTTAAGCTCCTTGATGTGTAAACTGCAGAAATTACCGTAAATATTTCACCTGAACTATTTTTGATCTGGGCATCATGTTCTGATGACACATGAAACTTCGCACTGTGTATATGCTTGACACCTGCCTGCTTTGTTCCAAAGCAAACATGTATTCCTGAATTACTATCATTATTTGTTTTTTTAAARCTCATTGACTGGAAAAAGGGAAAGGATTCTCATCTATTAGATCTTTTTGATTATATTTTAAAACAGTAATCAGAAGCTGAGGATCTATAGTGGCTTTGAGTTAACTCACCCAGCTCARTCTCATCTTGAGGTGTGCTAGGACTGCTAGCTTGCAGAGAAGTTAACTCAGCATGCTTCAGGAACAGGCAAAGGCTGAAGGAAGAAGTGAAACAGTGTACAAATACAGAATTGGTAGCTGGCTGAGAAAGCTTAAAATATTTTACTTTTTCCATACAGAAGATATTTATGGGAAGCCTCTCTTAAAAGTTGTCTGACATATAATCATGATTGCAACAGTAAAATAAAATGAGACTTTGATAGTGTCACTTTTGATAGCTATCAAATAGTTCTGTAAAACAACTTCAATTCTTTATACTTCTAGATTTCTTAATATGTAGCGTTTTTTTGCTTGTGGGCTTTAATACATAAATACATGAAAATAAAAACAGTGGAAATACAGGAAACACTATTTTAGATGAACTTTGAAATAYCACGTAGTAGAATTCTGATGTGTATTAAGTATAAAAACAGTATTCTTGTTGTTCCTAAAGTTTTTGTCACCCTCTTGACCACAAGATGTCACTAGAGTACCTAAATAGTAATAACCACACTACAGAGGGGGAGGGAGGGAATGAAAAACTATCAGACTTTCATGGCTCCATGAAAAATTGAAGAGTATTTATTTTCTGGTAGGCAGCCAGGCTGAAAATGCTATCTGAATTGAAAGCCTTTCATGAAACATCTGGGCAGTTAAATTTTGCTAACTTCAAAGATGTCCAGTACTGTACTGATATACCAATTTCTTTTAGTGAAGAATCATTTAGGCTAACACACAAAAGCCTCTGTAAAACTATTTCATGCTAAAATTAATTATCAGAATGATTTTGCTTAATAAAGTAAGTATCATTGAAATGCCAGTCAATATAGTTACACTGCAACAGGCTCATAATTTGTTGCATAGGTCCCAACCAATTGTCCCTAATAGTCAGTTCTGGAGTGGATTTTTTGCAGCCTGCAAGTTTAATTTCCAAGTTTCCCACACTGTACTTGGGAATTGTGTACAAAATTGTGCCCTTGTGTTTTGCTCCGTCATTTTCTAAGTATATTCTCGATTGGATTTTCTACCTGTGAAAAACCTAGGTTACAACAGCTGAGAATCTTGTCCTCAATAAGGTCCTGTTGCTACTTGTTGATGTGCTGTTCTCCTAAACCCCAAAGCTTTTGGCTAAAAGCAGAACTATGTAAAATACTTCTCAGATGACTTGATCCTGCTCTCTGAGGCATGGGATTATACAGTCACATGCCTAGTAAAATTCACTCCAGTACTGGTGTACGAGGCTTTTTTTTTTTAATGTATGTAGTGATGTACAGACATTTAACTAAGACAAGCTTACACTAATAATTCTGTTCAGTGAGCTGCTTGAAACAGAATTGCAGGTATTAATATATGGGACACATTTTCCTAATTAGCCTCGGGAGTGGAAAAATATATTAATCATTTCCCATTTCCCATTCCACTGCTTACAATATTGTCTAGTTAAACGTGCATTTAAYGCACAAAGACCGTAAATACATGCAAGTATACAGCAAGTGTCCTGTTTTATGATGCCCTGTTAAAGTACTTGTTTTAGTAAATGGAAGAATACTAATGCTGTCTCTTTGTAATGGGGCTTTTTACAGTAAAATTGTAAAATTACATATACCATGCCCACCCATCTCCATACGTAATGTCAATTCTAAAGGCAGTTGCTTAGTGCAAAGAAGAGCGTCTTTGGTAAAACCTGTCATTAACTTAACTCAGCGAGTCACTGCGGAACGCTCTTCAACTCATGGAAGCTCTGCTAAAGAAAGATGGACTAATTTGACTCCTGCTCATCTTCAGGAACCCAGACCTTATGCTCCTTTCCTACAGRAACATTAAACCTTGCATCATTGCATGTGCAACTAGAGAGACGCTTTCTCAGTCATGATTTGCTGGCCACATGTGATAAATAATGCACATAAACTCAGGTTTAGAAGAGAGATACTAACAAGGCCCTCAGATGTGACTGACCCTGTGTTTGGGGAATGTGAGACATCACTCATCCTCTCACTGAAAGGCTACAAGCAACAACTCTATGTAGGTGCACTTTTTTTGTGTGTGTGTGTGTTACAAGTAAATGATGAAATGTATTCTAATAGATTTCTCCGAGTACTGCCACACACAACAAAAACTAGCTTGATCCCTCCAAAGCAGAGCAGTAAAACTAGGAGGGAACAAAAAAATAAATACGGAGTTTCATTTGCCCACATGTCAGTAACAAGAATAAATCTCAGCTCTGACAGTAAAGAATGCTGCAATTAAAATGCATTATATAGATTGGCAAATTGCTATATACAATTTTCTCTGGTACCACATGTCACACACTTTGAAAACACTTAGTTAAGAATAACCTTGGCTTAGAAAGAGGGAAGATTATGGAAAATAAAAAGCAAGTGTTTATATAGGCTTTCTATTCTTTAAACTCTGAAAAAAACATTAACTGCTTTAATCAGTCCTCAACACCTTTATTTTGTCATTTATCCTGAAAGTAATCAAGCTTATTTCCTTAAATTTTAATCCATCAATTAATTATTTTAAATACAGGAAGTGTTTGGAAAGGAAGGGATTTTGTTTTGCGCTGTGTATGCGACCAAGTAGCATTATACAATGTTTTTGTTTCAGTTCCACTGTTTATTTGATYTGATTTCATAAATTCTGTGAAAATAGCTTTTAAGCCCATTTGCTGCTTGAGTATTTTGAAGTCTGAAGAATATTTCCCAGCTGACAAAGCCAACTCTCTTAGCAAATGTGGTTTGGAGAAGCCCCATAACCTCTGTGGAAGAGTTACATTAGCTGTGAATTTGGCCTCTGCTATTTCTAGCATCATTTCTGCTATGAGCTTCATGCGAACATGGACATTTGCCTGTGAAGAGCCATAATTTCAGGGAAGCTAAAACAAAGTTGCAGGTTCTTGGCCTTCCRTTTGTAGACAACACCCACCAGCTTTCCTCTTAAAATGTGCCTRTTACATTTACAACACAAATCAGAGCTGAAACTTCAACAAAGCTGGAGTATAAGCTATTCAGTGTTACCTCCAGCAGAAAGCAAAATAAACACATTCCTGCAGCATGCTTTTCCATGGTCAGATTCAAATTTCACAGCAAACAAATCAAGTAAGTGACAGGTCACAACACATGCCTTTAAAATACTGGGGAAAGCAAAGATTCTTCAGCAACAACCAGATGAAAAAAACACAACCAACTGCAAAAAAAACTCTTAACAGCTTAAATGATCAGCATATTCAATCCAGCTATCAATTCAGTAACTAGCCCACATTCAGCAATCGTTATGATTTCGGTCATTCTTTGTGTCTGATCAGGGACTGTYTTGCCATCTAGCTCTTAAGCTGCGTCTTGAAAATAGAACTTCAAGTCTCTTGGGGAAAAAAAAAAACAACCAAACAAACAAAAAAAACCCCACAACATGCCACTGCATTTCAGTTCTGGCTTGCCAAGAAATAGGATCATTATGGAAGAACACGGACCCAGGGAAAATTGTACAGATATCCTTGCTTTACCAAAGGCTGAGTCAGTTGTAAAGGTTATTCCAGGCCTCTGCATAACCATGGAGCAGCTAGCCCATCCTAGGTGAGATACGCTCTTAGCTTGTGACAAATGAAAAGTAATCCAAGTTAGTTTATTCCTTATATAATTCAGTTTGTGATAAGTAACAGCCTTCAGGAAGTTCCCTGATGAGTGGGAAAGTTTTCTCACCATCTGCCCTTGCAATTACGAATTGACATGCTTGCAGCATTTGCCATGATTTTGACAATGCTTGACTTTGCCCTTTTAACAAGTTGGCTTCCAAAGCAAAACTTTTCCCATTCCATGTAGTGTCTTATAAAGGCCCAAAGAGCCTTTCACCTGTTCGAGACTTAAAGACATGGGACTGTGGACCAAGCATGTGGAGCGCTCAGTAGGATTTCAAGCTATGGAAGTTAACCACAAGCAAGAGAAATCAATCAGTGTCAGGCCGATTTGACCTTAAAGTGAGTGAAGGGTTATTATTGCTACTTTATTATAATTATTTTAATAATTATAATTTCAGACTATAAAATTATGGGCTACAYGATTCCTATTGGTCCCGTAAGACTTTTTGACCAGTTACAAGAGCYGAACTAAGACGTAAATACTGTAAGCTTAATATCCTGTGGCTACATGGGATTATCAGTCTCAGCTTTTATTTAAAAGGCATCTTGTTTCATTTAAAAATCTCTAGGCCACACGGTGAGATTGGACGTGGAGGGGGAAGCCCGAGGATATTGCCAGTCTGGATCTGCTGGCAGGACAAGGCCACCGACTTGTTTGGAGCACCTCAGGTATCCCGCTGGCACGCGAGCCCACAGCGCCGCAGCACCCCTCTCCGAGGCCACGGAGAAGAGGCAGGCGGCTTGGCTCGCCAGGCAGCCCCCGAGCCCGCGCCAGGCCGTTCATGGTACCCCACAGTAAATCCTGGCACGTGCGGCCCCACAGCTGCTCCTGTGTCCCTGCGAGCCATGGCTCCCGGGGTTTGTCAGGGAGAAGGACCCTGCCTCTAGCAGGGAGGAGGTGCTGAGCGGGGCACAGAGTATCTGCGTGCAGCAAGGTTTTGTTTTAGGCCCTGGGTCTCGCTCTCTAGCAAAGCCCTGCTGCACATGGTCATGGGGCCAGAGCTGTTTGGGACAGAAAATGTTGAGTTGCTTCTRTCTGACATTTATCTTACTCAGATTAGTTAAGCAAAGGCAAATAAACTCTTCTACTAATATTGTGTATGTAGACCACGATGGCTTCCTGCTCCCAACCCTGTCCTCTCTGTATTGCTGTTTCAGARTGTTACAGAGTGCATCAGAGAGCCAGACAAACCCGGGCAGATCCATTTTATAAACCATCAAACAATCACTTTCAAGGCAGAAGGCACCTTCCCTACAACAGGTAAAATTACAACCACAAGGAGCGTTCATCTAGACCAGCTGCCTGATTGCTCGAACATACCTGAGAATTTCATAATGCTGAAGAAAACATGCTGCACCAGAACACATCCAAGATTTGTGACCGTTACTAGTATTTTCTCCACATTTAGTCACATATACGTATTCCTTATGAAGCTGCACCAAACCATAGGCTATTAAATGAACACAGAGTATATGATATCAGTAGATAGCTCATTAAAGGAAATGTTGCCCCAAAGAAGTAGTAAGCTGATCACCTGTACAATAGGTCACAGACTACAAAGGACTATTATCCTTACACTGTTGTGCAAGGGACAATAAYGCAGGTACACACTTTTTCCTCAGACCTTGCTAGCTAATAGAACCCTCCCCCCCCCAAAAAAAAAAGATTATTCCTGACTTATTTTAGGAAAATTGCAGCTAGAGATTAAAGAAAAGTAACAGCATACAGAAGAGGCTTAAGCACCAATTTTCTTTTCTGATCAACAAAATTTTCTTACCTTTTTTTCCTTGTGATCCTGTTMAAGGTCCTCTTAGAGCTCCAATCCCCAAATTTTAAGCATGGCAATAGCTAGTGACTCCTTATAGAAGCATGTGTAAAAACTTATGAATGGCTCTCTCTCTCTTAAGAAGTAAGTTAAAAATAAATATTTCTTGCATTTAAGCTTTAGAGACAAACATCTATTTTACCTCACAGAATGAAAAGAAGATGACATTAATGTGCTTAATGTAGCACAACAACTTCAACATACAAAGAAAGAAGAAAATAAAATGATGCTAGTCCAGAAAGAGGTTTACTCTGCTGGCTGGCTAAGGCCTGTTGAAACAAAGCGCTGGGAGGAGGAGGGAACGCTGCAAAGACCCATGGGAGGCGGAGGGCTATAAAAGCTGAAGACCAGAGGACTTGGTCATTCCAGCACTTGCAGTCTGCAGGGAAAGAATAGCACTCYGTTGCTGAAAGAAGCACAAGGTAAAATGCTTCATGTTTATGTGGCTTTAACTGATTTTTGATTTCATTAATAATTGGTTTTCTTATGTAAGAAATATTAAGCTGGAAAATAGGGCCTTAGTCTTCTAAGGTACATAGRAACATTTCTTCTTTTATGTGGAACCTTCCATCTCATAACAAGAGTTAGTGCCTCTGTACTATTAGCAATTTAGGTCTATGTTTGTTCAACCAATGTGCATGCTTGTAGCTAAGGATTCCTTACAGTTTCTTTCATTCTGCTCTGGAATCCAGGATATTGTTCTCTAGCAACCTTCTCCCTATCTTCCTGGGGCTGCCCATATGCTAGTTTGTAACATTGAAGGATGCTTATTGTAAGGAAACAATCATGAGTTCCTGTCATCTTCAGACTTCAGTCTCTGCTCCCTGCTGTTACACTGTAGTACAGTACTAAAGAAAGAAGTGTTAATTAAAGACTGAGTAGTAGAACACTTTTAACAACTTGAGGGATGAGTTGTCATGTGGGACATCTTGACCATAGATCCTGGCTGGCCTTTCATAGCAGGGAAAAAAGCTTTGTTCAAGGTCATAGAGGATGCTCTTGCTGCAGCTTCTTAAAATGACTGAGAATAAATAGGTATGTGGCTGTCTGTACAGATTATGTACTTGCTTTTTGGAGTATCTTAACTCCCCCCTTCCCCCCCCCCATTCAGTGGCGTGAAAAAACTTTTTTCACAGAAGTATTATGGTGCTAAATTAATGTTATTAATGAGCTTATAGTACGGCTTCAGATACAACAGAAATGTTACTGATGATTAACCACTTCTATTATTTGAGTCTTTCAAAACATCCAATTTCTAAGTTACCTTTTTTAATGTCTTAACACATTGATTTTCATCTGATGTGTTTTTTCTTCTCTGCTGCTGGCAACCTTCAAAACCCTATGCATGTGGGGAAAAATACTCAAAAACAAAATACTGAACCTAAGATCTATGAGGGAGTATGATGCTTTTTCATAACTAGCTACAGAGCCCTACTCTAGCTATCTGTGCAGAGGCAGATCTGCACTGAAGCCAGCTTTGCAGCCTGTGCAGCTCAGCAGGGAGCAGGGCCCAAAAGAAGCCATTTGTGAGATGGGGACACR
Organism: Rhea americana; assembly: GCF_003343005.1. NCBI lineage: Eukaryota > Metazoa > Chordata > Aves > Rheiformes > Rheidae > Rhea > Rhea americana. The sequence continues at coordinate 632,773 of NW_028186419.1, forward strand.
TCCAAGCAGAACTGGTGTTGACTGTCACTAGTGCTTCCCCTTGGCTGCCCGGTTTGCAAATAATATGTCACATGCAGAGGGCAAGGAGAAGAGATACTGCTCTCCAAACTTTAAATCCTCTGGGACTAATTCTAGATAAAGGTGTGCTTTTTTGATAACCAGCTCAGCACTGATAGACTCAGATTGCCTCCTTACTGGACAACCAAAGAATTCAGCCTAAGGACTGGAAGTCTAGTTAAAACCTGGGACTATACCCTTACGTAAAATGCAGTTGCCAGTTAGCTGAACCTGGCTGCTTCCCAAAAGGCATTTATGGCAGATTGAGTAATGGGGCCGTGATGGCAATCTGATATCAGCGTATCTGTGAGGAGTACCTTGCCTCTTCTTTCACATGAAGTGGTGAGGGCTCACATGTATCTCGTGGCTCTGATTGCAGCTAAAGTTCAACCTGAACCTCTGCAGGATCTCTGTTACAAATAGCTCTACCTCACYTGCACAAAATACTGAGTTAAGTTTTCCTTCTACTCTGTGAGTATACCTATAGCCATCTTAATCACTCCTAATGCCCTCACTTACCTAGCTTAAGAAAAAAGGTGGAGTATGAACAAGGAGGATGTTGGTGGGGGAAGCTACCTGAATTTTAAAGCCAACTGTAGACATAACTTAAAATGTCTTTTTATATACTAAAAAATATAAAAACATTACACTAAATATTTTATATATTTAAAATACATAATCTATATTTACATGTGTGTATATATTATATATGTATGTATATTTATGTATACATATAAACAATTTAGTCTAAGGGCATGGAGCCAGAAAACCAAAGGACAGCAGCTCTGAGGAACAGGTTCACTTTGCTTGAACAGTCCTCCACTGCTTTGGATGTAAGTGAGAAGTTCCTACTGCAGGGATGGTGCCAGGCCCTGTGCTGTCTGTCTGGAGCTGAGAATTGAACTGGTGTGAGGTGGCAAAGCCAACAGGTTTGAAGTCTGATTTTTAAGTGAGAAATTGTATTGTGAAAGCAAAAAACACTGATCTATTAGCTGGGAAAGAACTCATCAGAGGCGCATAAATAACACATCACACACTTCAATGTGTGCAAACCACTCAAAATAAATTATGCTATACTGACAAAGTGGTAAAAAGCCTTAAGAAAACTGAAAAAGCTTATAATAATGAAACACTATTCCCCATACAATAGAAGAAATGTGTATCACACTAAGTGATGGTGCTTTCTCAGCCYTGTATGTGAAAACAATAAGCAAAGTAAATAAGAACTGTAAGATGGAGGGTAGACAGAGGTAAGTACCACTGTGCCCCACTACCTTGGTTCTCTGCAGTCAGGAACAGGCTGAAGGCTGCGCTCTCAGTACGACAGCTCTCACACCCGAGTGATCTGGAATGTACTACTGTTCAGCTCCGGGACTGGTCCGCGCCCACCGGGGAAGGGGCTCCCCAACGCGCAGCGCGGTGCGGCTAACGGGATCACAGCACAGTTAATCTAATGTGTTACTTCAGGGTGCCTTGTGTTGTAGCACCGCAGATCACAGCGAAGGCCTGGCCAGCCCCAAGTCCTGCCTCTTACAGTGGCCAACAGCAGATGCTTTGGGGAACATAAGGAAAAGATAAACATGAAATATTTGTAAGATGCTCCCCCAGACTTTGGTGCCCTAGGYGTAAGTCACTTAACCAGAGGTGATAATATTGTATTTAATCAKCTGTTTTCCTTGAGGTTTTGGAAGTTGTGTGAACACTTTGTCAGTGTTCGTTAGTAAGAAACTCTGTAGCTCAACTAGCATTGGTGGAGAGAGATGCTTCTGTTTTTGAATCTGYCGTTTCATTTGATGTCATCCAACTCTTACAGTGTGAAAGCAGCACCCYGTTATTCCCTGATCGCCTTTCATGAGTTTGTAGGCTTCTCCTGTCTTTCTTTGCTCTCCCAAGCTGAACACAGTCCTCAGTCTAATAGACAACTGACTTCTAGCAGGCAAAAAGCTCAAACTGTTCCTGAAGAGCCTTGTGGCTTCCTAGAATGTACCACTCCCCCTAAATGTGCAGACAACTCAGCACAAAAATAGCAATTGTGCCAGTCTGCCTTCCCTACACCCAATTACAGCCTGCCTCAGAGAATGAGGATGCTCATGAAATGTCAAGTGCCCACATCAAATGATTTGGACTTGATTAGTGCTTCACTCAAATGCTGTCARATCAGAAGATGACAGTGTAGCTGACTGCTGAGGGGACAGGGGAAATATGTGGTGGCTGCATTTTACTCCCCAGGTATTGCAATTAAGACCAAAAAGGAATTCAGAGTGAAAAGATCTGTCTTACACTGATGGATTCCTGAAAGAAAATAGTAGTAGATGAAGCAGTGAGAGGGAGCAAAGTAGCTGAACCTGCYGCTTACACCTGACAGTCCATTCAAGAATTGATTATGATTAGCTGTGCACCGAAAGCAAAGAGATTAGGGGCAGGTATTGATCAGTTGCATGACCCTGGCAAAACCTTTTCTCTCTGAGCTTCAACTCTTCCGTGAAACAAAGATAACAGTCCTGAGCCAGTATGATATACCTCTTGGATAGACATCCAAAAGATGAAAAATGTGATAAAACAGTTATAGACACTTGTGCACAGAGGGCTTGATTGTGCACAGCCTGCCGAGACAGGGCTTAGTGAATGGGCACTAGTCTCATTAAGTGCAGCTGGTRCAGTAAAGTTACTCTCAGATGCTCCATGTTATCCTCCAAAAAGCAAAGGTGAATGATCTATGCCTGTTGCCACCAGTGCCACCTGGCTTAATTATTAACATTTACTGTTATAAGAACTGCTGTAAACAGTAGAGCATCATGAGATCTAGCTAGCCCCATGAAGGAAGGTGTTTCTGAAAYGGCAGGAAAAGACCTATTTTGGATAACTCATTGCAAAGGAGCATGTAGATAGGTGGGAAAAGCCACTCTGCCTTAAATTCTTCCTCACAAATCATTATGGAGTGAAGAAACAGCAGTGCTAGGTCAGACCAAAAACCCACCTGTCCCATTAACCTGCCACTGGCAGTGGCCAAAACCTGGTGTCTAAAGACAGAGAATAGGGTGAACAGTTAGCGCTGCCTCCTCTGAAAACTCCCAGCCTTCACCTATCTGTTCAAATTAGGAAGTTGCTTGGTTGGGCACAGTTTTTATGTAGTTATTAACTCCCTGTAAACTTCTCATCCATGAACCTTTCCAGATTTCCTGTGCCCCCAGTATCCCATGGCAAGGAGTTTGGCAGCCTGACTGCTCTGCACAGGCAGCCTGACTGAGAACGAGTGCAAGTGCAATAGGCAGGACTGCTGAGTGTCTGTGTACTGATATGTTTATCAATTTTTTTTTCTTAAAGCCAAGCTTTTGAAGCCTGAAGCTAGTATGTAGTTTTAAATTGAAAGCTACCTCCTTGGCCCCAGTCTAACCCTGTGTTAATGGGCTGGGAGATTGAGGAATCTCCCCTTCTTACTATTTGCTCCTAAGCAAAGAAAAAGCTATGGAGCTAGAAAAAAAAAAAAAAAAAAAAAAAAAAAACTTAATTGAATGCTGCTCCTGTAGCTACAGCTAATCATGCAGCAAGGGCCTGCTTCCTCTAGATGCCTGGTGCATCTGCTCAGTGTGCCACTGCTTCCTGGAGGACACCGAAGCTTTCCTGGAGTCCTACACCATGCTCAGGTAAAGACCAGCAGAAGAGAGCAATCAGTCCTACCAGCAGTTTGGAAAGAGTCTGCCCAGCACCTCCTGAACTGACCTTCAGTCCCCTCCTAACATTCAGGCGTAAGAGACCTACAAAGAAAGGAAAGCAGGTCTTTAAYTTAATTACCCAATTAGCTTTTGGTAATTATTTAATTGATGCACTCTTTTTATTTCTTACTCCTCCTATTTTCTTAACAGATTAGCAYCCACCTAACAAAACTTGCTGCAAGTTAAGCAATCAAAACCTTGCAAGAACAAAACCTGGAGCAAACAAAGGCGGTGGTCAGCACAGGTGTCAGTCCTGGCAGCTCATTACCGCTGCTGTTCATTAGTAACCTGAGACAGAACAGGCAATGTGGCTGTGGGAACTGCAGTCCCCCACTGCTCGAACCGGCTGCCAGGGAGAGGCACTCTGCAGCAGGCCAGAAATTGCTTCAGCACAGTCCAACTTCACTGCCTTTGGCCRGCTGAAACGATGGGGACCAAAGCTGTGCGGACCTGCCTCAGCAACCCAAAGGACAAGCCGGACAAGCTGGGGGAAGCTCTGGGTGCCCCTGGCAGTGCCTGGCAGCTGCAAGACAGAGGCAAGTCTTTCTCTGCAAAGATGAACAGCAATAGAAATTGTTTGACAGAGCACTGTATGAAGGCTTATGGACCAGCGACACTAGATGTGTCACTAGATCACACCCCCTGCAAGATAACCCAGCTCTTCCCTCTCGCTCTGCTTTCCCTGTAAGATCAGGGAGGATTCGCAGAGCGCTCTAGTCCCCAAAGCGTCCCTGTGGATTCCTTAGAAACTCCCTTTCTTTGCACTGCCTGTGAGAGAAGGAGCTGTCATCTAGCACTGTTCTATGACACAATGAGATCTGTTAATTATCTTAAGCTAACTCCAGGCACTCTAAAATTGAACATGTAGATAGTAATCAGYGCAGGGATCAACACTACTTTGCAAGCTGGCCATAAGCCTAACTGAAGACCCAGGAGAGAAATCTAAGGAACAATCTTTGTAATGCATATAGCACAACGGCTGGCTATACCGGTGACAGCAAGGGGATCACACCTGAATAGCCAAGCAGAATGGCTAGCTTATGTCTAAGATGCAAACTTAATCACACACCTTTAAACTACCATAGGATTTTTTTAATCTATGATGATAATGTGACTATTCAGCAATAATACCTGCAATGCCATCTAATTTTTATGCTACAGCCATAACTTTAAAAAAAAAAACAAACCCACAGGGAATAAAGGATACCTTTTTTTTTTTAATTTTAAATGTTACAGGCAAGAAACTTTTTTAAGCAACCAACTTATGACACTTCASAAGAAGAAATTTCTTATCTAAAACTTCATACCAGCCAGAAAGGGAATGCATTGAGGAGGGAGGGAGTAGCCAGACTGGAGGATTGTTTCCTCTGACCAGTGGGAGACAGCAATGGGCCCAGACTGCTGATTTTATGTAGGGGTGAGGGCTGCTTTTTTCTTTTTTCTTTTTCTTTTTTTTTTTTTAAGCTGTAAARCAGAGGGTTCCCTGATGTCGACAGGGATCTTTCCCTCTCCCCTCCCCTTTTGCATTTTTAGATGGTACCTGAAATGCTGCATCCATGCTGTCATGCAGACAGTGCTGACCTGCATGTTCTGCAGCTGGGTCTCYGCCTTCCTGGCTGCTTTCTGAATGCTGTTAACTGTTTTCCCGCAGGCTCGCAGCTGTCTGTCGGAGTTCAGTCTTCCGCTTTGTGCTGTCCCAGCAAAGGAGACTGGTACAAGATCCTTTGTCAGGTAAGGTCCTTGCTGCTCTGGAATACCCTTCAACATGGGACAAAATTGGATATCCTACCTTCAGCGGTACTGGACTCCTCTGCAGGCAGGAGGATAGAATCTAGGAGTGTCGATGCCCTTTGGGAAAGGATATTAAATGAATCAGCAACACAATATCATGTTTGCGCTGTTCCTAGTGGCTGAGGGCAGGCAGGACCTGCACCTGGGCACATCTGCTGCTCCTAGGCACCTGCTGCAGCAYTGCACAGGGGGGTGTTCTAGCTGTATGGCCTTCTTACAAATGAAACAGTAAGGCTGAACAGTTAGAGGAACACTTCTGTCCCGTGCTAACCTCTCCCTCTGAGTCACAGCTTAATCTTCTCTGTTTGACTTTCTCTGGAGTTGGATACATCAGCACAATCACTCTTGTATCTTCTGAAGTTCAAATTTTCTTGGCCTCCTGCAACCTTGGTCCAAAAGCTTTTCAGACTTCTACCAGAAATTAAACGTAATTCTGCATAAGCAGCAGTGAGGTATATAGCTTGCATATATAAATGTACAATAGTAYCACTGTTGTGCCTCCTAGTGCCAAGTGATCCTGAGACATGAGTTACATGCTCTTAGCTGCAAGCAAAGGCACAGGTTAGATGACAATGAATTATCCTATTGTAGCGCCTGCAGGACGGAGGTTACGCTGCTAAGTCTTACCCTGCAYGCAGTACACATGGCAAAGCTCTGCGAGCAGATCTGGAACACAGGCAAGTGGTAACGCTTCAGTTCATTAGCTGGCACCTCAGAGCCCAAAGGCCATAGTGGTAGCGGGGTGTGTGTGTGTGGGGGGGTGTCTCATCCATTTTAACAGGAATTTTGCCTTCAGGACAAATGGACTCATGCAAGTGCTGTTAACTCACTTTAATGGACAAAAATCTAAGGATTGAGATGTGGCAAGCAGCCACTTTAAATACACTTCACTGAACAGAACCTACCTTAGACTCTGACTGAGAGGAAATAAATGCCAGCATATCCAGTAACAGAAGTATGAGGACTGATCTAGAAAAGGGGAGAGTAAGGACAAAAGCTGTGGTTCATCTGACAAGGTCAGCAAATCACTTCTGGTCCATTAAAAATTGCAGCCCAATAAAAACTGAAATAACCATCAACCTTGAGCTTAGGCACCAAAATAAATCTAAGTTAGTATATTAGCTCTTCTCCTATAACCTTTGTCATAGGAGAAGGAAGATTTGATTCTCAGAGGGGGATTTCCAAGATGCCTTCTGCTAGTTTTCCGGTGCCTGTAACTGAAACACGGTAAAACCCTGCATTTCACAAGTCAAAAACTTCTAGGAGTAACAGTTCTGTGCTTGAGGGATATCTGCGGGTGAGTTGCTGAAGAATCAAGGAGAATACTGTACTTTATCACCTTCTTCTACCTTCTCTGGTACAATCATGTTTTCAGTGCTCAGAAGGGATGTCCAGAATAATCAGCTCTTCTATTAGTAACCCTTCTTAACATGCCCCGTATTTAACACTGTCTAGCTTTACTTTACGTACCTTGAGGCACGATGTGACTACAAGACAACGAGGGGGCCTCCAGTGAATGCAGCTAGTGAGCTGTGGCTGAAGTCAGGGCGATCCTTTGCCTTGCTCACAAATGCTTCTRTTTCTGCTACCACTGAGAGAACAGCACAGCTGCCAGTGATTTTTAGTGGCTTTGGCATGCAGTTTGGGGGGAGGGAAATACTGGTTTGTGTGATGCGGTTCTTCTGAGATGGACTTGCTTACTTGCTCTCAGATGTACCTCTCCACCTTAAAGAACAATTAGGCAAATCCTGTTTCTAAGAAATAAGCTGAGTTAGACTCCCCAGAAAAAGAAAACAAAGGACAAGCAACAAATGSCTGTAATACTTAAAGAAAAGTTCCCCAAAGAGCAAAACTTCTGTTTTGTTCCTTGTACACTGCTGTTTCCATCACAATCAGATGGCAAGACATTTTTTGTCTCTGCTTCTTGATCTGAGCCCATTACTTCACTTCTAATTGCAAATGCAAAGGAATAAAATCTTGCTTCCAAAAATAAATCAGTGAGATATGTAACATGCTCATAAATTAGCACTTTAGAAAAAAAGTACATTGTGTGCTGAACATCTCACTTTCAATGTCCTTGGCATTGCCCAAGAGCTGTTTAAAAAAAAAAAAAAAAGGCATTCTTGCCACTCTGTCTTGCAAGTCCTCTAGAGGAGCACTAACTTTCTACCTTTGTCAGTTTAACAACCTATATGCAGGGAGGTAGTAATTGCAAATCCACTAATAAGTAAATAGGAAGTCTGTAAAATGATTGACAACTATGGCAGTGGGAAAGCAGGAAAAACATTTTCTGCAGAAAGTTCAGAGCATACTGAAAAACTAGCAGAATTCATGCTGTTTACTTGCATTTTTCCTCCCTATGTCTGTCATGATTAATTAGTTTCATGTCCTGTGGGTAATATCATGGTAATTAAATATTAGAAACCACGGGGAAAAGTGTCAAGATTATATATAACTTTTTTTCTTTGCTATGCAGTTCAATGGTAAGTTACAAGCACCCACCTTTTCCCATCCCAATCCTATACAAACATTATAGGATCTTCTTGTGACGTTCCCAAGCACAAATCCTACTGAGCCAGGCACCTGAGTTCAGTATATTCAATGGCTGATACCACAACTGCTGGAAAAATAACACTAGAAATAGAGGTAACTAATGCAGAACTTGKAAGTTCTTCAAAAAACTGGGAGACRCTTTGTAACTAAACAATTTTATTGACTTTTTTTTCCAAAATAAAAAACACAAAATAACCACCAAGATTAAAGGCCATAGACAGCATTAACCAAATGAACCAGCCACTTGGTTATAGTAGCTGATAWCTAGTACAACTGGATATTATTGCATATACCTCAGTTTCATTTATATATCCTTTACAGTTTGGCAAGATTACAATCATACAGTAGCTTTGGTTGTGTAAAACCTAGTAGCAACACTTATTTAAAATGTGCCTGTTCAACATTTTATGACAGTWATTCCATCTTAGTCTTGACATGCTCTCTCTCATTCTTTCCTTCCTTCCACAATTTACATTACCACTGACCAAGGATTAAGGAGACTGTATTTGCAACCATTGTTTATAGCCCTTCTTTATCACCGTACGGTGATGAATCTTATAGAGGAAGGAACCTGTCACTAGCTTTCCGTATAGAAGTCTGTAGAGCAGCATTTTTCTTCCCATGCTGGGCAACTTCTRCCACTCTGTGGTAGTATCTGCTGTGAACTAGCTCTGTTCAGAACTCAGATACGTAGAGGTTTATATGGCTTTCAGTCCAAAGCCTTAGTGACCTGTGCCTCACCTACAGTACTGGGGTTTGACTGTACTGCCTTGCCTTTGAATACAGAAAAGAGAAAACAATACAAACTGCTTTTCACATTGGTATGCTGAGCTGCCAGCACAGAACAACATTAACAAACCTAATACAAAACACTACTTTCTGTTAAAGAATTGTGCCTGAGACACTGTACAGGATTGCATGTATATGTTCTACAGTATATTTATTTCCTTTTTGGTCTTTTAAATACTCTCTCATCCTTATGTATTATAGTGTAACACTGCAACATAAGAGTAATGGTTGATTTAAAAAATCATAAACATACAGGATACTGAAAAAACACTGGAGGCTTTGTTTTTCTTGCACCACTTCTGCAGAATTCTTCCCCCCACTCCTCCACCCTGTTTGCCCCTACCTGGGAATATCTATCTCCAGAGGGAATACACAATCTACTTAAACATAATCTAACACGTCTGAATTCTATCTGGGAGAAGGTACCAAACAATTTGGATCAAACCGAAGTGATCTGGTATGTGAAGATCCCTCTCCATTTACAAAAAGCTACAACACTAAATAGCTCCTACTTGTTTTTGCAGCCCTTTCATTTGCTTCCACTGAAGSAAAAAGGAATTCTGCATGAGGAATGGCTGCATGGTTAGGATCCCAATGGAMCAAGGTAACTGCCACACAGTAATTCAAACACAGGCAGTGTAACTGCTTTTTATATTCAGGTCCGTACCTGTATAAGGATATAAATTAATAAGCCCTTCTAAATGATTTTAGAATTATCCTCTTTAATCTAGACACTTAAAACCTCTGAATACTTAAAATCACTAGATTTCACATGGCCCACATAGTTGTAATTATTTGCACTTACATGGCAAATATTAGAAATACATTTGCCTCTAGTTGAACAGGTAATTATCCTGACTACTAYTCAGGTGAACAAAGATCAAGCACTCTATATCTTGCAGTTATTGGATCTTATTATAACCCTTTACTTTAGAGAGGAGAAATAACCACATAATTATATTACAAATGCACAGTACTTGGTTTAAGAAAACCCTTATACTAGCCAACTAGATTTTTTCCTAAGATGATCTTTTTATGGGATATTCTGAAGGTGGTCCCTCATGACTGAGGATTCTCTCTATTTCACTGTACTCACATAGGAAAAATAGTTAAAATCTAATTACAAAGCTGCTACATGGTTATTTYGTGATCTGTAAAATAAAATCAAATCCAGAATTTTATTTAAACAAAATATACCAGATAGTATAAAAATATTTCCCARTTGGAGTTTGCAACATTAATGTTGGGTTTTTTTTGTATAAAAAGAAATGTAATAATGGTAGACWTTTATCTGCTTACTAGCCAAAAATATACATATGACTTCAAGGAGCTGTTCCAGGCTCACTTTGAGTGAGCTTGTGCTTTTGACCATAGCAATAATAAATGCACACATGTGGAACAAAGTTGGTGCCTGAAAACCTGAACTACATCTTATTTCTAATGATAAGACTAATTTCTGAGGTTGGCTACAGATTTCCACCTGTTTGCTTTGCTCAGGCAACTACAGCAGAGGAATTCCAGAAGCACCACTTCCGCTTTGAATGGTGTTTATTCAGTGCAACATCTTCTTTTTCTCTTTCTTTTTTAACTCGCTGGTAGTGATCTTCTTCCTTTAAGTACCACACAGGTGGCCAGCGATGCCTCTCAAAGTATTCTTGATTATCTGAGTCAAAAGAAACAAGCAAAAGCCCCCAAACAAACTAGTAAGATACACAAATTGCATCTTGATTATCTACAGAAAGCTGTGCAAGATCTCTACTAGTGAATCGTTTATCCAGGCCCTGTGTCAGTTCACTCCTCTGAGATTCCTCCAGTTTCCTGCTCTGCCTGTCTCAAGCAGTGGAAAGACTTTGAAAGCAGCAGTACCCAAGAAGCCTCAGTCCACCACAGAAGGATACAAAAGCAAAAAAAAAAAGCAAGCCCCTGGCAGAGTGGGTTTTTCAGGACGGAGCCTGCAAACAGCTCCATTGCTTTTATCATCCCTGAAACAGGTGGAGAACATAATGCTTGCCCAGGAATCAGGCTAACGACATGGGCTTTTCTTTACAGATTGGAAGAATGTTACACAGGAGAGGAAGAGCAGAGGCTCAGTCGCACAGCTACCTGAGCTCACCTTGGTGTCTTCGGGCTTAATGTACTGAGCGGGCAGAAAGAAGGGGAAATCTTAGGAGAACTGGGGAACAGTTGCCCATACCTGAAGATTTTGCTTTGATTTCCTTGCGGAATTTGGAGCAAACGCTGTTGTAATTGGTACAGATGTAGTGCAAGCACCAAGCTGCCAGCTGGTTAGCATTGTGAAACTGCAAAGAAAAACAAGCAGCTTGTACCGTTTCCTGAAGTTATCGTTCATTTTGCAGTCCCAATTAACCACCAGAGCAGTCCCTAAGGGGTTGTATCCAGCAGTGTTCTCCCAAGCACACAAGGGAGCTTCTGAGAGCAGTTATACACCCTCTCCATCACTAAAAACCCTACTCTGAAGTACCTCTCTGAAAGACTGTTCACGGAAAGAATTAAAGTATTGCTGAAAGCTCAATACAAAACCTTCTGCAAGTTTCTGATGGTTGTAAGGAAACACAGCTATAATGCAAGTCAGATTTTCAGAGCACGTGTATCTGTTTTGGCTTTCTGATTGTCTGCTATGATCTTCTCAGGTTATAAACACATCATCCTGTAGTAGGTACAGAGCACAGAGGATATCCTAACTGAATTTAAACATGTTACTTCTGTCTCCAACCAAAGAAAAAAMCCCTTATAAATTCCAAATTAAGTAAAACAAACTGTCTTTTCTTGGAACAGGTTAAGTCCTGGTTTTATAACAGCATTGTAAGYATTGCACAGAGAGGCACTTGAAAGCAGCTGAAGGAAATCTTGCATAGGGGCCAACTTGTGCTGTTTTTCAGCATTGCTTAAACTCTGGGCTTCAAGACAAGCCAGAGCCAGACTCTTCGTTAGTGTGAAATCAAGAATAATTCAATGTATAAAATATTTTAGCTTGTACTACTGTACTTGGGAGACTACTGTAGCATTCCTTTGGGGGGGGGGGRGGGGGAAAGAGATGTGCAGTTTAACTGAGCTGTGAGCTCCCTCTTTTTGTAGTTTCTGGGACTCAAGCAGATGTTTGAGACTGTGTTTGACCATAAAGTAGTAGGATGTGCTCTCAATCCAATTATCAGAGGACTGGCTTTAAGTCTAAGAATATAAAGAATTTTGCCCATGCAATATAGGTCTAAGAATATCTACAAGAATTTAAATGGAGAGGAACCCAAGGATCAGTTATATTACAAAGCTGAAAAGGTTTCTTACATTATATTTCATTTTAAAACACAGCTATGAGAACTTACAGCTTGGAAGCACCACAATCAAGAAAAATTAAAATATGCAGTTGAAAGACAGCCCCTCTCCCCTAGCTTCTTTAGACAGAGGTTTTTATCTTTCAACTAATGTAGACAAGGTAAATCTCCTTTACATAAGAAGATAAAACTAAGTCTTATTGTCAAAAGTTTTATTGTTTCATTTTACTGTCAAAATGAAAGACTTTGAGCCACTTACTTAGATGTAATACTCAAAACCATTAAGGTACTGAAAAATAATGCAGATGGCCAGAATATCTTTTAAAAAAGACAGTCCACACTGACCTGGGCCAATTCCAAATAGGATAGTACTTCTCCATCTATTGCAATGCCGCTCATGGAGGCTTTTGTCAGCTCTTGTACTGCGTGCTGTTCTGTTAGATGAGAAAACTAATCATTCACATGGGAAACAGTCACATGTCAAGGTCATACCACCTACCAGAAATATGCATTCAGTGAACAAGGCACCAAAGGAGCTATGTTTTCCCTCCCTCTAGTGCAGATTCACCCGGAATAGTCCAAGCAACTTCAGACTRAGGGAAAGCAGACGAAGTCAAAAATCTGGCTTTTATGGTTATGGTTAGAGATTCTCCATCACTGGCACAACTGTCTTACTCCAGTGGGGCTGGAACTGCTGAGATGAGGCTCTGCTCCTTTGCCTCTTTCCAGACAATTTGCACACAATTCCTATTTCTGCTTAGAGAAAGCAAGCCTGCAATTAATAACCACTAACAGAAGGACAAAGTCTGGCAACCACCAGTCTCTTTCTGACAGAATGGTTGGCTGTGATATTCGCTACAAATTACAAATACGGACCACTTGTCTCATTTGGATATTACAAAATCAACAGACAAGTCTTTAGGCAACAGTGCACTTGCCACTGTGTTGGGGATATATTCGTGAGTACACATATGACACTGAAATAGAAAAGTTCACTTCAGGCATTTTAGATCAGTTGTTCCTAGGAGTTCCTACTGAAGACTGCARTCAGCTCCTCACAAAAGTCACTTGCTGAATGTTCAAGAGTTTCCTTAACCCTTTCCTACAGGCATAAACATCTTAGGGGTTGGAGTAATTGCTGAGTAAAACTGCCGGCTGATTTGATCCTRCTGGGTCCACCTGTTGGCAGTAGCCTTTGGATTCAAAATATTTCATCAAAAATAAATGAAATGAAATACTCTTAATAGTAAGTGTATGTTTATGCTGCAACTACTGAAAAGAATAATCATATAAGGCTCCCAATAAAACATTGTCATAAAATCAGGCAGTAAAAGACTTGGTCTGCCAGAACCAGTGAAGATAAGCTACACAGTCCTGACACGCAACTAAAGGAGAGTTAGGATTTGCTACATGATTAAAATTTGCCTGAATTTTGTCCCACAACTATATGCAACTTTGTTTTGTCTGTCTCTCTCCGTTTCAACTCTGTTTTGGCCTTGGCAATCTCCTCAAAACAATGCCAAGCTACCTAAACAGATAGAAAAAGATCCCCCCCCCCGCCACCCAGCACCACCACCCACAGTTTTGCGGTGTGCACTGATTTAATTTTCAAACTGAGCAGYACTCTATCAGTCATTTTTGTCTAAATAAGTGGTAAAAACAAAAGGTTTTCTTTCTGAGTTGAGGAATAAATCCCCATATATATATATATACACACCAACTCTTGTCTGGGTGGGTGGTGAAAAAGAGATCCATGCAACATTTCTACAAACACAAAATCAGATCAGTTTTGAACTGGCTCAGTTCCWCTCTTTGAATAGAAATGTGTAACGGATCACCTCACTCTATGTAAAGGAAAGCCTGGGAGCTTAGTAAATTAGTAAAAACAGAAYGGACGTTACAAAGTACAGACGATGCTGAAAAGAAAATTTATTCTGCTTTAGCCCAAGACTAAGAAAGGCAAGAGAAAAACGAATACATTTTTTCAAGTGAAAATATCAACTTGTATTACAATTTGCCTTGCAGAAGGAAAACATTTATTTTCCTTGACATGTGGAAAAACTCCTGTGCTCCAAGACCATTAAGACATGTTCCAGCCACTGCAGAAGACATGCATTGGACAAGGCCACAAATCCTTACCTGCTAGTGCGACCAGGTGAGGAAGGCAAAACCTGTTTGCCAATGCAATTAACTCAAGTGTGTCCAGTTCCTGACTGCAGGAGAGTTGTTTGGTATACAGGTAATCCAAAACTGCTTGCATGGAAGTCGTGTTTATGTTGGGAAGAACTACCTGGAAAAGACATTAAAAAGAAATAGTCTGTAGTAATTGAGCCCTTCCCATACAGAGGTCACATTTCACATCTGTCACTTTGCTGGACTTTGTTTTTCTCACCAAGTTATTTTAGAAATGAAAAATTTCCTCAAAAAACAAAACAAAACAAACAAAAAAAAAAAAAAATCAAGAAGCTGCCAATAGGAAAGCATACTTCCAGAGTCAGATCCTTTGCTGAAACAGGTAACTCTGCCAAGTTAATGGAAATGGACTTCCATCCAGTACTGAATCTGTTCAACACTTTCTAGCCTGCAAATGGATAGTTTTGTGGGACACGTAACAGCCACTGAGTACTTCCCATGCCAAACTATCCTTGGTCTGAATCCAACCCTCAGCAGAATTGTTGAGGAATGCAAGCTATCTGCTCCTGTCGAGGGACACTCTGGAGATTTTGATATAACAGAAACCAAAGGATAACCAAAACCCAACCTCCCTCTATTTAAAAATAATAAAARAAAAAAGTTACCCAAGGTAGATGGTTAGGATGGGACTGAGAACCGAAGAAATGATGTAAAGAAAATGTAAACCTCACACCTCACCTTTCCTGCCACACACACGTAATTACTACAAGCACTGTGTAATCAAACTACCAAAACTTTGGGACGAAGGCTATCTTATTTCTCACCAGCACAAACCTAACTCCGTTTCACTGCAGGGAAGGCTAGAAGAAAAAGGAGGAGAATTAAACAACTAATTCTAGCCTATCACCACAGTATCTCAGCTACCGTTTGCATAGATGATCACACTCTCCTCCAAGGAACTGGGTAAAATCGGTTCTTGTGGCGCTCTAGTTTGCGGCAGGAAAGTTCGCTTCAAGTACCCAAGCTAGCCGCTCATACTCAGCAGTTTATAACATACGCCCCTATAACCTGAGAGTTGCTGGCACTGAAGAATTGCACCGTGGTATTTGGAAGAATTTGTAGTAAGGAAATTGGCATAAAAAACAACAAAAAACACCCCCAAAACCCCACTCATAATTGTGAAGAGAAATTGTATGTACATGCAATTAATCTGACTGCCTGGGAGCAGTCAGCATGTATTTCCAACTAGAAGAGGGCTAATCCTTGTTCTCATGTAGTTGGTAGTTAACTTTGGGAGCTTGTGGATTTTTCTTTCAGCTCTGCCTGGATAGTTGCAATTCAAACTCAGACCTCATAGTGCTAACGCACAAACCTCTAATGCATATCAGACACTGTGGGAAACCGCTCATTTCTCCAAGGAAGGGGGGCTAGTTGTAAAATTCATTAATTATTATATTTTTTAATGCAGGGAACAGTAAGTATTCGGTAAATAAGTTAATAAAATGTTGTATCCCAGAAAGAAATAGTAGTAAGTAAAGAGTTAATGGTCAGTCAAAAGGAAACGCATTAAATTCTACTTGTATTTCTAAATTTCCAAATTCATTATTGAATGTTTTAAACTCTAGAAAATGGAAGCCAAGTACTTTAAATTGCAAAGATGAGCTAAGACTGTTAAGTTTATCATAAAAAAAAAAAAAAGAGAGAGAGAGACTGGCAGAAAATGAATGTATATTCTTCATTGCCAAGTGTTGCTCACTACAGTCAAACTATCTATTTTTAATGAACCACTTGCTAAGCATGCCTCTGGGGAAGGAATTATGTTTACAACTGTACTAGAAGAAACAAGAAAAACTTAAGTATAAAACAATCTTCCAGAATATTAAATACTAAAAGCTGAGCTCTTCATAGGAATAAGATCCATTACTACCAGAAGGAACAAGAAAAATCAAAGCAAAAAAGCAAACTCTGTATACGGGTAAGACACAGGAAAAAAATACTAGTAGAATGTTTAAAATTTGAAAAAGAAATTCTGAAGGCACCTGAAAATACAAAGCTTCTGCTGCAAACTTAACTCAAAGCACTGAGATCTTTACACCGTGCCTTATACTTGCCTTATGCAAAGGGGAAAGCTGACRCACTTGAGTTTCCTCTCAACTGTGCTTGGTTTTCTACTCATGTACTGAAAAGCCAGCCCCATTTTCTAGTTTAATTCTCCACGTTCTTTAGCTTTTCTTTTCTCTCTTCTTTAATACTTTCATCCACTTCCTCTGCTCCAGATGTTCTCATTGTAATGGTTCTGCTTGTACAATATATATTCACACAACAAAAGAAATTCACAACTTCTGTTTTTCCCTTATTTCATTTTTTGAAGAATTTCAATTTTCAAAACCCTGCTCTGGCACCAGAAGCAAGGCATCTCATGCCCTGCAGAAAATACGCTATGCTCTTGGCATCCTAAATTCAGTGCCTTAAGAAGAAAAGTATCCTGGTCTTTAAGGGAAGAATAAAGAACCATTCCAGAGGTTTCTGCAGATCTTCAAATAGCTACAGAGTAAGGCCTCCATCTGCCCAAATCCATAAGATGTTATGAGCAAAATAGACAAAAATGAATAAATACCTCACTGTTTGAGCTTTCAATAAATGATCCTCCGAACATAGCAGACATCCATTCACAGCTACAGATCAGCAGAGGCTTGTGGGCATTTATGGTTCCATCATCCAATTTAAATGTCACATCTGCCATGGAAACAAAGAAACAAGCACAGCTGCAAATCTGGGTATAAAGTGAAACTGTGTCTCAAGAAGGTACTTTTCACTTGCACTTTCCTTAAGGGAAGGACTTTTTCACTTTTTTCCACCCAGAGATAACTCTAGGATTTTATATTGGTAAATGAAAAGCAATCTTAAAAGGCTCATTTGAAAGGGAGATGCTGGATTTTCAGCACTTTGGAAAATTAGGTCACTTATTTAAAAGCTTCTGTATAGATTTTGAGAAATTAAACTCTAGACTCCTAACTTGAAAAGACCAGCCCCAAGTACTGCTATAACTTTGGGTTTATCTCTCCTCTCAGAACAATGTAAACTGACATAGTTTTTCAAGTTCATGAAGAGATAATAACATGAATAAAAGGATAATTAGGATTTTTCCAGTAAAAGTGTGTATTTACTCACCCGAAAATGTCCCTTTACAAAGGCACTCTTTTATCCGATTAGCTTTTCTGACATGAAATGCTTTAGTAATCTCTTGATTCATGAAGGCTTCTTTATTCATAATATTTTCCACCATCATTCGCAAGTCAAATACTTCCAAGATTTCAGCAATCTGAGCTAATCTTGTGAGATCTTTCTCATTTTCATCCAGTTGCCCCGTGTATAAAAACTGCAAAACAGTTTTAAAAGGTCCAGCCTGCACAGATGAATCCATTCTTACCACAGTTACAAGACATGTCCTATTTGAGACAGGGTTCACTTGCATTTCCTTGTGCATACTAACAAACCCTTTACCCCAGGATGAAAGAGATCTTACTGCAGAATTAGTTTCACCAGCTTCAGGTTCGAGCGTGTTTAGAGAGTCATCACTTTCTGGTGCTAGAAGTTTGACATCTGCAGATTTTAAGGATATCTCATCACTGTCATCATTTGTCTCAAGATGACATGTCAGAGCATCCCTATTTGTACTTTCTTTATTACACTTTGTTTCATCCAAGTCTGGACTTCCCTCACATTCCATTAAAAAAAGGTCATAAAACTTGGAGGAGGAGGTAGCTAGGTAAATCTTGTGAGCAAAAACATAGTTCTGCTCCTGGAGAACAAATAAAACATCTGCACACAGCGGGCTCTCCAGTAAATATCCAGCTTCATTCATTCTTGATATGGGACACTCTGGAATTTTGATAACGGGAGGAGGTGCTTTCGGAGGTAGGAATGGAGCTTGAAGGAGAGGTTTCTGGACCTTCTTCAAATGTGATTTCCAGAACTGCAGGTGTCTTCTGGAGATCAGGGCAGCTCTAATTGCATTATCAAAAACATCTTTAATTCCAAACTGGTCAAATACACTGGTTTCATAATATGGTATCCCAAGCTCCTTGGCAACCTCTCTGCCTCTTTCTGGTGGCAAAATGTCTCCTCTTTTTATAGGCCTAGGGTTGAATAAAAACAAATCCCCTTACAAACAATGGTCATCACAAAGTTACTCCAAAAGCACAGAATTCAACAAAACATTTCAGCACCAATTTCTGAGATAATTCAAATATATTCAATTCTGATATAATTCATATTAATATGAAATACAAAATCAAGCTCACAGAGCCCTCTGAATATCTACAGCCACTATATGAGAGGGTTTTACAATAGCATATAGTTGCGATCGTTTAAGCTTGGTGGCATCTTTGTAATGTAACAATCTTACTCAAGATAAGTAGAACTCACTTCCAGAAAATGAAGCAAACCTTTTCCCTGTTAAAGGGAAACGGACAGTAAGCAAAATTGATAGAATGCTCAAGAACTCTCATTATTAAAAAACAGCTCCCAAAATTCCTTTTTACTGAGATACTGTATCAGTGTCTTTGTATCCACCCTTTAAACTCAAGTGGGCACTCTCATAGCCAGAGAAATGCCACAAATATAGCTAAGTATGAAATGAGAACTATTTTAAGCTTATGCTTTTTAAAGAAAATAATAGCAGTCTATGACTAAAACTGTAACTGAACACACTTGGAGATGGGCCCATCCTGGCTGCAGAAGCAGTATGTGGAAACTTGTGAACTTCCAGAGCAGCTCTAGCGCAGGATGTGGGGTAAAAAAAAAAAAACAAAAAACAAAAAACAAAAAACAAAAAACAAAAAAAGTCTGGGCCGGGATCGAGCTTCCAGACAAAAGTCCATCTCGCCAGAAGACACGCTCCCAGCAGTGCGTTTGGTGAGCGTACCGTATTGGGCAGACAAAATCTGGCCCAGACTTAACACACTCCAGACAGCAGCTTTCTTTTGTTGCCAGTGAATAATCATTTCAGGTTGCAGAAGTCTGTGCTAGAGATGCAGAGGTCAAATGTTATGAATGGTGAAGTCTGAAAGGAGGCTTAGGGAGAAGAATTCTGAGTTTTAAAGCATCCATTTCCTTTTAAAGAATCAACCAGAAAGCTCACCCCACCCACACAAAGAAAAAAATCTGTTTAATAAGTTTTAAAATTCACCTATGAAAATATTTTGCAAAGTCAAGAATTTGAAATCAAGGCAATGCATACTGTTCTAAGAGCCCATGAAATATTAATTCAATCCCTTTATGGATATGTGTTACAGCAAAGTTCTTAATTACAAGATCATTGGTATTTTTCCTATGAATCTGGCCTCATTCAATGTGCAAATTCACATAAAAAAAAAAAAAAAAAACTAGAAGTAAGCAGGTAATTAGAGAACAGTTTTGCCCAAATGTATGAATGTTAGTCTTCTGAATCTGGGGAAAACAAAAAACTTTCCAGAAAAGTCTGGCACATCTTTCTTTTAATCTCAGAACCATAAAGATTTAATTTAGAACCACTTGACCTTTTGTTATGATCTAGGATTATGGTTATAAAAGAAGATTCAATTGAGAATTAAAAAACAAAACAAAACACCGTAGCAGAATCTGGCATATAAATAATAACAATTACTAGATGTTTGCATGTGTGTGTTCTCTATCAGAACATGTATATCACATCTTACTATGTCACTACTGCCARGTACCATTTTAGACTATTATAGTCRTGTCCAACCACTCAATAAACTTAAGACCTCGAGTGTGTAAAAACATTGTTCAAAATTTACAGTAAGAAGCTGCACRTACAGACAACAAAATGAAAAAGGAAGAAAGCGCCTATATATTATTTTATAAAAAAGGATACCAGGCAGTATCATTTCTCTTTGAAAAGTACCATACATGAGTAACACGGTGAGATTTCTTAATTCCTATTTTTGTTTAAACTTTACCTTGCCAAAGGCCGTCTGGCTCTGTTAACTGCTTCAAGATCAGCGTAACGGAGATCTAGTTGGCAGCCCACCAGAATGACAGGTGTACGAGGACAGAAGTGCTTGATTTCTTGATACCACATGGTTTTCACATGATTCAGGGAATTAGGATTAGCAATTGAAAAGCACAGAACAACTACATCAGACCTAGAAAGGCAGCACRAAGATAAAAATTAAAAACCAACAGCCATGCTTTCCACTGCAGCTTCACCTACTTTCATCAYTTCAGCTTGAAACTGTTCCACCCTATGCTTTGAAAAATGCACTGAAACCCACATGTCAGAACACACGTTACTCGTGCAAAGGTTTGATAGAAGCTACATGTTTCACCACGAAAGCATGGCAGCACAAAGCCACAAACCTAGGGAGCACCACTGGAGGATGGTCTCCATGCCGAAGGATGATCTCTATGTGTATAAACAAATCACTAGGAAAAGAGTTAGGGCTTGCCATTCTCCACTTCTGCTCCATAGTTATCCRGAAGCTGTTACTGTTCACAAAATAATTCTGCTGACTGGACACCTAAATTCTAATTCGAGGATCATTAGCATTTGGAAATTAGAACAGCACACTTCTGAATTTGTAAAGGGGAAATACCTTTCGCGTACCCTTTCAGATACTAAGGCAGTCTCCTGTGCAAGGAACGTTGCACAGCAATGCTGTCAATGCCTGTAATAAATAACTTGTTAAAATGGCAAATTACTACAGAATTGCTGTAATTTGGTCACAGCAGTGACTACTTTACAATATAAGTCAAAATAAACATCATAATGAAAATAAGGGCAGTGAAGTATAGCACAGGACAGTCAGTTATAATCACAATAGGCATGACAGTATTTGCAGGCTTTTAAAGCTTTTAGGGGAAAAAAAAGTACTTTGCCAAATCAAACTGCTTTGCAGAGCCAAAGTACAGAGAYTAAAGTTGGCAGTACAGCTACCAAACCAACCTAACTCTACCAAAGCTAGCGCCCTAGGGCAGAGAAATGCTTCAGTCTGCCTCAGGGCATTCCTAACTTGGGCCAATTTCACTATTTATGAAGTAGGATGGAATATTACAAAGGAGTTTTCAARCTCTTGGGTCCTTTCAATAAATGCTGAAAGGATTAAACATGTAAAAAACAATCTCAACAGCATACTTTTCTCATGGAAAAAAGTAAAGTTGAATTGAAACTTAGGAAAACTTGAGGGGAAGGGACGTTTTGGGGGCAAGCTATTCCTACAGARTTGTCAGCAGAATAAGATCTGCAATACCATGTCCAGCTAACTTCTATTACTCTTTAATTTAGCCCAAATGTATTGTGTCTGCAGTTTGTGTAACAGATAGAGCAAGAGCAGTGAATCTTAACATTTGCCTTTTAAATAATGAAATATCTCCTCTGTACTGCTGCTTTCTACACTTTAGCGAGGACACAGATCTATCTGAGCAAGACTGCTTCTAAAGATAGCTACATGCAATACAGGTATTGCTGTGAGCCTGAATTTAATGCTCCTGCTCCAAGTTTGTAGCTTATATAAACTGCMACACATCCATCATATTCAGAGACAAAGCCTTTTTAAACAGTAAATGTTACCTGCTAAATGGAAAGGGTAAGTAATCAATGCACTGATCTTGTATACACCTGAGGCAGACATTTTACAAAATCAAACTTACTCTACTCTTTTGTGAGAGTAAAATCTAGACCCCAGTAAAATTTGCTTAGCTCCCAGAAAGGAGAAATCAACGTACAGCTATGATGGAAAATCTGAGTTCCATATACTCTAATCAGGACAACTGTTCTTTAATTCAAGATCCTCAGAACGGCCAGAAAGGCAAATGTCGGCTGTCTGGCAGGCCCCAACTCTAACTAAGCATCTTAGAGAGACAGACTGTCCTGTGCCCTTCAGAAATTAACACCTAACCCAGGGGAGTAATTGCAGTCTCCAGAATCCAACCCTCCTGACTCCACAAGCCAGGAGAGATCACACCTCTCCGAAAACCAAAAGGAATCGGAGCTCAGTGGGAGTTTGCCGGCAGGAGACGACAACGGCTTCCCTGTGGCTCTGTTGCTGGCAGCAGGGGCTGATCCCAAACGTGGGCTCCAGCGACGAGGCCGCGCTGCCTTGTCTCCTTGGCCAGCCCGCCCTGAGCTGCTGCAGGGCGGCCTGTGGCCAGGCGCRAGGCGCAGCCCTTGCCAAGCATCTCACGTCAGATTGTGCTACTGAGCTGCGTGTGGTTCTTGAGCAGCTCATCACATTTGACCTTCCCACTGTGACCATAAAACTGAGCTGTGGATAGGCTGGTTTCTTTACCTCTAATTCATAACGTGTGGCATTACACTAACAGAAAATTTCCATCTTACTGTCTTCCAAATGAAAGGAAGAACAGAATTAAGAGGAAAAAAAAATCATAATTTGCATGTTATTTTACTAAGTTAAAACCTGGACTGCCCTRTAAATAAAGATCCACAGAGTTCTGTGCTGGACAAGGACAAATAAATTGTCCTGTATCGTAATTAGGGGACCAGGGAAATCACTGGGTAGSTACAGAGTTCACACACAGTACCAGCACCAGAGCAGGGTCTATCAGCTCCCAAAATACCTTACCATAATAAATTAAGTTTTCATTCAAGTCACAAGCACGATGTACACTGCTAATACAAACTGGAGACAGTAAAACATGGGGAAGATTAACTGTCTGCAAAGGACTGTCAACATTTGGGAAGAACAGCAGTTTGTAAACTTTAAATAAATACATACATTTTCCTTTAATGTCAAAGGCACATTTACAACTTACCAACCCCGAAATACAAAGTTTGTTTGACTTTTGTTCTTAAAAGCTAGAACCTGTCAGGTTAAAATAAGGCATTAATATCTCCCAAATATTAAAAAAGTTACTTTTACATTCCCTGGGAATATAAAAGGAGAAGATTTAAAAAAATCCAATTTAGTGTCATTTTTATGTGCTTTGGTTACTTGGACAATGAGAAAGGATGAATCAATTTTACTTCTGCTTTCTTCTTTCCCTCTGCAGCAGTATATTAGCAAAAATAAGCTGCTTTTTTTGAAAACACATTTCATAACCATTTACCTATAAAATTCAGGAATGATTCACAGAAACATTTCTATAGACTTGAATACTGAAGACTGCTTTACAACTTCTCCAGCATTGTCTTCCTTACAGTAGCATTCGGTTAAGGCTGGCAACAGGCAAGAAATCCTTTACACACACCTTCGTCAAATACTACTAAAAGCCCATGATTACCCTTACTACACATACTGATACTCAATATTGAAATA
This sequence comes from Rhea americana, assembly GCF_003343005.1. NCBI lineage: Eukaryota > Metazoa > Chordata > Aves > Rheiformes > Rheidae > Rhea > Rhea americana. The sequence goes on from NW_028186419.1 coordinate 656,377, forward strand.
CCACATGAAATAAAGACAAATCTTAGAAAAAACTCAAAGATAAACAGTAGCTTGGATATTCAACATGGTGTCTTGTAGATTCACTGGAACATGCTGGAAAGGTGTTAGTGTTTATTCTTGCTTCTGCTTTCCATAGGCTTACCAGAAGAAATGATGAATCATCTACTCCACACTTGGAAACATCTGAACACACTTAAGTATCACCTAAAACTCGTAACTTCTGACTTGCTCATGTGTGTGACCACTATACACAGTGGAAAGCTCTGCACCACCGATGTACAAAAACAGGTTTCTTTCTACTCATCGGGGGCTCTAAACAGGGCAGAACACAATGTAGCTGTGCAGGATGTGGCAGATGGAAAAGAGGAACAAATTCTCTCGGTTTTAGGCAGAAAACAGCTACCACTTACATGTGTGTCACCTCCTAGCTAACCAAAACCCTGCACTTGAGCTACAAACTGAAGTGTCCTTCACCCTCAACCTTCCTTTGTCCAGTTCTCTTAGTTTTAAATACTCTCAATAAATTGAAAGAGCCATCTTTTCTCCCAGATTTCTGACAGTGCTTAGTACTAGTGTCTTGGGGACAGAAGGGTCTATTCAGCCTGAGCTCTGTTTCCTAGTCTTGCACTTCTTAGGTGATGGGAAGAAGCCACTGGATTTTATTTATTCATTTAACTGTGTCACCAGGTAACTCAAKCCTAGCATAAGAGCAAATGCTCTCCATAGAGCTGCAGAAATAATTTTTAATGCAAGCATTAATGCAAACATGCATGTCTGAAATCAGCCCAGCTTGGACTCACCACAGTTATGGACTACCTATAGGAAGCTTCTGCAGGCAAAGAATACGTCACGAACGCTCCGCGGTACAAGACACCTACAAACACAGGTATTACCTCAATGCATTCAGCGATACATACCCAAACCTGGGTAAGCAAAACTTCTGRTGGGAATAACCAGCAATTTTTAGACTTCAGAATTGAAAAGAAACCCCCCAAAGAACCGAATCTCTGGCAGGGATCAGCTCATGGTGTATTGCCCTTAGCGTGCAAGCTACGAACTGTATCAGATATACACAGCACAGTCCAAGCTGCTGCAGAAGAGCACACAATGTTGCACAGACAGAGCTGAGACAATGTGAACTCAGGCTCCACCAGTACTAAAGCTACAGGTAACCACTGCAATCAGAAACTCTTGGGGAGGAGCAGTATTATCAAGTCTGTGACATGGCTTTCTCAGGGAGCTGTCACAAGCAACAAGGAAATTAATACCTTCTAAATAAAGCCACTTTAGAGCTTTATTAGAGCCCTCCACTGGTCTGAGGCTGAGATTTTAAGACTCGTTTGTTTCCATTCTATACGCACTTCAGACTTGGTGTAATAAGCTGCACTACACCATATTGCTGATCCCTCTTCTGATAAAGATCTGAGCTGCAAATGACTCAACCTACATTCCTCTTCCCTTATATACTCATTTTAGACAKGCATTCAAAGGAACAGCAATTCCAAATGACACCTAATATCTTCTGTAGCAACTGTGTTTACCAGTTGACTCTCTCACGATCAGAATCAGGAGTTACAAACTTTAGTGGCAGTTGCAGATCAGCTAAGGTGGGCTTGTCTCGTTAAAGAGATGGGCCGCCCTCCGAAATGCAGGCACCACGTTACCTAGAAAGGAGTGTTCCCTCTAGCTCATGATCTACAGGGTGCTGGGAAAAACTGCTGCTTGAAAGAATCGCTCATCATGTGTACAGGGTATCACTTGCCATACACTCAAGGAATAATGCTGCTGTGTTCACAAAGGGGAAGAGAATAAGGCTGTGAGACCACAGAACTGAAAGAGGAGATGTCTCCGACCTGGAAATCGGTGCAGGAGGGGAAGGGAGGGAAAGGAGGAAGACCGAACTCTATGGCCACACTGTCTTCTCGTCTTTCTGGAAGAYGAGTGAAAAGCACATATTTGATTTTCTGAGAGCTTAAACAACACCCAAGAGTCAAATCCTACAGAATGAGTTTAAGGGTAGACAAACTGTAGTTTGGTTGACTACAAGTCTGTTGCACATGTTCATTTAAATCAAACTTAACAAATAGACAGGGGAGGGAAGGGGGGGGACCCAGGGAATTTCTCCTATTAGAATCTTTATTTTTTTCCTATTTCTAGATTTCAGATTTCTCTGGGAAGAAGCAGGGCTGAAGTAAGATAGTCGACGCTTAGCACTTCGTAGAAGCAAACAGTTTGGTACAAACTGTTAGACTGTCTGGATTTTATCAGAACAGCTAATTCTGAGATGTGTATTTATCAATAAAAAGTTATTTTCCCTTTGTTCTTTCTGCCCTCAATTTTTTTCCACACACTTCCCATAATTTTGCAGTGGGCTTCCTTAGAAACACAGCTGAATTTATCCTATTTGAAACAGAATTTGACCAGAACTGTATCTAGGGTTCACCTGCATAGGTCTTCAGCCATCTGAAAGGAACAATCGTGCAGCCAAAGTGCATATACCAGCTCTACAAAGTTCCTAAACACAGCAGGCTCAGGCAATAGAAGACCATCTAGGAATTAAAACCAGAATCTCATTATGACAGAAAAAAATCTTGCTATGTCTCCACACCAATCTGTGTACATTTTGAAAAGAGATGTTCACTCAATTATATAACATTTTTCATGCATGCATCTCAGAGCTGAACAAAAAAAACCCAAAACAAAAAAACAACAACTTGTGCAGACAGCTATAAGCAAGGCTGATAATATGTTTTAAGTGGACTCAGTTTTTAGTAAATGTGGTTGCAGCCATCACATGAAATGAGAAGAAATTCGTAAGTGACTGGTGAGCATAACAAAATGACCTGAACACACAGGACTTATGTGCACGCACTCATAACAGATGAGTGATCAGGAAAACTTAAATGCAGGGGGTGCCTGGCATGGGAGGAACTGAAGGTACCAGGTAAGGCAGGGCAAGACCATGCAGTGCCCTGGACGTGAGCAGGAGAATCAATTAGTTCTATACTTTACCGACAGCAGTGAAGCTTCTTAAGTACTGGTGTAATGTGCGAAACTCAAAATGCCCTGAAATATATTCAGATTTTGTGGTGAGTAGCACATAGATCTATTTCCAAAATTTTTGTAACTTCACTGTTAGTAAGAAACAACAGCAATAAAAAAAAAAAATAAAGCTACCTTTAAGAAAATCATGTATTTCAAGGCTGTTCTTCAAAGTGGAAAGAGTTTTCCTGTATATTCCTTACAAACAATAAATCATTCTTAAATGTATGCAATTTAAAATCTCTTCTGTTTCCTTGGAAGTACCCATGGGATCATGTACAGAGAATGACAAAAAATGGTTTGGTATCACAAAGAATGATTAAAATACCTCATCTTCCATTGCAGAAACCTGTAAGAGCTCTTATTGTACAAATGCCTAGCCAGCAATAGGACTAAAAAGAATGGCAAAGCATATAGTATGGGCAAAACAATTTTATTTTTAACTTAAAGGACTGCAGAAACAGTCTTGGAATTTGGTTCATTTTATAAGAAGTAAAATTTTCCATAACTCTGGTTCAGCATTTACATATGAAAAATACTATTTTATTGCTAAATAGAACTTTACAGCAGAAATAAGCTGCCTGCAAGTTACCTCAGCATGATTCCAGGCCAGTCTAGATTCAGTTAAACTCTCTTTGGAATCAAATATGTTTGCACAATATAGTCATATCCACAATGTCATGTTAGTACATCCATTCTTCCCCCGCAGACAGAGACCTTGACTACTGCATTTCTTATGTAGGAACAAAAATTCTATGATAAATACAATTCTAGAGATAGTTATTTGAGGCTGATGACAGTGAAATATTCCGTATATCACATACAAAAAAAAATCAATGTTTGTAGAAAGGTAGGACAGAAAGCCCAAACACCAAATCAAAGGACAAAGATGTAAACAAAATGAWAGTCAGAAAGAGAAGGCACGGGAAAAACTGGAGTATCTCTGATCAACCTAAGGCAAACACCAAAGCTCACAAGATAWATATGAGCTGACTGCCAGCTCCAGAAAAAGGTAAAATAATGAGAAATAAACTCATAAAATAATGGAAAAAAATCACAAACAGGGAATAAATGAGCTTTTCAAGTCTGTTTCCTGTCAGTAAGTAGGCAGCTTACAGATGAGAGTAACTGTATGCTAGCTCTCTATATAGAACCAACCAACTTTAACCTAAGATACTGGAGAATAATAACTGAAAGAACAAATGAATCCCTTTCTTCTCTCCCATCCTCATCCTCTAAAAAATACCAGGAACTAATGTTCCATGATAAAAAGATATTGAGTTTAAAGGAGATAAGAGATTTACATAAAACATCATTTGAAGAAACAGTATTTAGAAGAAAAAAAAAATCTTAAGGTTGGTTACAGATGTGTGGATGGAAAACAAAAAAGAAGATGCAAAGTTAGACCCTAAAATTCAGTAAAAGTATGATTCTTCATAAGCACCACTGAAGTACATAGAGAGGAAAACAGAGATAAGATGAAGAGGGAGAAAAATCTAAAGACAAAAGAATGATGGGGTCAGCTTTGCATCTAGTGTGAGAATGACTTCTGAAGTCAGTTCTGGAGGACATGAAAACAGAACATTAATAGAAGCTAGATGCATTCTGGGGAGAAAATATGGACTTTCTTGTTCTTTGACCTTCCTTGGGCTATCACCAAAACCAGCCTACTATTCGTTACTTTAAGAAAAAAAAGAAAAAAAAAAAGAAAAAAAAAATGTTGTCAAGAAATTTCACCTGTTATTTGGTGTCAAAAAGTTTTTAGTAAGTGAACTCACTTTAAAAGTTATATCTGTCCTGTGCAGAATGGTTTCCCTTATTCTGACATGTGCACAAGGAAATCCAGACAAGATTCTGAGAGCTGTGGGAACAAAAAGCAGCTAGAAAAATCTACCCAGCATCTATCCACAAAGAAATAATTCACTATGATGAAGATTCCTATGGAAGGTCAATTCCCAAGTTTAGCATTTCCAAAAGATTTTGGTCTCCCCTCCCCACCAATGACTTAGGAGAGCAAGGAAAAACAGAAAATTATGCAACATAGCAAATAAATTTTGATATATACTTTTTCATTCCAGTCAAGGAAGGCTTTGAGCATTGCAGGTTTCTTCCTACTCTAGATACACTACACATATGTCAAGTTGAGCCTCAGATCCTACAAACATTCATTTGGCACATAACTTTAAAGGAGGAAGGATTCTTCACAATGATTCCATAGCAACTGCTTTCTACTTACAGCAAGATATGGAACTATGGCAGGATGCAGAAAAGACAAGTAGTAGGTTAATTTGAGTGGTTTAAGTACATAAAGTGCATACTTTCCCATTGACTCAGTGAAAAAGCCTCCAGTGGTGATGTAAATATTAAAAGAAGATATATGTGCATACATACAACGTATGAGAATAAAATTCTGATTGAGGATGCTCTTTCTGTGAATCTCTCTGCTTATTCTGTAGTCTTTCTTGAGGCTGACCTTAGTCAAATTCAGAAGATAAAATATTTCTTATCAATTATCAAAAATGTTCYTTACAGAAGTTCTCCAGGATTTCTTGATGAAGAACCTGAATAGCCTACAAATCACTGTAAAGTAGATGGAAAGGCTCACCAGTTTYGTTTTTGAACATAATTTAAAGAGAGTGCATATCGTTTTCTTGTGGCAGCAGAACATGGCAAAAGGAAGCAGGCAAGGTGAAGAGACATACCTGAAAACTGAATTCCCCATCAGCTGACCCTTTCTCAACACAGCAAAAGACTACCTTGTATCTGTTAAGTGCTACTACTGTGAAGACATACCTGGTGCTCTCCCCAACCCATGCTAGTAAATGGCTCATAAAGTGTATGGAAGATGGAGAGTTACAGAAATAAAATAATAATAATAATAATAATAAAAAAAAACAAGAAAAACGGGTCTGAAAGAGAAGTATGGGCTTTCATTCAAGGCACTTCTGAAACCCCAGTATTGCTTTGAGGAAAGGAGAGGAGCTGCTGGGTCATTCTTAGTTGAGGGACAGTGAGTGAGAGAGGGCACTGATCTAACTAAAGGCAAACAGAGCAACCCTGTAAAGACACTCATCTAACCCTAAACTCACTAAATTTGCTGAATGTAAATACCATTTACATCAAAGCTATTTTTTTTTTTTTGTTTTTAAAGAAATATTTTCACCACTGTCCTTTAAGAAAAATATTCAGAAATCAAAACAATCCTAAACAGATGAGCAGAAGTCTTCCARTATCAGTGATGAAGCCCTACTCTCAGGGACTCGTAAGAGCAGCATTCAGAAGGTATATTTCTACAAATTTGATTACACTGAAGTAGCTGGTTAAGGGAATTGTAATCACATAGAAAAAGAAGAATGCATGTGTTCCTCTGTGTACGTGCAATACCCATAAGACTTATGAAATCCATTCATGACAGAGGCAATACTGTAAACATATTTTAAGAGGCTCTGTCAGCAGTCTCACAGCAAAACTTATTCGCATTTTTAAGTCATAAGGAAAAGGCTGTTTTCTGTCCATGCTGTATGAACAGATTTTGTTTGGTCTACAGTGCATATTTAAGTTACAACTAAATAAATCATCCTGGCTGAATTAGCTGACAAGCCATATAGTATTGAGAATAATATTTGATTGAGACTGAATTAACTCTTTGCAGATTTGTGCTCATGTGTACACACACTAGAGCTGCACATATCAAATAACTCTATAGGATATTAATCAAATTTTAGTCAAACATGTTTACCTAAAAAAAAAAAAAAAAAAAAAGAAGAAGAGGAAAAAAAAGAAATAATATGCAAGCCAATTCTTTTCCCATTTTGCTTCTGGAATTAGTTTGAACACAATGACAATCTCATTCAAAACCAGACTGGACAGGAGGATAGAGAATAATAAATCCTGCCACACTGAAAGAAAAGTAAACGAAAATATTTTGATGCCTTTACATAAGCAATTTTCTGTATCCCAGGGACACTGGTACATAATAACAACCTGAGCTTAACAAAAAGTCCCCACTTAATTTGCAGGCTTACAGAATGCAACAGCACTGAGACTAGATTGCTATTAAGTGAAGAGGGGACTAGGAGCTGGAAACTGATACACTAATCATAACACAGATATTGTCATCTTAAAACATTTTGGAGTGATTTTGCACCAAATCAAACCCTGTGGGGCAGTATCAACAGATGAATATTTGACCTCACATAGTGCCAAAGCTGAACTGAACTGGATACCCCCAAAGCTAAAATACACATTCTAGCTAAGAAAAAAATTGTCATGCTAGAAAATTCTGCAAGCAAATATTTCCACAGGTCTGTCCAACCACCTCCCTTCCCCCTCTCTTAACCTGTCAGGGTCTGTTTCCCAAAGCTCTTGTAGGACTGTGATTATTAAACTCAACACTACACAGTAAAATGCAATCTGAATCTCACCGTTCACACACCCATTTTAAAGAATGACAGTATAAGCATTAACTATTCTATTCTCAACAGAATTCCAATGTTTTTCGCCACTCTGCACAAAAAGGTACAACAGCAAGCCACTTCTTTTGTCCACCTCCTTTCATGCTTCTATCTGTGAAAAATAAAGAATTAAGAAGGATTTATCTTTGCAGTAAGTCCTACTAACTGTTCTCCCTATCATATACAGCATAATCTATTTAAGCAATATTTTGTAAAACTGTATGGAACAATCTTTTCTAAAGAGTAGCAGGTGAATTAATGACCTGCTGTTTCTTGTCATGCCACGTTTAGGAAAATTAGAAGTCTTGGCTAAGCATTTGACTGAAATAAACCTCCCCCTACGCATGCAGTCTACTTTGCATAAAACAATTTTGAAGGTAATTGAAGGAATATCTGATTAGATGATCTTTCAGGCAGGCATACGGAAAACACTGGATACCTGCAGGTTTAGCCTTGAGCCGTTTGGCATAAACTACATTTCACTGTACTGTAAGTTTTGACTTAACTATGAGAAGACTGTAGTTCTACGTACAGGGGTGATTTGAAATCAATTCCTATAAATGTGCATGTTCAATAAATTCACCTGCAATATCAGACACCTCCTTAAAAATTGCTAAAATAGACAAAATGCTAAACAGTTTATTTTAAAATAACATTAATGTCTTTCAGAAAAAAATAAAATACTTGATCAATAATTACAACGAGGAAATTTTACAACTCAAATTCTATTCGTAAGATAATTTCTTCAGAGTATAGCAGTTTCAGTTACTTCCTGCATTAAAAAATCTTTGCAGAGAAAATCCAAAAACAAAAGAGTAGCATTCCAGAACAGTGCCTTTAAACTGACCAGGGTTTAGCAAACCTGATTCTATGTAYGTTCAGTTCTGCTCAATAACTCAAGGTATTCATGTCCTCCTTCATGTTTGCAGGATTAGAAGCTAAGTTATGTTGTTTTCCCCTTTTCCATCCTGTCAGTAAATGTTGGATGAGAGTACAGAATGTGCCTGATGTTGTTCTTCTAATCTCTAGTAATCTTCTCAGTGACACAATATCTGTTGCAGAGTATCGTGAGGCCACATCAAAGAGGAATAGTTAGAGAAAATGTTAAGTTACATCCATATTTATCACAGTAGGAGCAGTATGCTGCTAAATGTTAAACAGTATTTATTCACATCCTTGAGCCGTACTGAGTATTAAGGTCAATGTTACCTTAAAGTCAATAACTTTCCTCACACATCAAGCTTATTGMCAAACTGTACAGGTTGTGTAGCCCAGATGTGCTGCTACTTTAGTTCCTGATGCAATAGAGCATGTACATGTGTACTTAAATGTCCACCTGAATGGATGCCTTTTGATTGACTACAAAAACACTTAGCCACTCAGGGCATCTTTCCTGTTACCTGAAAGTTCAAGTAAATTCCTAGCTCTCTGTGAAAACACACGACTAACACAGGGCTGAATGTAACAGAACAGAACCCTTCCAATGATTCTGAGGAACAGAGAATAGAAAGGCTAGCATTCTTTGAAGTTACTCATTTCATCAGGTGGCACTAAGAAAGAAAACATTAAACTAGTACATTTTAGCAACATGGAATTCAAAGCTGGAGCAAGGACACTGCAAAGGACATTACCAGCTGGAAAAATAAATCTGTCTATAGAAGCATGATCATCTGTGGTAAGACAGATAGGATATGGAAAAAGGAAGTTCAAAAGGTGAAAAAACATGCAAGGTCTGAGACCTTGCTCAAATGGTAGTTATGAAATAATCTATAAAAATCCATCTTCATCTCAATATTCACCCAATATAGGCAGTCTGTTCTCATTCTAAATGTATTCAAATGTCTGTTAGCTGCTCTGCTGTCTGCACTGAGACAAGGCCAGATCTAATTACCATTATACAAAATACAAGCACTGTCACTGGTTTCAGTCCTCGCTGAAACTATGCTGAAGTTACATTATATGTGCTAGAAAAATCTAGACTTCGTTTTTATTTTTTGCCATTTCCAGTGTTAATCTATTCACTAACAGACCCTTAATATCTGTAGAAGATAACTCTTTCCTTAGTTTTAATTAAGAAAATATATAAGTTCCTCCCCTTTAATGCAATAGGCTTTGCTCTCAAGAGGTTAGCTACCCATCCAACATTGTAGATTTTAATAAAGTAAGTATTCCATCAGGTAGGAGTGATGTTTCCCAACACTGCTGCTTGTTAGATCAGCATTAAAAAGGCAATTATATCGTACATCATTTATACAGGCAGAGAATGCTGATTTTCAGTTTTGTAAAACCATCATCTGATTTTTGGAAATGTTCTTTAAAATTTGAAATGAAACAGCATTTGTTGATAGAGCTTAGCACATTGTTCAAGTAAATGGAGTGTAGTAAAACTACGCTGCTTTTTAAATATTTATATCTTTTTAATCCTTGCAGTAGGATAATCCTCTTTGCAGTAGGCAGGAATATGAATATCTTTGATTGTTTTTAAGTCCTTGTTTTTCAAAACTAAGACTTGTGATTTTTTTTCGGTTCTAAAATTTTACTACTGGTGTTATTTAAAATGTAGTTTGGATCAATTTACCTTCCGTAAGCGAAGCGTCTGTCTTTGTGGTGGTCTCCAAACGTATCCCACAGTCTGAGGGAAACACTCACTTCATCCACAACATCTCGTGAGCGTTCAAGGACCTAAAGCAGAACATGTTACATTCTCTTTTCCTCCATCAAACAAGCACGTTTCTAATACCCTTTTTAAGAAGATCTAAAGCATACCACACCAAAAGACCTTATCACACGTAGTCTTAAGCAAGTGCTGCATTTCATAAAACCTGCGCAGAATATGCATCTTCTACTATCTTTTGGTAAACAATTACTTTGGAGTGAGAGCCCTGGGGAGATGCTGGCTTCCTTCCATGCCAGGCAATAGCTGCAACAGAGCCCTTGTATACAATATTCAGAGGTCACTGCTGCATTCTGACAAAGAGCGAGCTTGCCAGTAACAGCGCAGCCTCACAGCTTGTGCTCCGTCTTTTGTAGACCTGCAGTCCTTACCTCTTGGCAGACACGGTACTGATCAATGGCCCAGACAGTTGGAACGTGAGTTGCCAGCAGCTGATACTGAGTCAAGGTTGTATTACACGCTCTTGCACAAATTAGACGAGTCTTCCCCACTGCATTATCTCCAACCACCACGCACTTGATAGTTTCAACGTTGGGTCTTTCGTAGTCCATGTCAGTGTCCATTTATCAAAAACTGTAAAAAGACAGTTACACTTGTTTTCTACTACTGTATTTAGAACCACAGCCTTCTACTTCCACTTCTTCAGGGATGCCTGAAGAGGACAAAGTCCGAAGCCAAAGCTTGCAGTAAATTGTACCAAAGGAAACTAGCTGTTCCTTTAAATACCACTCAGTTATGGAAATGCTGGACTATTTTGACCGCAATAAGCTTATGCTGTACACATGCTATTTTCACTCTGGTTCCTGTAAACACAAGCCTATTTGCAGAAGATAGATCTTGGTGAAACAAGGACAACTAGAACAAACTTACCTCTTGTTAATAATTTTTATGCTAAGAAGCAGAAGAGGCTGGACATCAGTGGGTTTAACCTGCAGGATTCTAGTATAAACCTGCCTTCTTCAATCTTGACCATTCAAGATTTGATTTAGGACTGTCCAAACAACATAGCTAAAACCAAGTCACACAGATGGTTTTAATTATATGCATACAATAAAACCAACAAAATAATGTCTTACTTGCAAAATGACTCCAGAGACTCTGTTCTCTACAACCCACACCCTATGTTAACTCAATTCCCATTATATCCTGTATATATTACAAGCTCTTTATTTTCCAAGATGTTTGTACAGACCACAGACTAAACTGAAACCAAACAATTTAGAAGAAGCTTGCAGATACAGTTATGTATATTTATAAATTCTTTTTTGTAAGACATTAGAAAGTGAAGAGACTGGTTTTTTGAAGATACTATCCTGATGGAAAGCTATTATTGAAAGTATTTGCTTATATATTCTTTGGCAATTTATTAAACAAATGCATGGATATGGATGTAAGTTGGAAAACCGGCATCTTTGAAGGACTAAAATCAAGTCTTGTATGGTATCTACAAAGTCTGTCATTTTCATATAAGGTGAATGTGGGATTGTAGTTCAACATTTCTGATTTTGTTTTCCTAATCTCTAGTAGTCTGCTCAACAAATTGGTCTCTGCTGGGGAATATAATCAAGAAGGGAGAAACAGGGAACATGTAAAGCACAAATATTTTCAGGAGTACTTGTCTAACAGTTATTTCAACACGGAAACCTATAGGCAGTTTAAYTGACTAAACACAGGTCATCACCTGAAGTGAGAATGTCCTTTTTCTTGGGTTGAAAACATGACAGCTAAAGACATGCAATGATTTAATTCCCCTTTTAATATTCACAGCTCATTGGCATGTAAATATAGAATATGTATTAACTGTCAGGCTGTTTAAAATAATAAATATAAGCTCTTTTACTGTTAATTTTTCCCTGTATCAGAGGAACTATTTTCTGATTTAAGAAAAAGCATGTTTTGGCAACTACTATAGCCAAACACTATTTTTAACTATATTCTTTCATTACTTAAAGTGATATAAATAGAAAAACAAAAGTCAGCATTCGGACTAAATGTGACCCACACATTTAAAATTGTGAGCATTGATTGCAGAAGAAGAAATAGCCTAAAACAGCTATGGTATAGCTACAATCTGTATTTATGTGCCTTAGGACAAACTAGGGTCAACTTTATCAGTTAGTCAAAAGTGAATTAACTCACTCTTTCTACTCGGCATGCCACTACTGTGTCAAACTGACATGTTGTGATGGACACYGAACACTTCTGGAAATGCTATGGCACATATTTATGCTACGCTCACATTCTACAGAGGCGTCCTGCACTACACTGCACCGTGGCCCCAGGAACTCTTCATCCTGGCACAACCACACGGTCGCAGAGCTGCAGCTTTGCAATCTGACAAACGTGGCTTCATAAATGCATGTACAGCACCTACTACAAGGAAAATCTAGCAGCCCTGTGATACCAACCTGCTATGTCAGCACAGACGTTTTAGCTGATAAGGAAACAAAGCTGTTAAGGTATTGCCTCCACCATTTCACCACAGTTGCAATATGCATCCTGAAAGGCTACTAGTCATGGGGGAAAGCAGTGCAGAGGCTTTCAGGTACCTGCCTGCCAGTAAACCAYAGCTGCCTGTTGCCTGCAAGATCCCACAAGGCTGACCCCTGGGATGGCCCATGGGCTCTGTCCAGCCTCCATACATCCAAATACAAGATGAGAGCCAGAATGAGAACTGACTCCTCCTCTCCCCTCCAACCTTTTCAGGAATACAGCCATGATACAAATAGAAACATTACAGTATTCTCCAGGGCACAGGGAACAACACACATCTGCACACCATGGCCTCATATGAAGGGCCCTCAATGAGCAGTAAAATCTAAGGGGTTTCAACACRTGAAGCAATGGGATCTAAAAAAGTTTCATTTCAAGTCTGAGAGTAAGGAATAATCCCCTGACATTATATGTGCTATTAAATTACTTTATACTTTATTTATGCATGGACTAGGCATGACAGACAGAATATGGAAATGTTTACAAGACTAGAAAAAAAAATGAAGGAGCATGGTTAGCCAGTGTTCTGGCTGGTTTTAAACTACCAAGCAGAGAGATGCCAAAACAATTTTTCCTCAAAACTGATATTCCATTAAGATGCTGTTATGCAGATCAGCTGCAGTTTTACATAACAATCTGATTTTAAAATTCATTCTTAAGTTTTTAAATGATAGTTCTACAAAAATATACCACAGTCACAACANAAAAAAAAAAAAAAAAAAAAAAAAAAAAAAAGTTCAAGAGGATAACAAAGCAAGTTTAAAATTGCTAGGAAAATCTAAATAAAAGTAACAAGAGAAATCAATACAATTAATTCAGAAACCTAGAAAAAGAATATATGGAAATAAAATTTAAAAGAGCAATCTTTTAAAAAATTTTCTGATACACTTACTAACTTAATTAAAATAGAGTTATCACAGAGCTTGGAAACAGCATGCTTGAATGCTCTGTTGTAGATCAATGGCAGTCTAACGAAGATATTTTTAGTGTGTCTCAATACAGCACAGGACAGAGATTAAAATAAACCGAGAATAAAAACAAAACTARAGCTTTGTAGTCTTGCTATGCAAGGCTCTTAAATCCACTCCAGTAAATATAGAGCATCTATACATTAAAAGTGCAGAGCATTTTATATTGTTCTGTAGTTTTCAGAAAGAGATTAAAACAGAAACAGTTCCTGAAGAGACTGACAGACAGAAGCCTGGACAGACTTTTAGAAATCTCAAATAAAAACAGAATATAACAATCAAYAACAGTACCAACAACTAGTAAAATGCAAGGATTAAATGCTTATAAATGTAGCCAGAAGACTTCTGGCTGCAGAATTGATCAAAGCTAGAGTATCTATAAAATCTTGAGGATATCACTCCAGCAGTTGTTTAAAGAAGCCTCTAGGTTAAGCTTGAGATAAATCTATTACATAATCACACTGATTAAAAATGCCAAACCTAYATTTGCAAAACTAAAATAATAAGTCTACATTTGAGCTCTGAAAAGGTTGGTAACATCTGGGAAGACTCACTAGAGCCAGAACAAAACTGATTGATTAGACAAGAGCAATTCAGTCTATATAAAACAAACAAAAAACCAAAAAAAGGCCTAAAAATTACAGGACCAATGAAAAACTTGAAAAAAAAACAAAAAAGGCCTAAAAATTACAGGACCAATGAAAAACTTGCCAAAAGCAACCTAAAACCTACAATAGTTTATTTATCAGGAAAATAAAATGGGATAAAGTAAAAGGAAAGTTATCAGAAATGTGACCAGTCTTGGGGAGAACATGGCAAAAAAAGCCACAGAAATGGGCCCTCAAACAAGCAGAGCRCTTAAAAGTTTACAGGAAAGACCAGATCAAATACAGCTGTTCTCACAAAAAAAGCCCTRAAAGATTCAACTGCTTAATCCAGTTCTAAAGAAAGACGAGCAGATGGATGGATGAGCAGATGGATGGAAATGAAGAAAGATACCGGAAAGAGTAACAAGGGATCTCAAAAATCTCTTAGGATGTTTCTATTTTTACATTGTCACCTCTGATTGTTTGCAGATGAAGAGACAGAGGCAGACAAAAATCAGGAGATGTGATTAAAGTCCAGATCTAAAATAAAGTCATTTGATTAATTCACTTGATTAGCAGGAATGAATTATTCCAAATAAAGCTGATTTATTTCCAAAGAATTGTGCAGTTCTGAATCATAGYTTGTTATGATCACTAATTTCTTCTCTTTATTTTGCTACATCTCAATTTGCTGAAGAGTACTGGATTTTTTGTTCAGTTTTTCTCATTGTTGAATGTTGTTTTTTTAGTTGTTATCACTAAAAATCAGTTGCAGTTGCTACAGCACACATGTCCTAGCTAGTCARTCTTAATAATGACACATTGCTTTTCCAAAGAACTTTTCCCAAAAAATCTGTAGACAAAGCATATCAGTTGACTATCTGGTCCACTGGTACAAAGATTAAACAGAATAAACATTTTCTGTCTCTCTGCATGTATGTACATATGTATGTATACTTATACACAAAATATAACCAACTTCTAACCATGAACTTTCTGTTGCTTTAAAAATGCAAATTTAGTATTTTTAAACCTGTATTTGCATTTTCCCTGCTAGAAAGAAAATGGACGAAGATTCTAATCCAACCATGAGTTCCTGGTGGACATTTCCTATAAAATCCTATGTAGGATCAGGAATACACCTCTACAGATTTCACTGTTGGTGCTGCTAACCGCCCACTTTGAAATTTCTAGATATTTTAAAACTTCAATTAGCTTATACAAAACATAGCCAAGATTTTTCAAAGAGAAATAGCTAATTATTAGCCCTTTTCTCATCAGCAAAACATCACAAACAGATTACCAAATGTCTACACAAATCAGGGACTATGGAGAGAGCCTACAAGCATTTATTYTGTAGATCTTTACCTAAGTGTCCAATAGGCTGAGACAGCATTGCCTACCAGGGAAACAAGCAAGCACATTATTTGGTTCTTGCATTAAGAGCAAACACTTAAGTGGAAGGCTGACAGCGACAGCATTTAAGAACCCTCCATACTCAGGAAAGCTTTTCCTCAAGTTACTCTGCAGAAAAGAAATCAGTAACTCCAACCTCTCTCAAGTAACCTGACCAAACTTGTCAAAACAGGAAATCTTTCAAACAAACAAATCACCAATCAAAATTACAATGTTGCAATTATAAAAGTAATCTAATGAAATTTCCCACCACTTGATGTGAATGATGTAAGTGGGAATTATTTGAAAAACTCAGTCTAGTGGAAAGGTAGCAAGATCTTCAAGACTGATCTCTGAAAAACAAACTGTTGAAAATATGTGAAACAGCATTTAAAGGTACACCATACCTAAAAATATATTTTGAAGACATATGTTTGAGTATACTTTTGAGCGATTCCCTCAAAGAACCATTTCATAATGTCATAACAAAAAGAACATCGAGATATTTACAGCAGTATGGAATGTTCTTACCTCCATCCCAAAGTTACAAAATTATACTACTTGAAACTATGGAAACTGGAAAAGGCAAAACAAAATGCCAAGTTCTTCAGGCACTAGAGTTACTACCTTACACTGCCGAATTCCAAGGCATCAGCATGCTGGCAAGAACCAAAGAGCACATGAGCTACAACAAGGGTGTGAAATATCCRTTCTGAATATATAACCTGCCATGTGTTGTTTCAGAATCTAAATGGATTAACACATATACGCAAAGGGAAAAAGAAGGGGAACTTACAGTTCAGCTGTACAAGGGCATAATGATCACAGACAGTTCTGATTTAGGAAAGGGCTGGGTCCGAAAGGCTGATTTGTTGTCTGGCTCAGTTTAATCAACGAATATAGGACCCCACACAGTAAATTGGTGAAAGAAATCACAGCATGGTATCAAGTGCCAGATAAACAATACCAGCTGCTAAAAGATCATTACAAAATGTTTTTCACAGAATATAAATTGAGGTTAGGAATATTATTAAATAGCATGATGGCCAAAGGGGAGGTAATTAAAAAACAAAAAATGTATCTTGATGATAGCATCAAAGAATCAACTGGAAACAAAGGGTAATAAGACTCAAGGTGAGATCAGATGACTTGATCACCAGGGGACAAAGACAGGCATGATGCAGATCAGACTGGATTCTCACCTAGGATGAACAGGCATAGCCCTGTCACCATTATTAAAAGTTCTGGCAATTTACACAAAAGGATGATCCCTCTTAAAATGCAGAAAAGACTGAAAGGAAGAAATGGACAAGTGAGGAAGAAATTCAAGATTAATTTTGGAATTTGTCAACTACTTGCCCTAACTACGCGGGCTGTCAACAGAAGACAACAAATACAGCCAATGCTTGGAAGTGCAGAAAATCCCTTATGTTTGAAAGTCAACCTGTTCTCAAATGCAAGATCTACCATGAGTGTAGGGAGAGGGGTAGCTGTCTCAAATGTCACTTCAGTGCACTGTATAAGACATCTCTGGCTGCTGTCACTTACAAAAGGAGTGTGCAGGTATGTGGGAGTACCCTGATCTTCCACAAGGCAGAACACGTTCCCCTTTTCAGCTGTTCTGGTATAGCCGTGGTGTTTCAGCTCAGGGCCAGTATCAACAAAGAAGTAAGCCCACAGAACATTGCTGAAATTAGATATGGCCATAGAAGCAAAGCACTGAGGTTCTCATCACAGCAGACTCCTTGTGGCTTGCCTGAACTTGCTTCTTTCCTAACAGTTTTTGGCTAACAAGCATCAGATCTGATACTGGATGCTACCCTCACTTCATACTACCTACTGGAAGAAAGCAGCTCCCAGAAATCTCTATTCAGCTGCTTAATCCCTACTCTATCCCAGAATTTTAAAAGACAAGAATAAAAGATTGACCACGGCCACAAACAGAAAGTATTACCCTTCAAAGGCATAAATTTGAAGACAGAACAGAATTCTCTATTTACCTAGAAAACTTCTTAGTCAAATCATCACCACAACCTTTTTGTAGAAACTGAAGAGCGCGAATAAYGATGCATGGCTTGTGTTATCAGAAGCCTGTTGGTTTCCTGCTCTCCCTCAGCATGTTTGATTCTGGATTTGGTTGCTCCTAAAGGCTAGCTATTCGGATCCTTCATTAAACCCGACTCACCTCCAGGATGACAAAACACTTGTTGATCATTAAGCTGCACTTCCTTAACCAAAAATCAGTCAAGTTAGCAAAATACAAATTCTTCCTGTGTTACTGTTTAACACAGACTGACCCAAAGCTCCATTACTGCGTATATATAACATCCAATCCTAGGCAGAATAATTGACTCTCTTGAGCATCCTAAAATGTGCAGTCCACAAGGATCTGTCATGATATACAGTTTAACAGACAAAACAGATCCAAATGCAAAGCTCATATTAGACTTTAACTATGTCAATTTTCTGTCAGATTCTGGAAGACCTGAGGGGCAGAAGTCAACAAGTTGATTACACTAAGCAGCTTATGTATTATTTTGACCTGTGTCTTACATTTCAACACCCTGTGATAAGATCTAGAAAAGAATCTCTAGAAAAGAATCTACATAGCAGGTGAAGGATATTTTAACCACTTTAGAACTCCATGTATGAGAACGTGAGATGAGCATTTTCTATATTTTGAAAGAGACTGCAACTCTGTCACTCCTGCCTTCACCCCCTTCTTCACAGTCTGCCTCAAGAGTGGTCCCTCACGGCTTCTTTTGCTCCTTCCTTCTGYTGTGCAAAGAGATGTGAGGAAGGGTCACCACACTGAAGCCATCCCTTGAAAGAGGGAAGGTGCATGATTTATTTAAGATTGTGACTTTAGCTTTGGTGAGGCATTTTGTGAGGATTCAGGATGTATCTGGCTCCAGCTGACTGCTCTTTCCATTTATTAGAAATGACTATGGCAGATGTAAGGGACCAGGCAGTGACCAACCTCTGGCTTTTCTATAGGACATAATCTGCTATATCATCACAAACTGAAGTCATTTGTGGCTGACATTAATAAAAGTGGCTGAGAACTGCAGTAACTGAAGAGTGGAAAAAACTCATTTGGACCATGTGGTGACCATCACCAAACAGCTGTTACTTCATAAAGTGGCCAAACATGAACTGGCATCATGCACTGAGCCTTAAACTATTCTTCCTTCCATAACAAATGATTATACTGCAGGAACAGATCAAGGGTGCATCTCAACCAGCATTTTAGTTCAGATCACGAACACACTTATGAAGCAAATTTCCCAGTCCTCTCCACTTACTGTGCTTTGGTTTGCATCGTGAGCAGCTGCAGGGTGCATGAACTAGATTCCTTTCAGATGATTCTAAAGTGAAGGATACCTCTCCCACCACCAACGGCTGTTCAGTGCACAAGACCAGACTAAAGGTAGTTGAAGTAATACCCTTTTGCCCCTGCAGTGTGTACAATATGGCTACTGGGCCCTCAGGACCAACTTCTTCCATTGTCAGATCCACTGCTACTGCACTGCACGACCCACTACTGTAGATACAGYGTCAGACATACAGGCACCTGCTTTGTTATTTGGATCAATTTAATTGTGGCAAAGCTGCAGTTGAATCCTTAGGGACTGCAAAGCTCATGAGCAAATTACAATATCTGGGATAATATAAAATAATCAGGATTAAAGAAAGTGGTATCACTGAAGGAGCRTGATTCAATCCTACTGGTTTTGGTGGTAACAAACTCCAAGAAATTCCTGATTTTACCCTTATGTCAGTAGGAGCATCAGAACCTTGTATAGTGCTAGATTACTGATCCTCTAGCATTGGTTATTACTAATTTTACCCATAAAAAAAAAAAAAAAGAAGAAGTATTGACATTGTACCTTCCGTTTAGGGAGAAACTTATTCTGAGTAGTACTCCCAACAGGACAAGAGGAAAACAACAACAAACCAATACGGCATTCTCCCAACTTCTGTGCTTTTCTGTGGGGAACATATTTATCAGGGTTTGCTAGAACTACTAACAAACAACAACAAAAGTATTCTAGAGACACTGGTGACCTTCTAGCACAGAAAGCTGTTGAAGAATTCACCTTCTGTGCTTGTTTTCCTTCAAAAGACAGAATCAGACTCTTGTTTCTTGAACTTTACGTGACATTTCTTTTTTTTTTCCTATTTGTTAATCAGTGATGATTTTGGAAAGATGCTATTTGCATTTTATTCACTCGCACATTTGAATGGTGTAAGAAAACTTTAAAAAGTGAGCAAAACATCTGAATGACAGTGGATAAAAGCCTCCACAGACCTAGATACTGACTAGAATAGAAATATTTTAAGATGGCAGAATTTAGATAAATGCTGCTTTCAGACCCTGGGTTAAGTCCTGAGTTTATGTCTTAAATGCAAATCCAGTGACATTAACTAAATTGTGCAGGAGGTGAGTGACTATGGAGTTTTACTTGTAAYGTCTACTGCCACATTGAGATTGATTTGCAAAAATATAAAAGTATGATAGAGATGTTACCATCTTGTGTTTTTTATGGTAGACAGGAAGGGAAAAGAGAAAAGTGGAATGATGTTGGAGGGTAACCAAGGGGAATCCACACTTCAGTTTTATGAGTCCACTAGTATAAACAAAGGGCCCAACTATCACCACATAGCTTCTTGCTATGAGCCCTGAAACGCTGCTGTATGCAGCAGTGGCTGCTCAGCCTTTCCTTTTCCCCTCTAATTGGCCCTGCTGGAGGGACAGTCTCAAGTACACACTTCGTTCTACAACACTTGTATACTCTCCTGGCACAATAAAGGGGAGCAAGCATGTTGAGTATCTGTTGTCCTTTCACTTCTACCTCAAGGCTTCTCTATCCTTTCACCTCTTTTAGTACAGGGGAACATCTGGGCACCAGACTTAAATATTCTCCCAGTGAACAACAGGTATTAGAAAAGAATCAAACATTAGCATTTACTGAGCAAGTGATCAGCTCCTCTTCTCAGACTAATGCACTCCAATATTTGTGAAGTTTGGTGTTTTTAAAAAGGCTTTAGAAAGCTTTCTGGAGCTAAAATGGATATCCATCTCTTCTTTGACAAAAATASTTCTATGCATCTGGTCTTATACTCCTAAAGTCTTATGTCTATGAGATAAAGAATCTTAATACAAATGTTTAACCTACCAAGTTATTTTTTTTTGCTAACAGATACATTCTGTATCTTACAGGTAATATCAGGCATACAAATCCAATGTTCATATAAAAAAAGTATAATCTAATGAGAACTGACTTTAGAAAATTATTTAAAAGAAACTAAGCTGTTCTGCTTCCATGTACAGTGATCCCTGATCCTGAAATACAGCCTCATTATAGATATACTCATTCAATTGCAATTTACACTGAACAGTCGTATGGCAACTCTTTTGACATGGCCCTAACAAAGGCATTCTCCTCCTCCCCCTCCTTTATTTATTACTTAGAAAGAGCTTTAGCTTGAGATCTCCCCTCAAGCACTCTGAACAAACTAATTTCCACCTCAGCGTCTATATTACAGCTCAAGCTGAACATTTGGCTTTGAGTCAGCTGTGTGTCCTTACATAGTACACAAACTGAGGATGAACAAAGTCATTGAGAATATTCTAGCATCACTTCCTTGCTCTCACTGTGACCATATGTAGAGCTTCAAGGGTTTTCTATTATTTTTTAAACAACTATATTGCCACCTTTCAGAAGCATGAGTAGTGCTTTGACCAATAAAGCCAACTCAGAGCTCTGTTTGGCCATCTACCTCAGTTCATCTAATCACTAATTTCTTGTTGCTCCAGATGTTGGATGCCACAATATCCACTTAAGACTGACTTAACAAATCAATTTCTAGTGCTGTTTCCCTCTGCACCCCCTTTCTATGGCTCCCAAACAGGTCCCGTGGACAGATACCTGATAATCATCCGCATGCTGCAAGCCCCCCAGGGCAGCCTCCTGCTGTTGTCACAGCAACCCACAACAGACTCCACAGACACAGCGGGGGGGGGGGGGGGGGGAAGAGAACAAAAACAAACAAAAAAAAGAGAGAGAGAGGAAGAGAGAAAGAAAAAAAGAGAAAATCTTCCAACCCATCAGGTTTTTAGTAAGTAGCACTCAGAAGTGCCAAGCGCCAGGAGGTTTCTGCTTCCCGTACGCATCGTACCCCTCTATTTTTGCGTTGTCCCTTGTGGCCTCGCTGGGAGAGGCGCGTCTATAGAGATCCGGTTCATCAAGGGCTCAGTCCTCTCTCCCCTCGGGGAGGGGAGGGGAGGGGAGGACGTCTCCTCCGCTCTCCCGACGAGGCGGGAGCGCACCTGCAGGRAGAGGGGCCGCGCGGAGCCCCGGGCAGCCCGCTGCCCCGCCGAGCCGGGCACCGGCCCAGCCCCGCACACGCACCGCGGCGGTCGGGGACGCTGCGCCCGCAGGTCGGAGCACGATCGCGCCCGGGCGACGCGGGACCTACCCGGGAGGGCGGGATGCCTGGCAGCCGTGAGCCGGGGTGCGGGGGTGCCAGGCGCCGCCGCCGCGCCCCCTTCCCGCTACTCCTACACCGAGGGGGCAACGCCAGGAGCCAGCCCAACTCGGCAGGGAGGCGCGGCGCGGGCGTTCTCCCCCATGCCGCCGGCGGGGCTCTGCCCGCCCGCCCGCCC
>NW_028186419.1:678929-697263 GCF_003343005.1 Rhea americana
CCCGGCCCGGGGCCCCGGCCCGGGCGCGCCCAGCAGGCCTGAAGGCGCCCGCGAGCAGCGCAGAAAGCGTGCGGCCGCAAGAGGGGGGCGGCTCCGGGGCGCACTCGCATTCTCCGTTCCAGTATAAGCATAAGCTGGGGAAGCTTTTTGCCATGTCCTCCCACCTGAAAGGGTCAARCACGAAACTCGTGGTCAAAAATAATACACACACATATGTACTCTACGCATAAAACAAAYACATACAAAACTAAACTACCACCCCCCCTTCTCTTAAACTGACTTAATCTAGACCTGGAGTTTTCTACCGGTGAAACTGGCTGGAGGCCCTGTCACCGGGAAGGGAGCTCACAGTCCCTAAAGAGGTGCCCTGCCGAGAACGCTGCTCTCCTGCTCTTCTAGCTTCCATTTGGCACCAACAAATAAGCACCTAACTCGTTATTGTCGTGATGAGCATGAGCATAACTGCTGTGGCTAGAGGCGACTTTTCTGATGCTGTTGTGACTGTCAGAGACAAGACAGTCTCTTACAGCAAGCTGCGCTCATGTGTAGCACAGAGGTCTCCTGGCAATAAGATAGTCAATTTTTGGAAAACATGCTATAAAGTTGCTACAAAAAGACTGCTTCCAATAACAGTTACCAGTACCAAGAAGAGGTTAATACTACCCAACTGCATTTGGTTATAATCAATTACTTACATTTTTCAAATGCCCAGAAGCCAAACTCACATTAACCAGGTCAGACTGCAACAGTTTTCCATTTAGTACATTTATGTCAGCAAGAATTACAGTTTGCAACTTCATATCACAGGAGGCTATTATATGAAAAAGAAAAACCCATTGCAAATATTAAGCATTACTTCCCTAGTTTTGCAAAGAATTTGGATGAATAAGACAAATGCATCAGAATTTAAAACAACTTTATCACTCAGACATCTGCCTACAAGCATATGAAGAAATATCAAACTGATAATGCAGTCAACACAAAACACACACAAAAAAAGAAATCGTGTCAAATCCTATGACCTACAGGTTTGTAATGAACAGTATAATTACTTCCCCTTTTTAAGTTTCAAGGTCTACATGAAAAATGTTTTCTCTACAAATGAGTTCTAAAAACTTGTTTTATGCAAGAACAAAAATCCCTGTGTATTCACTTGTCTCTAAGATGTGCAACTTCCAGGAGAACACTAAGACTCCTGCAATTTAGGTGGCTGGTCAAAGCATACTCAGCACAGTCTCCCTATAGAATGGGCAGGACAAATCAGGACCCCCAGAGAGCATACTGAATCATGAGCAAAAAAGATGGTAAGTATTGATATGTTCACTGGTTGGTTTAATAATTAAAAATTGTTTAGTGGATGTCTGTGTTGAACATCTCAGCATTCTGAAATCTACCAAAACAGTAAATCAGAATGAGATTCTGCACAATTTAGGAAACAATTCCAACTCTAGGGTTGTGAGATAAAGTGAAAAGAAGAAAGTGTTTTGCAGGTGTGGATTTAAAAAGAGTTGATTCAATTGGTTAAAAAATAGAAAGTAATTACTACATTTTATGATCCATTCACAAGATCTATATAGATCCATTCAACAAAAGATTCTTAAGAAATCCTTTGCTGCCAAAACTATTCAGCTCCTTTCTCCATTTGCACAGCTACTGAAGAGACGAGCATGGAAGAATACAGAAGACTAGTCACACTATTAGTATAGTCTGTTAACAATGGCAGGAAAGAAATACAAACCACTTCTATTKAAGGATGTTGCATCAAATTCTCTTGTGGCATAGGTATAGCTGATACCAACTTTTAAGTACCATCGGCTTAAGAATTTATTAGAAATGTATTTATGTGAATGTAAAAGTAATTTCTTTTCCTGCAGATGTAGACTTAGATCTATTACCTAGGCTCATCTGAATATTGGTACGTTACCTTTTCTTTTTTAAGAAGACACAGAACATAACCTATGGAGGTCATCACTACTCAATATCAATAAGATTTGACACCTCTGTCTCTCTGTGGAACATGTTGTTAAGCTGGAATATAAGCAACAAAGCCTACCTGTCTATGTTTCTAAGCATCGCTTAATTGAATGGAATTTTCCCATTTTTATATAGCTTTGTGCATCTGTACTGGGCTTCAACCATCTATTAAAGTAGTAAAGAGGGTGTTCATCTTACTGGACTGTTGCAGCATGGCAAATCTTAATTTCTTTACCAGTACCATTGTTTCACATTCCAAATAACCTCTTTTTGAAAACAAATCACTGAGCTAGAACCCCACCTTTTAATTAACACACCTAGACTATCACTGCTGCAACCACAGTGAATTTTCCGTCAGTAGATTAGTTAACAAGATATGGGAAACCATTGCTGTAAAGCATCCAGACTTGCTCTAATTCTGATTCATAAAGCCTCTGATTACAACAGAAATTAATTTTAGATTCACCTACAAGCTCATTACAAAACCTTCCTACAGGAGGAAAGCAAGATGGCAGGAAGAAGGGAGAAAGTGTTATTTTTAACGCACAACAGTCGAATTGAACAGAATACAACAATGACAGAGATTAGTCAGGTGGTTAAAATGGGAGAAAGAAATAGGGCTTTGCTTTTGCTAGGGATAAAGAAATAGTTTCTAGTTTCCTTGTTTTATTCTGTTCCATCAAAGGTATCTACAACCTGAAAGCTTCCCAAGCAATGAAAGAACTGCATGCTACTATGTACTTTCTGTTTTAATGATAATCTACAGGAACTTTTACCATTCAGTCCTTTTCCATCATAAATGTATAACTACTTACACAATCTAGACTACAGCTTTTGCAGCAGAGTGTAAAATAAAAACCCAGGAATGTTTGTTAGAGTGTCTCAGTCCTCTGCCATATAATCTTATTGCACAGTAATTAAAATTTTCCACACATTTAAACAAACAACACAGTTTTGACCAAAAATTTGTTTGAGCCACACACTTTTACACGTGGCTGGAATGCAGCTCTAATAGGCTGTAAAGCAACCAACAGTTTCAGACTATGATACATGAAAGCACAGTAAAATCCACAAGTATTCCTACTGAGTTTACATAAAGCTTTAAAAATACTAGTGCTAAAACTTTACTTAATTAGATGCTTAAATGTTCCAGGTAGCAGGCTTGTATTTGAATTTTCTTTTTTGTTTGTTTGTTTACAAGGGGATAACAAACAGGAGGAAGGAAAGAAGGAAACAAGTTTCACCTTTACAAGCAATTCAAGTAGATGATATTGGACCATGACTAGCATTTAACTCCACAGTCTGGCTTTACCAAGTGTCTACAGCTCTCTAAAACATGTTTATGGGCTGCCAAGTGCCCCATTGCTGCATCTCCATTATGTGCTTTTAATAAATACCTTAACAACTTTGAGACTACCTAAATATATAAAAAAGGAGAATAAAATCTGCATTCACATCTATAGCAAAACCTGTTGTTTGTTACAATGATATATTGTTTCCTAAACCACAAAACGCATTTGAAAGTGCAAATGTGAAGGTATATTCCCRCATGCTCCAACATTTTATCTGTTACTTTGGAGCTAAATTAACCTTTTGGTTTGGAGAATATAGTTTTCAGRTGATGAAAAAACAACAGGCCTCCTGGATCTGGAGAGTTAGTTTAACTTCAGAAGCTGCTCCAATGTGCTCTGACAGCAGAACTCCTTAGAGAGCTTTCTACCAACTCAGAACTGCTGAAGCTCAGTGCCTCAGGCCCTTCCAACCTGTGCACTCCTGAGACGTGAGAGAAAGGCTCAGGAGCAGACAGGTTGAAGAAATATTGATGAATGGTAACAAGGGGTTCAGGAAGAGAGTACTACAAGCCTTTACTCCAGCTTCTTTGTAAAATCTCTTCAGGAACAGGAGAAAGTGGCATAGTCCATGAGGAGCATAGAGGAGCATAGGTCCATGCTCCTCACCACCCCATGATCATCTAGGTCTGCCACATCCACAGGAAGAGTTATCCTAAGTACTCTAAATTTGGGATTATTTTTTATATTACAGTGCACCAACTTTATGAGAAAGCCTGCATCCCAGACTGAGGCTCTATGCCATGTGGAAGCAAGAAGGTCTTCCCTTTTCTGCAGTTCCAGGTAGGATCTATTACAGAGGCCTGCTTCCCCCCCAAAGAAAGAAAGAAAGAAAGAAAGAAAGAAAAAAGAAAAGAAGAAGAAGAAGAAAAAATCTGGTGACTTGGCCCTTTGTTCCTTCCAAAGACTCAAGCCTTTAATTCAGAACAAACAAGATCGCGTCCCCTCTGTTCTTCACCCAAGCACATACACAGTCTCCTAAGCCATGTTACACACACTGAAAGGCAGCCAGCACAGACAGCTACAACACTGGGCTTGAGTAGGCATTGAGAGAGGACAGAACTGACATTGCAGAAACAGCCTGGGACAGTCCAGGAAAGAAAAGCCAAGGTATAGGACAAATTGGAGCTTCTCCCTCTCCTCTATCCCTGAATTCAGGGACCTTCTACATTAGCAGAGCTTTAAGAGCATGCTAAGATTAAACGATTTAAAGTAGAAATAAAGTAAATTTAAACGGACAAAGAAGTTAAGTAAATCAAAGCAGGTTAAATTATCCCATGTAGGTATGAGCTTTATATTGCATCTGACAGTCTCAGGGACAACAGGGACAGAAGGTGCTCTCTAAAATCCATGAATCCTGCTTTCAACAGTACAGTAGGACATGAATGAATGATGTACAACCAAAACAAGGAGACATGTGGTACTTCATTTATGGACTTTATCATCCACCCCCTGTATGCAATATATGTAGTCTGAGCCAACTGGCAGTATGTGAATCGGAATATCAGACTTTAGTGACAGGAACTGGGTAATTCTTCCATTTTTCCCCTTACAATTAAGCTTAGAGGCTTTAATTATGTGGGCACACCAAAACCATTTCTAACTATGTCTGTAATGGATTAGAATATACTCCATTAGATTTTAYCCATAAAAAATACAAAAAGAATAAATGCCTTGAAAAATTCAAGTAAATGCATATTTTACAAACACTGAAATAAAATCTGAGTCACTTCCTGTCAATACAATTTTTGTATTAGTGGGCTTGCATTCATAACTGTACTTTTCCCACTGGAAATGCTTGTGTATTCACAATTAGCTTTCTTTTCAAAATGACTGTGCATTGTATGCAGTCCTCTGGCAATCTAAGTCTTTTTCTTTGGTATCATAAGAACAGAGTTTAACATTTGATGCAAGGATTCTTCTATTTAATGGCATCAGCATCTATTCTCAACCAATTGTGAAATAAAGCAAACGAATTAGGACAGCTGTATCCTTTTTCACACTATCTCATACAACTATGTCTGAGTTTTCAGAGACAGAGACATGCAATGTATACAGTGTTATCTCCACTCTATTTTGTAGATATTCTAAAATGGGATCACCCTGCATTTATTGATTTGTTAATTTTTAGGAATTATTCACTGAATTCTAAATTCAGACCACAGTACGTAATGAAACATGGGAAATTCCATCTTAACATAAGAAAACACATCTTCAGAGTGAGGGTGGTTGAACACTGGAATAGCTTGTCCAGAGTGATTGTAGAGCCCCCATCCCTTGGAGATATTCAAAACCCAACTGGACATGGCCCTGGGCAACCTGCTTCAGTTGATCCTGCTTGAGTGGGTGGGTTGGACCAGATGATCTCAAGAGGTCATTTCCAATTGCAACTATTCTGTGCTGCCCTACGACATTCAGTCTCACTTATTTGGGGCCTAAATATTATGTACTTCACTAACTTAAATCTTTCAGTCTCATTTACTTCTGTACAGGGCACATAGTCTGGCCCGAAAGAGGGAGTGGACTCATTTATGCGGTTCCAGCTTGCAAAGTTAGGTGTAGCAGGATGCAATTAAGCGAAATAAATTTTTGGCTGAATGCAAAGAACAGCAAGAGAAAGAGCGGAATGGTTATATAGCAGCCTCCCAATGGAAAAAGCAGAAGAGTTATGGCGAACTGCATTTAAAACCTATACAGGGTAAGGCAGTATTAAGAATTTGTTGCATGGTGTAGTTTTGCATTAGAGTTTTTTTTTCTTCTTCTTTTTTTTTTTTAATAGTAACATGTTTGCAGCAACTTACTCTCCAATTTTAGATCCTCAAATTACAACATGAATAAGAAAAATGTAATCTGGTTATTATACCAGTTCCAAACAGAAGCTAAATGGGAAGAAGTGGCTAGTAGGAAGGTTTCTTCAGGAATATTTATCAGTTTGCTATTTGGCAAGGGAGTGAAACTAGAACTGATTTCATCAAATGCCATAAGACTTTTTCAACTATCTAGAGCGTGCCTGCTTTGTGAGCTATTTCCAATATTTAAGGGATTTTCCAAGGTATGATTTTAGCATGAACGGTTTGCATTATATTGCAGTCTATTGGAGTGCTAAATTTTCTACACCTCACTAACCAAAATTAAGGCTAATGCTACACCTAACTCAATAGTGTAAGTTTGACTAACATGAAAAAAATTAGTCTAATTTCTTGATAATTCTGTCACTAAGCACTGCCTCTGTTCACAGACTGGGATATACCAGAAACATTTTCATCCCAGAATAATTCTTTATTGCCCTTTCACAGGACAACATACACACATATATGAAATGCTAATACCAGAAGCAAAGCCTCACCTTGAAGAGCTGACTTCATGTCTGTACTATGATATCCATTTATCCCATCAGTAGTGCTGATATATGCATAACTGTGTTAAGAGCTTATCATAACCTTTTTGCCATTTAATCAGATGTTAATGGCATTCCAAGCAACTTTTTTTATACATTCCTTTTCTATCAGAAATGAAATGAGAGTTATAGCAAAGAATAGTCAGTTGTGAAAAATTTTTTCTGTCTACCTGACCTTCTGGCTGTTGGCTTCTTTCCCTCCTCTATTCAGATCAGTCAAAATTCACTTCTATTTGAGTACTGAATTTTAAAGAAACGTCAGTACCTTGGAACCTCTTTATATTGCAGCTTTATACTGTAAGAGGAGGCTTTCAGTGGCAAATGGTCTTTGCTCCTCACTCTTGATCCAAGCTATTGAGCTTTAAAAGCCATATATAAATGGAACTGATCTTGCTCATTACAAATGCTCTCCCTGCCTTTTGAGGCTTGTAAAATTCACTTAACATATTAAGAGCCTAATAGCTTTATATGCAGGTGATATAAAAATGTAGTCTAAACTTTTAGAAGCTGAAGCATTGCTCAAAGATTACATACCTTCCAGAGGCATAACACAGAGATCTCTCTATCTACACACCATTTACTGTGAGAGTGACAGAGCACTGGAACAGGTTGCAGAGAGAGGCTGTGGAGTCTCCTTCTCTGGAGATATTCAAAATCTGCCTGGATGCAACCCTGTCTAACATGCTCTAGGTGACCCTGCTTGAGCAGGGGCATTGGACTAGATGATCTCCAGAGGTCCCTTCCAACCTCAATCATTCTGTGATTCTGTGGTTGCTGCTCTGCAGGTGTTTGTGCTACAGGGAGATCATGAGGACAAGTCTTGAACAAAGATCTCTAACTGTAGGAACTGTAGGGTAGGGATGGGGAGGGAAAGAGAACCAAAGTGTTTTTTCTCCCCTCTTTCATAGTTGTCTGAGACTAGCATTATTGGTGTTTGAATCACTGTTGATACGCAAGAACAGTGGCCAATAGCTATCTTCTGTTCTTTCCTGGGTGCCAAACCAAGAGAGCTGGATTAAACAGCAGGATCAAGGGCAGCTTAATCTCACCATCATTAATCTTTGAGAAACAGTCTCGTGAAGTAAGATTTATTCTGCTACAACTCTTCCCATAGTTAGCTATACACTAAAGTAAATTACTGTTTTTAAATCATATATAAATCTTACTGAAAGAGATGTGGAAAAGCTTCCACTGACTTCTATGGACTTCAATTCAGATGACAATTCAAGAAGAAAAAGTCTTAGAAAATAATTAGTTGCAACATACAGATCTTAAAGATGAGTAAAAGAAACAAAGGCATATAACTTGAARTAGCTGAAACAAAATAGTACTGAAGCATGTATCGCTTACTATTTTTTCATTAGACTATTCAAAGAAGGTACAGCTTTGAAATATGTGTTTTTTCAAACATTACAGCACAATTCTTCAATTATTTTGTATATCACGATTCTGCACAGTAGCAACACTGTGGCTTTAATCATTCAAGATCCAAATTCAAAGTCAATTCTGAAACTCCTGTTACAGTTGGCATATCTTCTGCTTCTGAAGCAGACTTTTATAAAAGCAGAAAGCTTTGCCAGGAATGCAAGACCTTGTATCTATTAGCCATTTACATGGTTTAATGACATGATTTGGTTACACTATCACAGATTCCCATGCAAAGGCTGCATTGTTCCAACACAGACAAATTCAATGGGCTAAGCTGGGTTATACCAATGCAAGGTTTATACTGTCCAAATACAGCTCTTCTTTTTCAATGGTTTATTCAGTACATCTAAACAAATCTAGTTACAAATTTTTTTGTTCCCTAACAGGTCAAGGCCTTATATTGTATGCGGAAAGGAGGAGATTACATGGGTTGGTTCCAGTGGATATTTTCCTTCTCCCTGAAATAGTTTATACAAATTCTAATGAAACTACATGGCTGAAGGATTATAGTTACTGTAGAAATAGCAAAGGAATGCATAAAACTAACCTACTTTGTAGCTTGAGAAAGAAGCCTCAGAAGCAGGAAATGAAGACAGTTTGCTTGTTTCACCGTAGGTTGTTTGATGGACCTTTTCCAAATTACATTTATCAGGAACAGTTATCAAAAATGACTCTCCTCTTCTTTAAGAGGAGCTTCTATTCCCACTATCTGCTACTATGTAGGAGTCAAACATGAAAAGTCTATCTTTGTCCCACATACATGAAGTTTTCACAGAGGATGCAGAATTTACGACCTCCAGGGGCTATCCAAGTATCATTGATAAAAGTCTGAAATACAGGTTACAGAAAGCTTGAAGGATTCAAGGTACTATATACATGTGTGTGTATATATATATATGCACACTGTATGATTTGTGGAGTAGGGAGAGAAAGCCATCTCTTTCCAATCATGTATATACAAACAGATAGCTGCAGAGTTTAAATATGCCAGGGTTAGAATTTAGCTTCACACAATTGAAAACAAACTAGAACCACTGGCATGATTTTGCACTTAAACTGGTATAGGGCCCTTTAACAAAATCACAAGTATTCCAGTGTCTTGAAATTTCTTTAGTACTCATTGCTTGGAAGTCACATTGGCAAAGTACCACGAACTCTGCCCTTTTTTTTTTTTTTTTTTTTTTTTTTTTTAATAAGGTAGTAAGACATGTAGTTTTTGATTTTTTGAGAACTCATTACAGTCTTCTCTAAGTCAGGGTAAGAGTTCATTTTTGGAGGATAAATGGTGGAAAGGAAGAATTACTTTTTTTTTTTTTTGCCTCTATATCTATTGGCAAAAGTGCTATACCATGCTTACACTTCATAGCATTTCAGAAGCCTTGATTACACTAAACAGATTCCACCACTCATCTACAAAATAAAAATGTTTTTGTAGGAAAAAATACAAATTATTTACAGAAGCAACTGTCAAAATTTTGTTAAACTATATCTGTTACAGAAGATGGACAACTTCTCACCATTCAAATTTTAAATGTGAATAGCACTCATTTTTCACATTAGGCTTCCAGCTGAAATTCAGAACTACAGCTAGAATGCTACTGTATTCTTATTTTGAGAGAAATGTTGACAGTTCCTTGCTTACAGTGTTGCCAGTGGGAACCACTATTGCAAACACACAAAGAAAGGAGGATTAAAAGAATCAAATTCACCCCTGGAGGAATTCCAATGTAGCCAGTTGTATTGCTTCAAGAGAAGCCTGGGCCCATCACAGTTTTCCTTAGAAGACTGGAAAGTATTTGTTGAAATGTTACTATGGATTCCCCCTTATTTAGTGACCAATAATTCCACAAATATTTCTATGCATGTATAACAGTGGAAAACAAATATCTGAAATAGAAGAGTCAAATTCATGGTATCCAAGTATTAATTAAAAGCCATAAATCACAAGAATTAAAACCTACGGACATCCAAAAGGCCACAACAATAAATAAAATCTCTTTTCTCTTTAGCAGGGGATATATTCACCTGAAGTCTAAAGGGCAACTGTTGTTCAGAATAATTATTGAATCATTTGCCCACCTGCCTCTGATAAAGCAGCAAAAACAGCCAAGCAACTAAAGCCCAGGTAATTGGAAGCCTGCATTTATGTTTCTATTACTATGTTTTTGTTTTTTGGTTCCCTCCYCCCCCCCCCCCCGCAAATCCTGATCTTGAAAGTGTTAAGACTATTGTTCCCAAAAGTATGGGAGACAGGCTATTTCAGGTAGTAAGAGGATGCACTGGAGGGAGAGCACTTTCCTATCACAACTTGGATTTCTTTTGTTAGGTACCTTGTTGCTTAAGCTCCCTGAATCAATGGACACTTCACAACATCAGCATTGCTGTCTTGATTCTCCATCTATAAATTCATATTAGAATTGTTTCCTGGCTCCACACAGGTTGTGAGAAACATTCATTCTGCTTTATCAAAATCACAGAAAAGCCTGTGAAGAAACAGAAATCTGCTTAGGACTGGGTTTGGACAGTCTGTGATAAATACTGCCAGAGAACATAAATTTTAATCAAGAGGATTAAAAACAACAAATAGGGCAACACCGTCCCTTTCCACACCCTGATCACAGACAGGCAAAGCAGTCCCCCAATTTTACTATTCTCTAGTCACAAGCAATTACAACAGAAATAGCTCAAGTAGTTTTAAGATTTTAGATTTCCTCTGCTACATTCAGTTCTACTGGAGGTTACTGTCTTCACAGTGCACAAACACACACCCTCTGCCAGTTTTGCACAACCTAGAGCTTGGTTTCTAACATAGCTTCTGGTTGAGATAGGTAAATTGCCAAACTCTGCACTGAAGTGTCTAACACACAAACATTCATTATATTCCACTGACTGTGTGGGAGAATAAGCTCTGACAAAGCAGTAGCTTCTTAAACCAGAGAGCTAAATTTACTACTACTCATCTCATAATGCCTAAAGTGACACAGAAGCCCATAAGCAAATAAGCTGTGACCGGGATGTTAAGGAGCAAATAACAACACCTCTACAAAGAGATGCCTTCCAAAGATAGTAGCATTTTCTGACTCAGGTATGTGACCTTCTAATAAAGAAGTTAAATTTTGTACTAGAATTGCAGATACGTTCTCTTCAAAGAGTGAGACCTAGTCACAGACTCTACAGAAACAGAATTGCAAACGATCAGTTCACAGAGTATATTCCATGAGAACAACCTTCTTCCATAACATAATTACCCACAAATTCCTCTAGATACAGAAAATCAGGCTGGGCAATAAGACTTGATACTGGGAGGAATGTAGAGAGAGATACTGGGGTTCGATCACTCTTATTGCATATTAAATAATTCATGGCATCACAACTTGTATATGTATAATATTATATACTGTTTTTCAAGAACTGCATTACCTATAAAATGACTACTACTTTTTTTTTTTCCCCACTAAAGTATATGCTTGCCGTGATTGCTGGAGGGGGCTCATTAAATTACAGATGTAACTATTAAAGCTATCAAATTACAATTTTAAGGGATCAATTCAAAGCACATTAAGACAGCCAGAGATCCAAAACAAACCTAGCTATTCTTCACTTCAGCAATCCGCCTATCAGACTCTGAATGCTGAACTTGGTTCCTTCTAGCAGTGTTAACCCCTTCTTTGGACAACCCTTCCTGGCCAAAACACTGAAACAGTTATTCCTAGGACWCATTAGATGTTCTATCTGGTCATATGCAACACTTGCAGGGAGCACTGGTTATGTGTTTATCTTGAAAGCCCAGGAAGAGATTGCTCCCTAAGCTTCCTGACAAGATGCTTGTTTTTATTCGCATTGTCACTATGTTTTCCCATGAACAAATATTTATACTTCAGAGGAAATGTTTTAGTAACATGTATCAGGATAGCAACATGGCCACTTCCCTTTCCTTTGTTACGAGAAAGCAATTTTGCTTACATGAGAAAGTAAACAAATAGACTCCCTAGAGACGCCTGGGAAGTGGGTCATTCTTGTGAGGACCCCGTCTTGAAAATAATGGCAGCATGCCACTTTGTTAGATGACCTGTGGAGGTTTTGTTTGCAATTGCAAGAAACCAGTATGTAACAGATTTATTATTTCCTTTTTTCAGTAGAACAGACCATTCTTTTACAAACCCTCTCTAAAATAAAGTATTTTCCTTTCTGACAAGTTTTAATAGAATGGTCTGTTCCCATGTGCAGTATTATATGTACATTTAGTACACATAGCAAGATATAAATCCACCTTTCCTATTCTTTTTGAACATAAAACAGACTGAAAAAGCCCACAGATGAAAATGACTATTTCATTGACTAGTGTAAAATTTTAACAGGGTGCTGTACTACATGACCTCCTGAGGTTCCTTACAAATTGAATTTTCTTATGATCCTAAATTAAGGGGATGTATTTTGTTTACTAACTCTTAATTTATGAACAAGCCAAAATCTGGCTCAGTATATAAATATTTCAAAGCTGGGTACGAGATCTGGCAAAAGCATTAATAATACATACCTGTGATTCAGACTGGCAACAGCCCCACTTTCTATGTGGACTGCTCAGAGCAGGAACAGAGAGGGATGCCTGGTTGCAYAAAGAAGTTGCATATTTGTGGTACAAACCCTGTCTTCCCCCCACAAACCCGCTCGTTTCCTCCATCCGCAATTACTCTGGATAAGCATTCAGTCTTGAAAATTATACTTAGCAGCTTCCATTTCTTTGATGCTTTGAAAAAATGCTTGACAGTCGGTCAAAAGCTACTATATGCAGAAGTCACCACTTACCCTAACTTCACAATAACATAGACTCATTATATATTTGTTTTTATCTATCAGATATCAGAGCAAAGCTGACTAATCCTGTAAGTGAAAGGATTAATTATAGAACTTTCCAAATAAGCTTTTCAGTATAAAGTACTCCAAGTCAGAGATGCTATAACTTTAAAATAACAAAAACTTCTAGACTGAATAGCAGTGGCGACAGGCAACCTTACATTAAATCAGTTGAATTTTTTTTTCTTTTCCCCTAAAAAATACTTACATTACAGGAGAAAATAACGTTTGTATCCATTTTACCAGCTTGATCAAAAGCAAATTCCATTAAAGATGTTTCATGTCCTCCCTTACCGTGGTTCTCCTGGAAAGGAGGAAGAAGAGAGAGAGGGGAAAAAAGGGAAAAAAAGAAAAAAAAAAAAAAAGAGTAACTCCTACTATTTTCTGTCTAAAAGCATAATCACATGCAATACGAAAGACATCTCTCGTAGTCTATTTATATGGTAAAACAGGCCTGCAACAAAAACAGTCAACAGAAGAGTCTCTCAAACATATTAAGATACAGGTAAACCCATATCTGAACTAAAATACAAACCTTTGGCTCCAATGAAGAAGTCACGGGTACACAAATTGGCTTCTGAGTATAACTGGAAATCGATACTGCTCTGTCAAAGAAACCTTGTTTTTGAATACTTTTCCTCTGAATATAGATATAAAAATAACCACACATGTCACAACTATACACTGCTATACCAGAGTGAACTAGTTCTTCATAGGTTAGCTAACAGACTCTGAGGAGGGTTTTTTCCTCATCTTCTAACAGGCAACAAGACTGTCTAAAATATGAGCTGACAGCCTCCTGACATGTGAATTGGGACTTCTGTGTTGCTTCCACCTTTAGCCTCAAATGAAATGAATTATTGAAGCGCTGTGCTGGGTTTGGTAAATGTCTACATTATTGTGGCTTGGTTCTCATCCAGGAGCAAGGCTGAGGTTTTCCAAGAATCTAAGGTGGGAGCAGAGTTATTTCACCTCTTGATGCTGCCTTGGCTGCTCAATAATCCAAACAGCATTTAGAAGTGAAAGGCAGATTCTTCAACTGAAGAGACTAATGACCTGCTAAGTTTTTCTGGCATTTCTCCTTTCTGAACAGCATCATTTTAGATTTGAATTTAGGACTGAAGTCAGTTTATCACAGAAATCCCTGCCTGCTGTAAACAGCCCTCCTCACCCTCAAGATGACACATAGAAAATGAGGTAACACCACAATCCACCTTTGTGGAATATGCAGTCCACTAAAATTGATGCTAGAGGTACCCTTCATTGTCCCTCCAGATGCTTTTATATAGACAGCCATACAGAATGGCTTATCTTTGCTTTTCAAACGCAAATGCAAAGTCCTGCAGCTGGGATGAAATAACCTCATGCAAGAGCTGGGGGTCACCTGGCTAGAAAGCAGCTTTGCAGGGAAAGATCTTGGATTTTCAGAAAAAAAGACAAGCGTGAGTCAGCAGTGCAGCAAAGAAGTCAGCTGCATACTGGGGTGTACTAGCAAGAGCATAGCCAGCACCTTGAAAAAAGTGATTGTTCCCCTCTATTTGGTACTTCTGAGAATGCAATCAGAGCATGGGCTCCAGTTTTGGACTTCCCAATAAAAGAATAAATAAATAAAAGATGGAACTATACTTTTCAGAGATGCACAGCAGAAGGGCAAAAAAAAAAAAACAGGCACAAGGTGGAAAGAAAGGAAATTGTCTTGTTTTTTTTGAGCGTAATCGTCAAACTCTCGAAGCAAGGCCCAGAGGGACTTTATAGAAACTCCATCCTTGCAGATATTCAAATCCTGAATATCTGGACAGGATATCTGGATATCTGGACAGTGGACAGGGCCGTGAGCAAATGGACCTACTTTGAGCAGGAAGCTGAACTAGATGACCTCTGGCTATCACTTCCAACCTAGGTGATTCTGCAGTTCTTGCATTACAATTACAATCTGCTAATACACTTTTACCTCTTTCTCAACACAAGAAAAGCTTGTTCTCACTCACAGCAGCAAATACGAAGGGCACATTTGACTTGCATTTAATCTCTTCACTGATTTTCTACACATGATGCTTATATCCCTCCAGAAGTACCTCTCTTCCACCTCCCTCTTGACCAAATAGCTGTGTCACTTAGCCCTAAGCATTTAGGTGGCAAAGATGGTATCCCTCTCCCTTAACTACCATGTCTCATGCAACTTCAGTTGTTGAGAATCTTATCATCATCTTGTCTGTCTTCACCCTATCCTTCTCTAAGATAGGCCCTTAAAGCYTCCAGAGGTAGCTCGCTCTGTGAGCCCCGTAAATCACGGACTATCCACAGTGAAACAAAACCCAAATCAATGAATAAAATAGTGGTATTTACCACATACAAGAATCTCGAACTGTTTAAATACCTATTTATGGGACACTATGCCACTCAGATTTTGTTTCCTCAGTACTGATGCCGGATTAGAATTCATTTGCAGCTTCCTTCAGAATATTCTTTAAAAAAAAAAAAAAAAAAAAAAAAAGGATCTCATTTATCTGACCATAAACTCGGCACTTTCTGTTTTTAATTCATTGAGATCTCATCCATTTCAAGCAGCTTTTCTTGGCTTTGTTCTTTCTCATTAAAATCCACAGACATGGCCCCCACGGATACACTAAGATCCTTCTCCTTCTCAAACAGATATGCAAAGTCCTTCCACTAGCTCATTCATGATTCTTGTTCAGAAGTCATTAATTATTTACATTATTGTCCTGTTAAAGGCCACATTCAGACTCTCCTGCTTGCAGAGATTCTAAATTGTTATGCTGTAAACTCAAAGCCATTGTTTAAAGAGTGTAAACAGACAGAAATGTAGTTAAACCCAATTTTGATCATTACTAAAGCATAAGCCTAAAAGTTCAACTTCATAGAAAAGGATTCTGTCCCCCCTCACCTTATTTCCATTTTCTGGTTCTGAAGAGAGTTTGAACTGTAAAAGACAAGTTCTAATCTTAATTAGCACTGCATTACCCGATTACAACTCCAGCTTACAAAGATTGCCCCTACCATGTGGCAAACCTTCTATTTCTGTAATGACAACCTGTACTCTAGAGAACACTGCAGCTGAACCAGACATGCAACTTCCCTATCCACGTCAAGGAGCTTGTAGCTGAAAAGTCAGCCTGCTGTATGCAGCACTCACCCTGCGTGCCTGCCCTGGAGAGCATCAGTTCCGGCAGCAGCAGCACCATGCCTTCCCTCTGACACGTGTTCTTCACCCAGGAAGGAAACAGGCTGCCACTTGAACTAATGCTCATGCACAACAGGTCAAGGGCTTCAGAAATATGCTGGATTTATAGCTTGTCTGTGACAGCTGTTCTGTGCATGTGTACTATGGTGCTGCCTGTAGACCACAGTAAGCTTTAGAAAACTAAAGACAGCTGCAGCAAAGAGTAATTCAGCAAGGGATCAGCAAGGATCTACCTCTCCAGAGGGGGAACTCCTTTTAACTGGGGAGAAGGAGCAGCGGATGGCTCTTGTAGTGCATTGGCAGGTGATTTAATTGCAATAGAAAGGAGGCCCAGAAGGAACACAGATGAGACCATGYGAAACGCTGGCCTCTCTGGACAGCTCCTCAGGACCAACACATAACTCAGGATGTGTGACCTAGCACAGGAGCCTCTTCTGCTTTGGACAAGTTATTCCTCTAATGCAATGACAGTAGAGAAAACTTGTGGAAAACTCAGCCTGATTTTCTCCTCAAACCTACCCCAACTTCACCTTTAAATAATCTGATAGCCTGCGTTGGTCCAATCTATTTTTCTCCTCCTGCCTCCTTTTTTTGTAAGGATTATTACTAAACTTGCAGAATTTATATATTGCAGAATTTATATATTGCAGAATTTTACAGTCCCGGTGTATTTAAGAGCTTTCTTCTACACCAGACTAGCCTGTCATCTCCACATGCGGTTTAAGGTTTCTGTAACATTACCTGTTCTCAGTATGTTTGCTCAAAATCTCTTCAACATGCTTCAAGGGCTTACGTGGAAGAAAAGTGAATGCTTATAGACATGATAGTTCTCTTTTGTTTAATATAGTCTTACTTTAAGCCTTTGTATTTACAAGTTCAAATATGGGAAGAAATAAAACAAAGAACAGAACCATACACCTCTGTTACCATAATCATTACTATGACACGCCTCACTTGCTGTACATGGTTGAACGGACAGCAGAAATTTTATTTCCCACTGACACCTTAGCCAGCACTTCCTCTGAACAAATTCTGYAGCCCTTGATATTCTACAACCTGTGCTGTGCTAAACACAAGTGCTTTACCCTTCCTGCTTCAGATTCAAAGCAGGTATCTTTACCTGATGTCTCCCTTAGAGATCTAGGATCTTTTCTTTCATTTTGATTACACAGATAAAAGTAATTGATCATAGGTGATGTGCAAGTACAAGGGACGGTGCTTGGCGAGGAGCTGACAACCAGGTTGTAAAAGAAGATGGATTACTATGATTTCCATTAACACGCTACCTCAGGAGTATCCACAAGGACTCAGTTAAACAGCTGCTAACAAAAACTTTATGTGCTGAAGTTCTAACTTCCTATGCTCACAGAGCAGGGAAAAGTTTTGCCTTTTCTCATTCCTCTCTCCAATAACTGCAGAAGGGCAAGGTTTATCTCACTGCTTCTCCCTCAGAGCTCATCAGCAACTGTAAGGAATAGAAAAGGTTCTGTCTTCATCCTTCTGCCAGGCTTTTTGGAGATATGCCCTCCTTCCTAACTTCTTGCATCTGGTTTTCTACATGCATTTGCATTATGTACCAATTGCAAATTTCATTCACGTAATGCAAAGACTCATTAATAATTTAAGATAAAAAAGAAACCCAAGGGCAGGAAAATTCCATTTTTGCTTATGCGATGGATGCTACTTTGCTAGTGCGTCAACTCAAGTTATCTTTGTGCATGCTACGTTAATTCAGTAAATTGCTTTTCAAACAAAGCGCATTCAGAAAGTGCCTGGAGAATGTATACAAGAGGAAACTTTAATTTTTATGACGAATGCGCCAGATCAATATCCAGAAAGAGAAGAGCAGGTTTTTAAGAAGATGGGGCAACCCATCTATGCAGAACATAGTGCACGAAGACGCCCTCTTCACAGAGAAATAAAAACCGCATCAGCAGCTAGCGTCAAATACCTCAACGCATCGCTTTGAACCGCATTAACAGGAGGAGTTACAAATACCTGCCGCCTCAGGAGCTTCGCGGCGGCACCGCCTGCTCGCCCACCGGCGGTGTCAGCACTTCCAGCCTCACCGGGGACGGGACACCGGGGCGAGCCGGGCAGCCGCGGGCCTCCCGCCGCCGCCGCCGCCGC
>NW_028186419.1:697457-807908 GCF_003343005.1 Rhea americana
GGCGCGGCTCTGCCCGGCGCGGCTCTGCCCCAGCCAGCCCCCTGCGGGGGAGGGAGGGCTGCGGCGGGGCGTCACGTGGGCGCGGCGGGGCACGCGGTGCCGTTGCGGCCGTTACAGCCGTTACGGCCGTTGCCGGCGCGCGGCGGGGGCGGGGGCGGGGCGTTGCTCTGTGGTGCCTCCCGCCTTCCTCAGCCCAGGTGAGGCGCGGTGGTGGCTCCGGCGCGGGTGTAGCCTGGTCCCCGCGGGGTCAGCCGCCCCCTCAGGCCTCGGGCGGCGGCGTGCGGCGCTTCCTGCCCGCGGGAAGAGTCGTGTCCAGGAGTTGAGGCGCTTCCGAGGCAGGAAACCTTGTGCGCTGCGCTGCGCTGCGAGGTGGCCGGCCGCGGCGTGAGCAGAGCAGGCCCCCGGGCCGGCTTTGGAGGAGCGGGAGTTGGCAGTGGCAGCGGCAGGGAGCCCCAGGGCCCGGGCGGCGCTGCCCCAGGTGAGAGCTGGCCGCAGCAGGAGCATGGCCCCAACGCTGGCTGCTTTCTTTGCGCCTTGTCACTGCCTGCGCTCCATTTTTTGTGTCCTTGAACGTGGAGGGCTTGTGTGGGTGCTTGGAGAATTGGCGCCCCAAGGAGAGGTAGACTCAAGATGTGGCTGCATGGCACAGGTGTGCACTGGCTGTGAGCCTTGCTGCTGCAGGTATAGCACTGGTGGGTGGCCTGGGGTCAGCACTTGGCCACTGTCATACAGGCTGTGAATTGACCTCAGTATATACTGTAGTGGCTAGTGTGGACCAAGGCCTAGACTTCTGTTATTAAAAGTAGCCAGGATAAATTACACTTATCKTCACAATTCACTTGATATAAAACAGTTGAAGCTTCTAAATACTTACCAAAAGGGAAATTCCCTCTGTCCCTCTTGAATATGCCTACCAAGGAAACCTGCACTCTACCTAAGTAGAGAAAAGAGGAAGTACTGAATCTAATTGCAGGTTCAGGGTCTGTATTTTTCTATTCTTGTCTCCTGAATAAATTTCCCTGT
This sequence comes from Rhea americana, assembly GCF_003343005.1. NCBI lineage: Eukaryota > Metazoa > Chordata > Aves > Rheiformes > Rheidae > Rhea > Rhea americana. The sequence continues at coordinate 698,481 of NW_028186419.1, forward strand.
GCTGTTCACCTCGGTTTCTCCCTCAAAGAATTTTACTGCTGTGTTGCAGCTAAAAAACAATGCTAAGTCTGTTTGCCTTCTAAAATGCTTCCCATTTACACTCTCCCCAAGGTATCTGACATCTCTGTGTCAGTAATACACTAACAGCACTCTTTGAAGGAACAATAGCGGGAAGTCATAAGCAATCTAGCTCTGTACAGTACTTAAGAGGGCTGTAGAACATATTGTTGAAATGCTTAGATAAAGTTCAGGAAATAGCCCAATAGCCTGGTATTAAAGTAACCTTATATGCCTTTTTGGTGTCTTCGATTTGATAGTCATGGGTCTTTCTGTTTGTGGGATCTGGAGGAGTTTGGAGGACTATGGAAGCTATGTACTCAGCCTGTCTACAGCTGCTAATGCTTTGCAGTGACTTTTCAGGTCGATGATGGAGTATTACTAACAGCACAGCTCTTCTAGGCTAAAAATGTGATACAGGGCCTAGAGACAGCAAAGAGCTGGCAGTATTACAAGTAGATGCAGGCTCGACTTGCTGTCAAATTGCTCTTCCGTTTGCATGGCAGAGAGGAACTTTTGTTATACCATGTCAGGAATCTTTCTCTTCAGGGGAAATGAATCTAGCCCCTCAAGAATGAAATTCAGAACAGGAATGGGGTTTACTGGAATACACATTCTGTTTTGATCCTTTATATTTCATGGGCTCAGTCTTTCCTGTGGAGTCATGAATACCAGGAACATAAGTGCCTGCCTCCCTGCTATAGTAACRTGCCTGAAATGTGTAGCAGGGTAAAAGAGCTTGTGTGGAACTTCTTGCTGTCTCCACTATACTCCTTTCAGCATGTATATTGTTGCTTTAGGGAATTGCCAAGCACTGGCATATCCTGTGCTTTATAAGAGAAATGTGGGAGGATAATCACAGGATTCCAGAAACTGGGTCTTAAAAGTAAATGAAACCTGGTATTGTGAGCCCCTCATTAAAGGAAAGAAAAGTGTTAACGACTTGGCTGAATTTTAAGATTTTGGATAAATCCTGAGAATCACCTTGGTTGGGTGTATTGTATCAAGGAAAAAAGAAATATTGTTGTTATTGTTACTCCCCAGTAATGGAAGGATTATTTTGTTTGGGAAGAGTTTATTCAGTGCTCTTGTAACTCGTGTTTAGAGCCGTACTGAGGAAGCTTCCAAAGTGCTTCCACAGCATTTGTATGCAGAAGTGTACAGTTGTGCAATTTCAATTAGTACAAACTTTGTTTAAATTCCTGTAATGTGTGCTAGAAACRTGTCCCAAATTATTGTTAGCAAGGCAATTTGAGTAGGCAGCTGAGCTCACAAGCTTATCATCTGCATCTGCTGAAAAGATGGCTTCACACTTTGTATTGGCTAACATTGGCTCTGCTAAGAGAACCCCTTATAAGATAAAAATCAACCCACATAACAGGTCATATGTTTTGCTTTAAATCAGCTGCTTTTTGTGAACACTGAATGACTTAGTTCTATTCCATGTATTTCCTTTAGCACTTCAAAATGAATTGAGTGTGTGAAAGGTGCTTGATTGACAGTTGTGGAAATTGAACTCCCATGTTCAGCTGCAGATTGGTTCTAGCACAAGCAAGCTTCTCTGTGCTACCATGGACGAAACGTTGCTAGGTTGAGAGCAGTCTATTCATTTACTTGCTCATGCCAGCAAAGGTGGTACTTCCTAGGGACTGTGACTGACAGTTCACTTCAAGCTGGAGAAAAATCACTAAGACGTAAAACATGGGTACATATGGCTAGGCCAGATAGGGTTTGATGAGTTTTTCAAAAGCACTGTAAATTATCTTTAGAAAACAACAAAGAAAATATGACTTGATCTGTCCATCAGCTGCTGCATAAGCTGTCCATCTCTACRAAAACCTTTAGATCAGTGATGAAATAGGAAACTGCACAGTGTGAGCAGTCCTTACAAATAATACTTAAAGGCTTCATTATAATGATTAATCACTGATTTCTACAAAATTATATTTACAAGGCAGATCAAGATATAATATAAATAGTAATAGGTACTGTTTTTGCAGGCACACAGACTTTTTGTGGATTTTAGAAGAAATATAATTGGATGGTTTTCCAGTAATCTCCTTAAATATTAGGCTAATTGTTGCTTTATTACAAGGAAAAGCTGTTTTATAAAGCAATATCAAGATGCCTGAAGTTTGCTAGATCTTTTTTTCTAGCGAATAGAGGAAAGCAAAGAGTATGTAAAGGAAGTTTAAGCCTGGGGATTTTTATTTGTCTGTTAGTTAATGGAATGTGTTCTATAAGTTATCAGAAACTGTCCAAACAGGTCCAAACAGTCAAGTTATTTTTTTCACTGTCCTATAGTTACGGTCTAGGATATTTTTTTTTCATGAAAACTATGCCTGGGATATGTATGACTCTGTAAGTTTAATTCAGAAATAGTAACTATTTAGTGACTCGGCTGCTTTTTAAAGTATGATTATCTTATTTCAGCCTTAAACTGCTGTTAAGCAATAGCATGGAAAACTGATGGTCTTTACATAATGCTTGTGCTGTTTTCACCAAATTTGCTCTATTATATTTATATTTTGCAAACAAAAATTCATTTCTACTTTTAAGATGCATTTTTTGTATACAAAATTATAATACTGAAGCTGTAAGCAAACACATGTAATATTACCCTCTGGACATGCAGTAGATGAGCAGAAGCTGTGTAAGTTCTAGGCTTTCAGGACTAGATGCCAAAGCTTTTCATTAAATTTGCTGTTAGAGATAATTGCTGGCTGACAGTATCTCTTGAACTGAGTCACAAGGCAGACTGAGACCAGTCATGATGTTAAGACTATGATTACATTGCTCGCCATTCACGGAAGATACTGTGGTGACAAAAATACTTACGGTTGTGAGTCTTTTCATTGCTGTGCCATTGTAGATGAGCTACAGTTAGATTATTCTGGCTTCAGTGGTCCCAGATGACTCATATCTTTCATTAAAATCTGAGTTCTTAAAGGTTAATAGATTTGAGGAAGCTTTTTCTTCTGTAAAGAAGTAATGTAAGATCTGTTCTATAATGCTTCATGCATTTGTCCTCTTCTTTAGTGCGCACTACATGTATAGCTTGGAGCTGGACCTCCTGAACTTTCTGAAACTCCTAACGCCTGTTTTTGAGCAGTGCGTGGGAGCACAGTGAAATTTAAAAGAGCATAGACATTTGCACTGTGGTGGGATTGGGAGTGTTGATATATTCAGTTCTGCTAGCTGAGCTGGGATGACAGCAACTGAGCTCATAAGAGAGAGACAATGAGCAGATGGAAGGGAGAAATATCTCTGGTCTTTCTACCTAGGTCTGGAAGCTGATGGTTAATTACATTGCAATTTATTGAGATACTTTAAATATTTTACCCTCTGTTGCCAGAAATGTCATCTCAGCATTATGGCTCTTGGCCCTTTATTGCCATTGAGGACAGGAATAGGCTTCAGACACTGGCATCCCATCACTGAGTGTTCTCTAACTCTACCTATGGCTTCTCACCAGCTGTGCCAAGCTCTGGCTACCATTCCTATCTCCTGTCATTTGGTGCTGTAAACATTTGGGCAGGTAGAACTCCTGTTTTCTACATAATTGTTTGGCAAAGATTGTGCTGGACTTTTGTCTGCTTCTTTGTCTCAAGGGACATCAGAATCTCAGTGATTTAGCCACTCGGGACTTCCAAAGTCTTTCTCAGAAGCCCTTAAAATGTTTTTAAGCTGTAATCTGACAAATCATGCCCGAGAGCTGAGAGGTTTTAGTTCTTCCCTACAAGGTTTTGGTAAGCCCACACCTAAAAGAGTATACATAGTTCAGTGGGAGTTACGAGCTGAGCAACAGCTGAATAAAACACCTTAAGGCATGCTAACATTTTGCTCAAGGCTTATATCATCTTTATAGGCCATTATAAACACAGTATTCTAAACACTGAAATAATGACCACTGTGAGTCATTCTGTAAATGTAATAGAAAAATCTTTTACGTAAGATTAGGAGAGGTTTGGCTGTGTAAAGATACTGGCTTGGAAACTGCACGAGACGGAAACAATTTCACTGGCACTTCATTGTAGTAGTCGATTTTTTTAGCTTGAGCAGAATCACCAGTCAGGTTGTGGAAATGCCAGATCTGTAATACACAAAGTCTTGCAGAAGGAATCCATCCCTAATTTTGGCAAACCCACCTGAATATTCCTTTGCTTTAGGGTTCATAAATGTCAGGAGTGAAATGACAACAGAATTCCTGATGCCCCATAGTTACAGTGAATAAACTTCTATTAACTCTGTTATGGACAGACAGTTTTTGTTTATCCAGCATTACTCAAAGTGTCCTCACACAGCACCTTCTTTTTAAAATTAAGAATATGATATATGGCATTGTTTCTGTCCTGACAAACACAGCTCACAAGATGAAAGGCATTTGGCCAAAACAAGCCTGTCTGTATAATTACAGGAAAAGCAGTGCCTTCTGATATCTCAGACTAAGATACGCATGTAAAAATGAATAAACACTTAACTGAAAGGGCAACATTGGCAATTCTTGGTATTTCTCAAGTGGATACAATAAATTATTGTAATAATACTTAGTTGTCAAGTCTCTGAAGCTCATATAAACATCCTGTCCCAGACCCGATAAAAGGTTACTGTCCATAAAAGGAAATGTAAATGGTATTCAGTGATGCCATTTAATCTTTTTACTGTCTGTTTTCTCTCTTTTTTTTTTTTTGTTTTTGTTTGCTTTCCATTCATCAGTTCAAGTAAAATGTAGGTGTTCGGGGAAAACTTGTAAATGAAAGTTCTTGTTTTTTTTTAAAAAAAAAACCTAACAACAAACCTCAGGTTGATGTCTGCCTTGGGTTGTGAGTATTGTGGCTATTCAGAAATCAAAGACTGCACAGCATGAAGCCATCTCTGTTTTAGAAGGCAAGTGGTCTGAGAGTTCAGTAGGCCTTGTCCTGTACTGTATGTGCATTTGAAATCTCAGCACTGCGCTTAGCTTAGGAGACTCTTAAGAGCTGTGTTGGGTTGGGAAATCAGCTCACCCTGTATCACCGGACTGTGGCCAGTGGAGACCAGAATTGTTTCACTGTAAATAGGAGATGTCTGTTAAAATGGCTGTTTCAGTGGGCAGTCCTTGTGTCTGGACTGAAGTTTCTGATCTCTTTGTTTTGGCAGGATGTTGGATCAGATGAATGCTTGCAGATGGACTGGTATTCGTTTGGTTGTGGAACTGGAGGGCAAAGGATGATCCAAAAAGAGAATTATGGTTTTGTATTATCCCTAGATTTGAAGATTGTGGTATATTGCATGAGAAAATTTTCAGATTTTCTAGGTATGTTTTTGAAGAGAGAGATTTTGAAAAGATGCCAGATGTATTTAAATGAACCTATTTAAAATATGAGAAAATTTAAAAAAGGAGAAAATGAAATGGAAAACTGAGTTTGACTTTCAAATTTTTAAATTTACATTTTTAGTGGAAATAATTAAGCAAATAATGGAAAATGAGTATTTGAACTGCAAAGAGCTTCACTTGGACTGGAGGGCTGGAGTTTTGGTAGCCATAGAGAGTTTGTTTTCTGAATATATTAATTAGCTTCTATAAACATTGCATGATATACTTCTTGATTAAAAAAGAAAAAGCATGAATTATTTTAATATAGATGGAAAATTTTTATACCCTCCTGCATTCTGTTACCAGTCTTTCCAAATTGAGTGCATATATYGTTAAATTCAAGAAAATTTTCTGTTGTCCCTAATGAGATCAGTCACTGTTAAAGCTCCATCAGCATTTCTAGAAACTGATTACTCTCTACTAGAACTTTTAGGAAGCACCAGTGCAATGGAAGAATGGTATTTTGAAATAGGAAAATTCAGATGCTTTAAAATCCGAGAAAGGCACAGACTGATTGGCCTGTGTGATATTGTTACTTGTTTGACTATGGACTCTTCTGGTGTGAAACCAGGTACTAAAGTACACTTTCAACATTTGTAAAAAGTTAATACAYGTTTTCATGAGTATTTAGTCTTTTTGGTTCAGCCACTGTAATTATAGCTATCTATGATACTGCTTTTATGTCCATAACTTGTTTAAAACATKTTTTGAGCGTTCACTAAACGTTTGAATATTAAGTTCATATTTCTATATAGTTCAGAAAGTATGAACTATTTTAATTTGCTTTTAAAGATTCTAGAGATTTAGTGATAAATTAGCTGAAATATTTTTGCCTCTTTAATTATAGTTTGCTATAAAGAACAATGCCTTTAATTTCCCCGTGTCTTGTTTGGTAAGCCTMCAAACATAAATGTTGCCATTTGACTGACATACATAATTTAGAAATATTTTTTAATGTCTTACTAGCCTGAGTTCTGAAAACCTCTTGACACTTGTAAGGGGGGGGGAAGGTCTTGAAAGTATTTGCATGTTGTGAAAATGCAGAATAACATTTATGAGGCTACTGGTATTCTGGAACGTGTCCGTGATTAGTTAATGGAACCCACCACCACAAAATAATGATCAATTGTCACTTTTTCTTTCAACAAAAGTGCACACCATTCCATTCAGCTGCAACTGTACACATACCTACTAGTCAATTCCTAAAAGATACAGAAGAAATTGGAGAATTAAACTCTGTCCACAAATTCTGAAACCACGAAGTAAGCTGAAGAGGAGCATTGCCAATTTAGATAGCAGAGAGCAAGAGTTACCAAGTGAAGTTTTTAGTTATCTGAATAAACCTGGGTTACTCCCAGTTTCCCTAGATAGGACTTAAAGATAATACGCCAGAGAGGTTTTCAGGCTGTCAGTGAATCTTCAGATAGACAGTCAGACTCCAGGCTTCATTGATGAAGGTGTGGCAACCCATGGCACTACTACTGYGAGCAAAGCCTATTCTGTACTACCAAAAGGAATTTAAACTTGCAGCTGTGCAGTGACATGCACATTCCTTGTCTAGTACGAAGAAGGAACACTTCTGTAAGTGGGGTCTTATTTTGAGATGACTGTTCTGATCAGCAGGTCACAGATCACATGACCAGTAGTAAATTATTTGCAGAGGCCTATTTTGCAAGTAAGTGGTAGGTAGCAAATCATTGTCAGTACTTCCAGGTATAGAAAGTTTCCTTCCTTTCTGCCTTTGAGTCTGTTTTGGCTGTTTGAAAGGTAATGTGGCATTCTTTCCTGAAATATGTTTTTATCACATKACTTGTTTTGCTGCATGCTGTGGCTCTTGAAACTGCAAAATACAGTGCAAAACTTAACAAAATCCAGACTGAAGAGCCAGGGTCTTTAAAAATATTATATTTTGTGGAAAAAATATTTTTTTTTCATTTTTGTAGGCTCAAGATGGTCACTGAGATAAAAAAGCTGTAGTCTTAACATATTCTGCAAGGGCATTTGTATTTTGGTATTAATTTGGGTCATGAGAAGGAGAACTAAGAAATAGTTTGTTATTGGCATCTATAATATTAATTAATAAAGTACATACATTCATCTGAAAACATTTAACTTTTTAGGCTGTATTTCTGAGCTTTCAAGCATTCTTGTTAATTATTTATTGATAATTGATCCTGCTGGGAATTAAAAGCAAAAAACACTGCTAACTGCATACTGAAAACAGTATAGATTCATATCTACTTTTTAACGGCAGAATGAGGCAATGAAAGAGGAAGAGCCCATAGCACAAATTGGTGGAAATCTGAGAAACTCTGAAGCATGATGAAKCAAACAAGATATTCAAAGTGTGGATACTCCAAAGATGATTATGATGGATGATTTAGAGGTTATTTTCTATTTGGAGATCTGAATTTAATGGATCTGTTCTACCAATGATATCCACACAAGTTATTGTTGTACAGTATCTAAAAGAAGGGAGTTTAAATCTTAAGCTGAGAGGCAGGGAATCTCTTTGAATTGCTTTTCAGTTTTTGTTTTAGTTAGTAAAGTGCTTTCAGCCTATTAGTAGCCACTTGATGTTTTGCACAGAGTGAATATTCTTGCCATTGTGGTTGGAAATCTTTTTCATTTATTTGGTAAATGATGTTCCTGCTGAGCACTCAGTCAAGTGCACTTCCAAAGTACAAGTTCATCAGCAAACCACATTGGCTGGCTTACTATCCAGGTTTTCTTCTGGTGCTAGAACACTGTTTTTCTTGAAATGACTGGCTCGAACAATTTCTATTCATTCTGGCTGCTCTTTGTATAAAACTGGGAAGCAAAATCCCTTTTCATATCTTGTACAATCAGGATTTATATGGGATTGCCAGTCCCTTGTTATCATGGAGTTAGTGATGTGCAGAGTTTTGAATGGTTAGGCTGTTTCAGACAATACAGGAATGTCTGTTATCAAGGGGTAGGAGTTACATGTTGCATCATTGTTTCAGAGATACCTGGCTATAAGCTGTTCATTTTCAATGTCTGGGATATGATACTTTGTGCAGCTTGGTATAGTTTATGCAGAAAGAGCAGCCTGGRAGAATGCAGCAGATCAAGTTGTGCTGTACAAGTAATGTTTACAGCCATATACCTGATAACAAAATGAAAATCTTTCTCAGTGAGAGGAGATAGCGAGGGAAGTTAGTAGTAGGGCAGGGGACGTGAAGCATCAAGCCTCCGTAGGCCTTTGGAGGGATTTGAGGAATCGGTTGGAGTTTGAGAAGTATTGGGACACAGCAGCAATGAGGCATTTAAGGATGCTAATGCATTCCTAGCAGTTTTGCAGTTCTGTACAAGGAGTCAGAGGTGCAAAAGAGGAAAGGCATGGGAGGCAAAGGGATGCATCATGTGGTACAGTATCACCGTAAAAGTGAGGGATAGCCTGGAACTCTCATTTGCTTTCTAGTTTGTTGCAGCTGAGAGCATACCTATGTGCTTTTGCTTTTGCAACTGACAGATGGTTAGTGAGAGAACAGTAGGGCTTCAAGGTCACTGCACACCAGACGCTGGGGAAATGTAAATAAATTTTATCTTAGAAAGACATTAAAGGTGGCTTGCACTCCTCAACCTGCCCTACCCCTCCCCACCCTTCAATAAACCACGTACCTTTCCAGTGCCAGGTAACATCACACAGTAAGACCTTTGATTACACTTTTTTTTAATTTAGTTGCACATAATTTCTGGGTGCAGCATAGCTGAAGGCAGCTGTAGACTAAGTAGGGGAATAACACAATCTATCTGTGTAGAGGTCTAGTGACACCTGCTATAGTTGTTGCTATATCATGATTCTGAGGGAACTTAGGAAARGTTTTGTCTGTTCCAGATGACACAGTGAGGGATTGGGTTTCCCCTAAATACAGAAGCTTCCAGCAGCTGATGAAGGTATCCTGTGTAGAATTTAATTTAGGATTTCATAGCCACTAGTTTCCTTACAGCTGCCTCTTCCTGTACAGTCATTAAAGCACGTATGTTCTGCAGATGCTGGCTGTTTTTAAATGCCTAATACAAAATGGGAAAAGGACAATTAGTTTAATGCAAACAATCTTTCTTATTGGAATAAAGCACTTCTAAGATTTGCTGGCTTAGGTTTATGTACAGGATTCATTGTTCTCAGTGACACTCATGCTGCTTGCTTTCTGAAGTGTGGAATACCCATCCTTTGAAAATCCATTCTTTTCAAGATGTCTTAAATTTGATATCCTAAAATTAAGGCATTCTGAGTAAATAGCCACTCTTCAGAATCCTGGCTATTATCTTTACTCAGCCCAGGTGACCCCATGTTGCACTACTGAGAATTTCTTTATCTTAAATTTCTAGTTATGTCTTAAATCTCTCTCAGGCCGAGCTCGTTTTCCTCTACCTCATATTAAAATAAAAAAACACATTAGCCAAACCTAAGGCACTATTCATGCATCCAGAATGAACTGGCAGCTTGAAATTACACTCCAAATCCAATTTTTCCCAAATGGCACTCTATAAAACAGCATGTAATTTGATTATTTCTTACTTACAACTTTTTGTACGTTGTGATTCTGGACAGAAATAATGTTACTTGGAAAGAACTTACTTAAGAATCATGAGGAAAGGGAGCTCTTAAAGACATAGATCAGAAAGTTTGGGTGTAACGATATCTTATCAGCCTTATTTTTTTTCAGATTTATTAATACAGATAAAAATAATTAAATGCATTAGATGTGCTAGAGATACCCTATATTAACATACATTTGTCATGTTCCTTCAGTAGTCAATTTATGCAGCTCCTAACTTGTTTAGTTGTTAATGTTAAAGCATAAGTCTTCAGTCAGACTCGCAATTTTTTTTGCCAAAATGAGAATTACTTTCAGTCCAGAGCGTAATGAGTGAAATTCAGTCCCAGTCCAATGAGCCATTGTTTGTGAAATTCATCAGGAGCAGGAACATCAGACTAAGAAGGAGATAGTTTAAACTTTCCTTGAGATTCAGGTCTTGCATCCAATTCTGTTAGGGCTGAAGATGACAATGTTCTTTCTCTTTCATAATGAATAACAGAAGATGATCATATCATTTTCCTCCACCGTAAGGCCTGGCAGTGTGATGCCTGATATTTATGCAGTCACAAACTCTTGACTGTAGTTCTTAGTTCTTACCCCACCTGCCTGGCTCTGTCGTGTGTGTGTGTATAACAGCACAGTTCTTGTCTACTTGTCTATAATATTCTGCTGTATTCGTTTGTGGCTCCACTGCATGCACTGTTACATACAAATAGACATACCATAGGATCATAACTACATTAAACCTTTAAGGGAAACTCTGTGGAAAGTCATAGACCTGTGAACAGTTAGTGGAAAAGTGAGCTACATTTTCRGATCTGAATATGGGTTTTGTGAAATATACTGTGTAGATCCAGATGGCAACTTCAGCCAACATACTACATTTAAAGTAATTATGTAAAAGAAAAATAGATTGACATGCAGAGAATTGTTTGCTTCCTGGGAAAAACACCAGCAATGCCACACTTGTGCAGATTTCTATCACTGAATCTTGGCTGTGCAGGCATGCAGTAAATCATTCCTGACAATCTCACCTGCTCTGGTAATATCATCTGAGCATGAAGGAGAACTGGTCACTTGGCAACTTATATGAATGCCTTTATAGTCCCCCCCCAAAACATATATACTGAACTTCAGGAGAGCCCAGCAGAGACTGCTAAAAAGCTCCACTTGCTGGCTGCAGGCCTATTACCCTTCCAGTATCAGGTTGGCCACTGGCACAAGTGATGACAGCCATGGCCCCTAGGATCTGTACCAGCAGGGAGTGCATATCCCCTTCTCCTTTCTGTACAGCTTGCAACAGAAGAGGCCCTTTGGAGGAGATGGTTAAAGAAGCTACTTAGGCAGCTCTGTGCCCTCTGAGAATTTCTTCCTTACAACAGAGATCACTCAAATCAAATGCAGCAGACTTAAAGATGCTTTGAGCAACCCAGAGAATGGATTGATCAGTGACCCAGTTCTTCCGTTCCATTTGATTGCTTTATTGAGCTAACTTCCTGATGCCAAGGGAGTCTCCAGGGTCTAATAAATCTGGTGTGAAAAGAGGCATTTGAATTAAGCACTTTATGGAGGAATAGGGCACAAAAGCTCAAAACAGCTTTGGCTATTACTTCTTCCATTAAGAAACAGCAATAATATTTGAGTTTGCCTGCTGGTTTTAAATGGAAGGATCTCACTTCTTTGTTGTAATACAATGCATGCAATAAGTTATGCAGATTGCTATGTGTAAATCACCTGCTGTACGTGGAACTAAATAAAGGAAGTTTCCATTACTGTCAGACTTGTAATTTTTTAAAAATGTTCAAAAACTAAGAGCATAAAAAACTACAGGCACACTAGTGAAATGTAACTGTAGGAACATATCCTTCAGTGAAGGTGGAATTTGAGATTTTTTTTTTCAATGAAGTTGAATGGCAGAGCTTTGCACCCATATTAGTAATGCCCTTATTTAATGTGTGATATATTTACTGGGTTTGTTTCTGATGGCAAATACTTATGCCTTCTTATCTAAGCATGGTTCATTTTCCCTCAGTTTGTCAGCAAAGCTCTTACCTTCTCCACTTAAAGGCCCCATGAAAGCCTCTAACACGACTGCAGCATTTAGCATTTTTTTTTTAATTTTCTCTACCTCTTTGTACTTCTGCCCTCACATTGCCTCTCCATTGAGTGTGGACTGTTGCTGGTATGCTTAGGAAGCAGCTAGGGTATTATGAATGTTACTGTAAATTACTAATTTCAGTGAATGTTAATATAAATTACTAATTTTGGTGAGCACCTCAATCATTCAAATATATTAACAAATATGTATAAAATATAAAAGTAGTCTCAGTTGAGGGAAAGTAAAAGGTCATAAGAGATAAAAATCTGATGAGGTCACTGTCACATGCAAAGTTATTTATGTGCTTAAATCTGGGTATGATCATGCTCAACCCTAACTCTGTCAGAAGTTCATCATTCTGCTCTCAAGAGCTWTGAATGCACCCATAGTGATTTTCTTCAGCAAGCACTAACAAAGACWGCAGTTTGGAAGAAATTTGGCTGAAAGGCCCATGCTGTGTCTTAGGAATGTAAGTGATTATATCAGTCTGCAGGTTTCTGATGATTACACTGAGCAATAGGAAACCCAAAACTTAAAGATTAGTATCAAGTTATTCACAAATCACAAATGCTCATTGTTGTCTGGCTGCCCCATGTATTGCTTATAGCTTCCTTTAATTCTTCAAAAATTACTCATGAATGACTTATGACTCATATTGGAGTGAATACCATGTACAGTAAATTATGTAAGACGATTGCACAAAGTGCCTCTCCCATGATGTAACTTACATTAAATTGTTAATCATAAACCTAGGGCTTCTCAGCTTGTAATAGCACATACAGCTGTTATGCAGCCAGAGGAGTCTGGTGGAGTTGCTCATTCTTGCTGACATAGTTGAAAGCCATACTCTGCATGTAAACCTAGAAGAGTGCAAAAGAAGAAGCTTCAAAAATAAGATCTTTGTGTATGGGAAGGATACTGAATTTAGAAAAACTAATTTATTTTATAAAGAAAGTATTTTTATTTGGTCTTTCCTGTACACCTGACAAAGGCTAACCCTAAGGGAAATCATTTGCTGCAGCTCAGTGGTATGTTGTATTACTCTGTGATGAGATTTGTTTGCTATGTTGATTTTAAAAGCAGTTTATAAACCATTCACGTTGATGAAAACCAGAAGAGCTAAGGGGTTTTTAAGCATGGATTGGAAGAGATAATGTTTTTCCTTAAAAAAAAAAATCCTTCCTTTTTGTTAGCTCAACTTCCATGAACTTTTCCTAGTATGATGATTGAAAAAAATAGTAACCTTTTAAGCTGAAGTTGTGCAAGTCAGCTGGAGCATACTGCCATTCCCATGGTGCTATTAATCATAAAACCTCCCCATAAAACAATGCTATGTTTCTTTGCATAGGGCATGCTAACTAGCCAGCAATTTCACTGATTTAGCCTAGCTTAGGCTCTGCAGTGATACAAAGCTCCAAGTCTGTTTCGTTCCAAGAGTTACGTTTATCACATCACATCTTTTGTTTAATTGCATCTTTTTTTTCCCGCTCATTCCATTTTCTTGTCCTACTGTATGTAGCTGTTGTACTATGTTTTTGGAAGGCAAACGAGCAAACTGTGCACTGTTACAAGTTGCCGTGCACATTACAGTACGGGACAGTACGTTGTAATATCGTGAATCATGAGAGATGCATAGGAGTGGTCTGAACCACTTCCTAAAAGGTTGTATGTGCTGAAGTAAAACTTATTAGATGGTAGCTGTTTCTGGATTTACTGATGTCCTGACTAAAATTATTTCCTTACTCTTATATTCAGTGTTTGTCCAAATAATTTTTCAGTTGCGTTTAAATTGGTTTAAGACTTTTGAAGCATTTCTAGATACTTCTGTCCATACCAGCTCAGCATCAATGGTGGAATGCTATCTGCTTATGCATAGTTGGGCTTTTCCAAAGGCAAAAGTACAATTCCTTATTCCTATCAGGAAGAGGCCAGGTATAGTCAAATAGACAAAGAATAGTACAGTGTGTAGCTATTTCAGGCACAGTGGCTGTGTGTGCTTTCAGCTTTTGTCAGATTAGGAGCAAGGTTTGTACTGTGCAGCATGCTAGCCTTGACAGCGGGCCAAGTGRAGGGCCAGTAGATCAGACCATTAGCAGGAGGCTCACGTTGTAATCAATATTCCATTACAGCCTCATAAGACAAAAAAAATGCCAGATGTGGTAAAAATCTGGAATGGATTAACAAAATACCATTTCATGAAATCTATGGACTCCCTTGAATTGGGGRTTACTAGTTGACATAAAATGAAGTGCAATTCAGTTGCATTTTTTTTTAATGGTACTCATGACTCTGGCTGAGCTGTTTCTGTAATTCATGCATGGAGTTATACTGAGGTGAATGAGTGTCATGTGAGTCTCAGTGACTGGCATAACCCCTAAAGAAAGGAAAAGGAGAGTTTCACTTTGTAACAGAATGATTCTGTATTTCTGACTTTCTGTGCCAGCTTTGAGTCATGCAGAATAGACAAAAATGTGAACCCAACCCTATAGAGTTTACAAGTTCTGCAGTCCAGGTGCTTCCTGATACTTAGGTTACAGAAAGGATACGGGTCAAAATGCCTTGTTACGTAAACTTCTAAAATGTTCATTCACCTTCTAAAACAAGTCTTCCCAAACTGTGTTGTTTATCCAATACAGAAACTAATTCAAAATAGTAGTCCATGCACAAAGTCTGTCCTGCTGTATTCCTCTGAAGGAGACCGGCAATAGTTCATTGAGCAGTAAATTTTTCTTGAAGAAGCACATCTTCTATGCTTTCAAAGGCCTAGTGAAGAGCCTGGAATTCTTGTCTCCACCTTCAAATGAGAAGAGGATATGAGGAGTGGGATATGCCTTCTCCTGTTTTATGTTCATATAGCCTGACACGGTTGAACACAATTCATTTTCTATGCTGGTGGTACCTAACAAGAAAAATTCAGAAACCATGGATTTTAGAGAGTTATTAGAAACTCTAGTGGAATAAATGTTTTAAGTATCCATTAGCAAGTGTAGCAGCTCCCACAATTTTTCTATCAGCAGTTAACCACAGTTTGTTGGAAACTTGCTACTTCTCCCTTCTGTCTACTTCTGCTGAATATAGTGTCCTGTTTGCTAGCACATCCTTGACAGTCACTTGCCCAGGAGGAGGGCTAGGCAGTCCTGAGTCAGAAATGAGCTGGCAGGTCCATGTATAGAGTTGTACTGTGTCCCAGCCCCCTTTGGCCGGTGTTGGCACTTTTACCTGGGGCAGCTGGTGGCTGAACTCTGTACTTGATGACATGCTGGAAATAAGTTTGAAATACTGCAGTAGGTACAAAAGTCAATTCAATGTGCCACTGTTGACACCTGTAATTATCTTAAATTAGTCTAATGGTATGGCATGCTGCTCTGTTTTCCTTCACTAAAGGCAGTAGATAGCCTGCTACTTTGATCTGCTCWGCAAAACAGAATGGATTCCTCTTCTCTGTAAACAGCAGCTAGGTGAAAGGAAAGAGTAAAGGATTCTGAAGGTATTTATTTGGATTGGCACTAGCTTTAAATACATTCACTGACAAGATGATAACTCGTATATGTGTTTCCAATGTCAATTTTGTTTGTATTCCTTATTGCTTCTAAACTGCAACTGTGGCCCAGACCAATATGCTCTGATTTCACCTCGGAAGATGTGATTCTGGAAGGAAAATAAGGCCTGGTTGTGTAGTGTGCCTGTCATGTGCCTTCCTGTGATCCTCTCATCACCTGCGTTATGGCAACTAGGACTCCCCTTGTTGTTGGCAAGCAGGACAGGCACATTCTTTGATGGGAAGCTTGCGCTTCCTGCTACTTTTGAGTGTGGACCTTCACTTTAAGGAATTTCAGCTATGCAAATAGAACTGTTCTGTACCATTCATCAGATGCAAAGTTGATGTAAAATGAGCACAATAGGCATAGGCACATGAAAGGCTTGGACTGAAGTCAGATATTTCTGAGGGTCAGGAAGGGCCAAGAATTTAGAATTTACTTCCATTTTAAAATGTCTGTTCTTTGGTTGAGGCAAGTATCCATGAAGTTTAGAAGACAGCTTCATCTCTTCCTACCTCATCCCACATTTTCTAGGAAAATGTTAATGGCTCACATCTGATTTATTTACTGTCTGGTAGATTTACTGTTTTCATAACTAGAAAAGAAACAAATATGTTTTGACAAATGTGATTTTAGAAATGGGGTTATAATTCCAGGGCCTTCAAAATCCCATGCTGCAGTGAATGCAGATATTTCTGATTTGTTTTGCAGGGCAGAAATGATTTTTAAATGGCACATACTATATAATATGGTTCGTTCTTTGATTATTAAATACATACTTAGTAATGAGCACAGATCATGAATGCAAAATTCTTAACTCTTACAGCAAAGTAGAGAAAGCGAGGCATTATTCTTAGCATACCAAAGGAGAGAACCAGATTGGGAAATCTGATAAGGGTTTTTAACACCTCTTTTAAGATAGAAGTAAGTAAGGAAGTAAGGAAGCAGAGTAATTTAAACAAGATCTGTGTCTGAAGTATGGAGTGAAATCTCTTTTGAACCTGACTTCTTGCATTCAGAAACTGTGCATCCAGGTTGTTCTCAAATAAAACAATGTAAAAAATGTATTTCTTCCTCTCAGAGGACAAACGAAATGTGAGAAATTTAAGATTATAACAGTATGCAAATACTGTGGTTTTGCAAAATCCCATTTTAAAGACATGACATTGAAAACAATTGCAAATGCAGAGGCAAACATGTCTTCTCAAGTTCTGCCCATTCACATTAAGTCAACTGATTAGGAGTAATTATAAACATGTTTTTTATTGTGGTGAAGAGGCAGGCCTCATGAAGGTACATGTGGCTCTGTGGATTTGCGAATGCATAGTGTTTGACACGACTGTTAGTGACAGCGAGAATGCTCCAAACAGAAATTATGTTCCACTTCTGTGAAATTAAACACATTCCTCAGCTGTAAAATGAGTTTGTTTTGACGCTGGTTAAAGTGTATTGAAACAAGGCAAACTTGTGTCTTAGCATCCAGAAAAGGGAAAGCTGGGGAGAAAGGCAGCTTTGAACATAGGTTTGAGGGGGGGTGGGGATAGCCTTGCCTTAGCAGAAAAAAATGGGATACAATGTTCATTGCTTTCTGTCCCTTTCTATAGCTTCTCTTTATAATGTTATCTTAGAAATCTCAAAACTTTTTAAACTGTGATTAATTTTCCTGTAGCTGAAATGTCTCTCATTTAGCTTGAGCTGTTCCTTGTTAGACATCTACAGCAGGAATCATTTGCCTAATAAAGACATGTAGTGCCATTTCGGATGCCTTACAGTGTCATTTTAGATACCCTACAGTCTGTGAGATATTCACATAGGGCTGGCGTATATGACCCAGGACTTAAGGGAAATCTTTGTTATTCCGGAGCAATAGTCATTATGTTAGGGAATCTCACATGGGACTAGAGCCTACATTTAGTCCATACCGTTAGCCAGCTATTTTAGCACATTTTGTTGTCAGAGAAGAGAGAGAGAATAAGTGCATGGATGGTTGTGATACCTCCCCTAGAGACCTGAACAAATCAGTCATCCTCTCAAACTATTTGTCTCTTCCTCTGCTAGGGACCTCAACTGTCAAGGTAAGTTTAGGGTTCTAATATGTGAATGGCAGAAGTTACTTAAGGTGAATGTTCTCATTGGTGAACAAAGAAATACTGAAACTATGTGCTTGTAGTATAAAGAGTTTGATTTAACACTGCTGTTGAAGTTTATCACTTGCAGATGGATTGTGGGAAGTTTCAAGGATGGAAATCATTGAAACTCCTGTGGCTTAAAGGTGCAATGGAAAAATCTGAATTATGAAGTTTTTTTCCTAGAATTAATTGGTATTTAAAGAAATACTGGAAGGTTTTTATTTGGTTATATTCATAGGCCATTCCCCTCAGTTTAAAAATGGCTTGTTAACTGTCAGCTCTCTAAAGCAGATTTGTTGCAACTGTGACTGGGGATACAACTGAAGCATGATTTGTGAGAGGTAACATTATGGTATCTTTTATTAGACCCACTACTCTAGCAGGAGAAAACAGAACATTCAACACATAGCTACTCCTTTAGTTTCTACAAGCTCCTCTGTTTTCTTCCAATTATTTCAGTGCAGCTATGAAAAGATACTACTCCCCTTATAAAACTGGCCTGATTTATGACTATCTTAAGGAATGCAAATCTGTTAATAGTGGAAATGAGGTAAGGAGGTCAGGACTATGATCGCAACATCAGGTATGACCTTTAGGGTCATCCCTGTCTCATTTCAATTAGACTCAATTTGATAAAGTAATTCCTTTGATGTTCCAAAACACTATGGGGCACATAATAATGAAGTACAGTATAATATAGTTTCTGGTGCCATTTGAATGCCAACAGCATGATTCTGAGTTTTGGTCAAGCTATTCAGAGTAAATCTCTGAATCTGAGAAGGAGAAAAGACTGTGTGCGTCACTGCTGTATATCCCCACAGACTGAGACAGGATGCGGGGTGAATGCACATATCCCATGCCAGAGAACAACCTTTACACTGCCTTATGGCGCAAATGGAGGCCACTGCATTGCAAAGTATAATAAAGACCAAAATTGGAACTTTTCCCAAGTACAGAAATAGAACTACATGCTTAATTTCATGCCTCTTTTAGATATTTAGGCATCATTGTCAGTACGGAATTTCTCACAATAGTTTTAGGGGATTCTGTCATTTTGAAACAGAATGAGAATGGAAGCAAATACATTTCTTAGCTTTGAGTTTAAAAGCTTAGGGTCATTTTTTTTGTTTGTTTGTTTGATTTTTGAAAGGAAATAAGTCATCAGCTTTTAGGTTAGATCTGCCAATAAAGACTTTGCCACTGAAGCGACTGAAGGCGTTATCCAGTAAGGCTGACCCAAAAGCAGTGAAAAGCCTGTGTAAAGTCATCTGCAGGATATTAGACCTTAATTTTAAGTTTAATCAGGGTGTAAGTGGCTTGTTAACTGTCTTTGTGGTTTGAGCCCTAAGGTCATTTTCTGCACTTCGGTTGTTTTGCACACTGCTATTTTAAATGTGTGCAATAATATTCCCTTGGTACTGGAACATCATGTGCGGGCCACAACCAGCTGAACTCTGAATGTTGTGTTTGTTTCTTCTCTGTGCTTCTCTGCTTGCTTCCTTTTATGTATGGGAATGTGTATGCACAGCACAGTTTCTTAATTGATTTTTTTTTTGCATCTTTTCATAGACTACTATGATGGATTGTGGTTGACTAGTGATCTCTGGATGACAACGTGAAGAACGTTGTGAATCATGAACACAGAATAGAGAAGTAAATATTCAAACTTAATATTTCAGTCTTAAATAGTTCTACTAAAATGAATTTATGACAGTATTTGCTGCTGAAAAATCAAAGACAACTAATGCAAAGATTTATTAACAATGTATCAGGTAATTAAAAGATAAGAGAGAATACAGTCCGCTACAGAAGCCACATCCGGGGGCTTCTTTGTGGATTTTATGCCACGTTCTTCTGTTGGTGTAATAGTTATGAGGCTAGGTAAGAGATCTCCTCTGGTACAAATTGGAAGGCCCAAAGAAATAAGAATGAAAGCTGGAGAATTCTCTGGAACTCACCTCAGTTTTGGGCCATGGCAATCACTGTGAGAGAGACAATGGTGACTGCACAGAACAACTATTTAAATAGGCCATTTGGCATCCCAGCACCCCATGTATTTAACAAACTGTTATAGAGAGGAGGTTAACAATAGTCCCTTGTTTTGAGAGCTACTCAAGGAATGCCAAATTAATTAATCATCAAATCAACACAGTGTACCTAGCAGCCCTTGTGCAAAATAATTATTGATTAATCTTCTGTTGTAGGTCTCAGTGTGAAGGACTTCTGTAATGCATGAACCAACAATAAATGTTGCTGATAAGGTATGTGATATCATGTTGATAAAAATTTTCAGTTAGATTTTTCTAAAGTGGCCTTTTTGAGTGACTGTCAGTTTTCTGTATATACTGAAGTGTTTCAAAAAAAAAAAATCAGAAGTGATACAACTTTAACACATACTCATTCTAGGTAAGATCAGTGCTGTACATCTTCTGAAAAGTCTTAAAAAATCACTAAAAAACATCAATTACGTGAGAATGTTTTAAATGCAATAATTAGTGTCTTGAATAATAAAATGATGATATATACTTTCTGGTCTTGTTATTCCTTCCAAGCTTCCTAAAGCAGGGACATCTGATCTCATGAATTTTTCAAAGAATGTTCCCTCAGTGCAACGTGTCTCCGTAACAAAGTAGCTGGAGAACTTCAAGATATTGGGAAATACTGGGCCAGGGCATGAGAATATATATATAGTCAGTCAAAAGGGCCACTTCAGAAAAATTTGCCCATAGTATACACAAGAAAAAGTATAGCCCAGACTTACTGTGGAAGCAAGAGGTCTCCCCACTGAACAATGACCAGGCTCACACAACTTACCTTGTAAAAGCCAGTAAGGTTTTACATACAGAGCGAGTTGCTCTGTATGGCAATGTATGTATATAGGATAACCCTGGAAAATCTGCTACTTGTTTCTGAATGTGTTAAACCAGCCTTTCAGGCTGGCTATTTTTATCCATGTTGCTGCATGTAAAATGCTTGTACTTAGTCCATAAAATTCTAAATGTAGCTGAAGCAGAGGAAGCCTACAAAATCCCACAAGCTCTTCAGAGAAGAGTTCTGTGGTAGATTTGGATGCTTACTGCTTACTGTGACCATGTCACATGCAGGAAGGATAAATAGAAGACATGAGGCTGTGCACTGTGCCTGTTCATTCACACCACATGAAGGTGTGCATCTTTGCTCACTTCCAGGGTAGGAAAGGACCCAGTATGCTTTGGAACTCACTGAAATAACATGGACATGAGGAGACTTTAATCTCAAGGATAGACTTGAGTTGGAATTTACCCTTGAATATAGTGTAAATCTACGTTATGCGCTGTAGGATTTTGAAGAGTCTGGAGAACCTGTAGCAGTAAACCATCAGTGATAGAAAAGAAACCACTGTCGGGTGTTACTTTCTCAGAGTAGACATTTTTGTTTATGGTGTGTTTGTCCTGAAGCTTTACATGCCTCACTCTTTGTAGCCTGATGGGCAGCAGTCCCATGCCAGTAATCAGCAGGCTGTATAATTATTTATTGTCTCTAGTTTCTTCACAGACAATAGAAAATAAATATGGGCTTTATAAGGACCTTGGTCGGTCATAAAGTCGCTCTCCTGGCCTGAAAATGGCATTAACTTTAGCTGTGGCAGCCATAAGAATGGTAGTCGAGGAATTACTGGTTGAAAGTAGGATGAAAAAGTTGTAAACCACCCAATCATCCTTTTTGCCTTGCAAAGATTACTGAAATCCACATTTGGACAAACTTGCTTGGCTTGAACTAGGACAGCTGCATGTGCAGGCTGTGAATTTGATCACTGCTTTGAGTTTGTTTTCTCAGTTGCTCCTGGAAACCAATCAGCTTCCATAAAAATGAACAGTAGGGCAGCAGATAATATTGCTGTACAGGGCACCTTGTTCTCTTTCACCACTGAGTGTTCCCATGTATCATCATCAAAAACTTGTGGGCATAATAGGAATAGCATTAGGAGTCAGAGCTTGTCATCACAATACCATGGTCTTATGGTCATGACTGATAAAAACCTGTATCAGAGCATGTGAGTTATATCTTCTTCATTTACCTCTCCAAGATAAGCAATGGATTGCCTCATAGCAGCTACCATATAGCCGGCACAAAACAGAAGAAGATGCAGACTGGTCATCTTCACTGTCACCCGGATAACCTTTTTCTTTGGTTTGGCTAAAATGTCAACAGAGCTGTGTTTGGGTGTAAAGTACTAGACTGTAACATGTGGAAGACAAAACTAGATGGAATTAACTTGTTAAAACTTGTGAAATATAAAAGGTAGCATCAAAGCTGTTCATTTTGTTCTGTAAGCAGCAAACACATGTCCTCAGTTTGCCTTCATGAAAACTTTCATATGCTTAATGTCAGCTGCTAGATTGCTGGGCTGATTCTAGCAAAAAATGTGTCAGTTCTTTTGCATATGACAACTGCGTATCCAGGATTTTTTTCAGAAACATTCTTTGTGGTGGCATGGATGATTTAGTGGCCATTGACCTTTCTGTCATTGCCAGTGAGATAATGTCTCTTCAGGTGGCGTTCAGATGAGTCTTTGTATCCTATTTGTAGCTTTTGTTGTTTGTGTTCTTACCTGATTTCTCTGTTGTGTTTTCTTGCCACTGGGGAACCTGAGCTCTTCCAATGACACTTGTGTTGTCTGGAAGTTGTGGGTTGCGCCAGAATGCTTGCACAGTGGGAYTGGGAACTCGAGATGCATTATGTAGAAGTCTCCATGATGTTTTAAAGTGAATTTTCTCTAATAGAGAGAGAAAGCACATGTTTATCCTAATTTTATGCTCTTCAGCAGGGAGTTTTTAGAGAGGAAATTAGAGTCTACAGGTTTGGGTGAATACTTGATTTGCTTTGATTGTCTACCTGTATATTGAGTTTTCCAGAAGAACAGCCAAAGACCAGTCACATTAAAGTCAAATGGTGCACATTCTTTTGCCTTCCTCTGAATTACCCTTGTCCTGTAAACAGTACCCAGTTTCCTTTCACAGGACTGGGTATTAGTTTATAAACAGCTCCAGGGGATTACTAGAAGCGGCAAGTTTTTGATGGCTTTAGTAGTATGTCCCTGAGTTAAATGTCTGTATAGTTGCTTTACTCAGTGACTTTATTTTGCTGCAGTTTGAAGAAGCAAAGATTGCTGAATGCTATGCCCAGTAGGCATAGCATTCACTAGGTGACCCTGCTTGAGCGGGAGGGTTGGRCTAAATGATCTCCAGAGGTCCCTTCCAACCTCAATCATTCTGTGAGTCTCTATACTTGAGAGAATTACTTTCTCTAAGGGAGCCATCTCTGTATTAGTATGCAGGAATTGAACCAAGCTTTCCTGTAACACCTCAGTGTGTAGAAATGTTAATTCTCTGCTTATTCTCCAACTGTAACTTGCTAGAGATGTTACTTGAAAATTTGTGCATCTCTTACCTTTGGAAAGTTTTCCCTCTTTTTTTTCCTGTTAGCTGAGAGCCATGGAAACAAATGAAGATTACATTCTGTATCCATTCACTGTCAACTCAGATAGTTGTTTTTGTAACACTCCACTTTAGGAAAGCTTATTAATTCTTAAAGGTTGGGATTCATTGTATTAGCAAGATTCAGTACAGTTCTCCTTTACTGAGTATTTATTATCTCTTCTCTAGATTTTATATACACAGATTATGACTAAAGTAGATATGCCCTGATATTTGTTCAGATACTTGGAAATCCAAGGAGAATCACGGATTCATTGTACTGTTGCTTAAACTGTTTCTGCCACCAGTAGATGATTTTAATGTTAGTATTCCGTGCTGTGAAAACAATGCATACTGTGTAGATGGCTATTGCAGGAATCAACTAAATGCAGATCAAAGGATAATTGTCCTATGTAACTTCTAAATAGGAAACAAATGTGGCCTGGCTAAGCAGCATTTTGGTAGAAGACAATATTAATGTTGATCTTTGGTCTTTTATTTATTTAATCTTGYTTTACTAGAGACTACACATCAGAGAGGTTCCCTCCGTGCACCATCTGTTTCTCTGCTACTGGGAATGGTAGAATAATTTTCTGAAGAATTGTTGACAAGACATGGCAAGGGAACAATAATCCGTAAGAACAAGATTTCTCATTAAAGTCACGCAGCTCATCAGTGATACGGCAAGCTCTTGATTTACGCTGGTCACCTTTGAAGCAGGGAGGACAGTGACTGGTAAGTAGCATTTTCTTATTGTAGAGGCTAATACTGAGGTTCTTGACAGTGCCTTGACAGTGTCTGGGATTGCTGTCAGATCAGTTTTTATGGCACAGACACTTAGATAAGCAAGATTATTCTAGTCAAACTGTTTATCATGACAACAGATGTGACCATACGTGCCCCATGACCTTAGTTACTCCATGATGTCTTAATGTTGACTGGCTTGGTTGTCATCCTGTTCCTTAGGCTTCTGCTAGGAAGGGCAGGTGGACTGCATAAGGGCTGCCTGGAATTAGAGCAGACCTCTCTTTTGTCTTGGCCCTGAGTAGAGACATCAAAGAATCTTCCTATGTGTGCCTCATGGACTTCCCTTACAAACAGAGCTTTAGTTCAGATCAGCTCTTCTGCTCTTGTTGAGCTCCCAGTCTATGGCATATTGGCACAGCTGGACATTTCAGCTAGTTGACAGTAGTTGCAGGCAGGCAATGGAAATTTCCTTAGGACAGTTTCAAAATTAAGTGTCTGCTGTAGAAGGTTGAGTGGGAGGAGATGACAAAGAATAATATGATGAAAATGAGACAGAAGTATAGACAGGATGTTAGAAGGGAACCTGGAGGTTATCTAGTCCAACCTTCTGCCTGAAGCAGGACTACATGCTGTGGAGGATTGAGAGCATACACAGTTAGGAAGTATACCTGAACTAAAATAGCAAGGGTGGATGTTCTCTTCCAGCTCAAGAACCATCTCTTTCCACAGTAAAATGAAAGGTATGATTGCCTCTTTTCCGCCACTGTTCCACTGTTCCAGCTGTCTTTGCAAGAGAATCCTCAAAGTAATTGAAACTACAGAGTAAGTTAAGCCTCTGTATAATGTGAAAAAGGAATCTGTGACTATTTTGTAAATTACTGGCTGGAATAAAGAGTTATTTCTCCTTCTGTTATAAAGGGCAGCTGCTTTGCTCTTTTTTGTCTATAACAAGCATTGGGACAGATATCTCTTCTTATATAAATCTGAATAAAGATACGTAAAAGCCAGTCAGCTTTCAAACAGAACCATGTTTGGTCTTGCACTACCAGTATTGCCAGGTGAATTTCAGATCTAGTAAGCAGTGTTCCTTCTGGCTTTTGCATTGTTAACAGGATAAAAGCAAATGTAAAATCTGAGGTTGGAATTTCAGCCCCAACACAGAACAGAATAAAAGATATGCTTAGGTTTACTTAAGAGTTGCAGTCCAGTGAGCTCAGGACATGATTCCAGCTCAGCTTAATGTCATTGCAGGAGCACTGCCTTAATTATCTGTGTCGATGAGTGGTGATAGGTCAGATCTGAAGAGTAAAGCATTTTTTGTAATGTTTCACTCAAGGATTAACAAACCTGTTTTTTAACACTGTTTATTCTTTGCCCTCAGATGCTTTGCCCTCAGATGCTCAGAGGAAAATAAGGAGACACAGCTGGAGACTCTAGAAAAAAACAAGATCACAACACAAGGTAGAATAACTAATCACAGTAGCTGTTCAGTAGACAGAARTGTACATGCCTTTAAGCAGTCAGAGCCCCAGCTCTATCTCGAGGTGGTAGATGTGCTGATCCACATTAAGATGTTTTGCTTTGCTTCCTGGCAACACGCATTCTCTTTGCTTTGTTTTTGTTGCAAACCCTCTAGTTAGGAACCTCTGGAAATAGGAGCCTGGAGGAATGGCATGATTGGCTTGAAAGATTATTTTGTTGCGATGGCTAAACCAGCTGTAGTCTTCCACCAGCTCACCATGTCAGATTCACATAAGCATGCTCCAGTGCATAAATGCACTTTTAAGTTGCTAAATTCAGCCAACTGTCTCTTCACTCCGTAAGGGCTGAGATAAAGAGAGTGTGAGTGGCAGATACTGGAGGAGGAGACTAGCAGATCACAGAAAGCCAGAATAAGTGCTGAGTTCTGAGTCACTTAGAAGTGACTTAGAAGTCACTTAGTGTCACTTAGTCTTGCCTTCCTAATTCAGTAATACCAAGAATGTTATAAGGTGGGTGAATAGAAATTTAAGATTTTAGAGTCCCTGTGTCCCCCTGTCACAGATATGAAATGTCAGAGTAAAATTTGGTTGTATCGCTCCAAGAAACTCCTAATGAAGCACCTAAAAGGATATTCTCTGAGAAAGTTCTGCAGCCCAAATATCTCTGGCATTGGTCAAGGTTCTTTGTAGTATGGTTGCTGCTGCCTGTTTCTTGTTGGCTTATCCTCCAAGCAGACCACCTATGGATATATGTGATCTTAGCCTGGAGCTTACACTAGTCAGTTTCTGGACTACCAGCTACTTGAATTGGTCTCATAACTCACACGAGATTGTATTTTGAAACATCTAAGTGAGTTAGCCCAATAAATTCACTTGGCTAATGCCATGTAAACCGAAAATAGTAATAATAATTATATATCTATTTCTTTTGGCTGCAATATTACCCAGGTTCATTAGAGTTAGTGCACAGACACTTGAATATGCTGGTAACATGTAGCTTTGAATGACCGGTCATTTTTTTGGAAAAGAAAAAGAAATAATTTGTAAATTCCACTAGTAAAGCAAGCTGTTCAATGGCGGATGATTTTGAAATTAGATTCCTGATTCTTCCAGAAGGTGGAAGGATGAGTTCTGCATTCAGTCGTCTAGCATGGAAACAATGGCTTAGAACAATCAGATGATGTGAGTTACGACRATGCCTCTATTACCAATCCAGACATCTCCACGATCAGATTAGCTAGAATGAGGGAGGCCTAGGTGATGAGAAGATCGATAGAGCAATGCCAAGAGTTAGCATTAGGGCAGTAGTGGGTAAGGACTGTTAAGAACACAGTTTATGGAGARGGTGTGAAGATATGCTGTGGTAGGAAGAAGCATGACACACAAAGGAGGAGAAGGATTTCTCTAAGTATTTGGTTAAGCATCAACTTTTTTGATGGTTTGGTAATCTCTACTAGAAATGCCAACATTTAAACACTTATCTTTCTCAGTGGTCATAGGTCAGATACGACCTACCTATGTTTCTTTGATGGTTTAGTGATGGCAAAAGATTTTAGACTAGTTTTTAATACCTAATGAGGTATTTTCCATTCTTTACAGTACATAGTTTTCAAGTAACAAGTGTTTTGTTTCAAGTGGGTTGCCAAAAATCCCTCCAAGGTAACAAATGTAGTAATAATATAGAAACCTTCATTTTTGAGATTTATTAGATGTCTTACAAGATCTTTTTAAGCTACTGCTGCAAATGTTAGACATATTCTCTAGTAATTTCACAGATACCAGCTGAAACAGAATTTTTACAAGTCAAATAGGATGAAAGATGTTCTCTGTATGTTTTCTGTATTAAAATCTCAAACATTTTGATGGAATAATTATTGGTAGCTTGTATTCCTTTCCCTATTAATTGTAGTTATTGAAGCACATAATTGTCATCCTAAAAGAATGGCAAAATATTTAAAGTATTGTATATGAAGATGGAAGATGTATGCTTTGAATTGAAACCCGTAGGGATGATGCTGGAAACACAGGTAATATATCTCAACAATGGATTAGTAACAAATGATTTTTATAAACATTTTGTCTTTTCTCTGAAGTGAAAGGTATAACTACCTGTTTACTATTTGTATTTGTATACCTGTTTACAAAGAGTAAACAGGTAGTTATGTAAGTCGTACATGAATGCAATAACTGCCGAAATAAATTGTGTGTGAATTGCTCACGTTCTCTTTGAATCTCTGTTCATATGCATTTGCAATGTTTAGTATTTCCAGTAAGTTTGCTAAGGAACCCCCTGTCTTGAAAGATTACACTTACACTCAAAATTGAAATTTTGAAGTGAAAAAAGAAAAGCACTACACTCTAAAATTTAACCATCTTCAGATTTCTTCCATCATGGACACAGTTTGAAATTTTACTAACTCTTGTGTGATTACAGTTGTGTGTATGTTTGCAAGTTACAGCAGCCTCAGCAGCCTTGAAGCCATCATATGGGTAAAAGTAAAAGAATAAAATAGTGGTCCTTGATAGGGTACATGTGGTCATGGATCCTTTTGCTGTTTCTTACTTGTCTGATTTAAGAAATGAAAAGTCAGAGAAGAGCAGACAATGGTATTTCTGTTCATCTGTGTGCCTGAGGCTCTATAGTCATACCAGGGTCCTTAACTACACAAAAAGAGGAGAAGCTGCCACTGCAGCAAAAGTGCTCATTAAATCAGATTGATGCTCCAATTCAAAACGATACTTGAACTTGTTTGGATATTTTCCTTAATTTATTTTTGCCATATGTGTTTGTGAATGCACACAAACAAATGCACACAAGGCTTAAGTGCACTCAGAGAAAGCCCTCAAAATGTAAAACATACATACTTGCTGAAGCTAAATAGTAGTTCCATATTTGATGCAGATCTATTTAGATACATACATAAGGAACACATTAACAGTGCCTATGTTCTTAATATACATGGCCCTTTTTACGTATCTTTTGTGATGACTGTCAAATGATAGGGGAATCAAGACGAATGTCTGCTTGCTGAGAACATGTTGAAAAACTGATGCAAGAAAAGGATGTTTCTTAAAAGCGATTTGCCACTGAAAGGCCTGTTGATGAGAACTTTTTTAACCCACCAAGAGTAAGATAATTTAATTTCTTCCTCAAAGTTTCTGAGCAAAGGCCTAGTGTTATTCTGTGCCTGCGAATTTGTATTTGGAGGCCTTTTCAAACCCACAAAGACTTGCATTATTTAAGCAAGATTATTCCATCGTGGTGTTCATTACTAAACAGGACAACTTACGGGGTTAACTGAAAAGTCATGTCAAATCTTGACATTGACCGGAACAAGCAGTTAAACTTAATGTTTATGTAAAATGCTCTACCACATAGTGAATATGTACATTGAAAAGTGTACTACAGTATTAGCATATTAACACACATCAGCAAATATGGGAGTCTGAGTTTTGGCAAACTTTAGAGAGGGAGGTTCTAGCAATTTATTTTCCCACAGCAATATGATGCTGAATGTTACGTTTGTCTCTCCCCAACATGTTTACTAGCTCTCACTTTGATACCTCATGCAAGACAGAGGGCTTTTTTCTCATGCTGCAGCTTTGTTCAGATCCTCCCAAAACTTAGTTTACAGCAGGGAGGCCTAAACAGTTTCACAGGTTGCTTTTATCTGAAAATGCCTGTAAGAGATGTATGATTCCTCTCTCAGACATTTTTTTCAAACCATTTTCTCATGTAAATGGGCCAAAGAATGTGTTATTAAATAGTAGGATAGGTTTGCCACAAGCACAGGTTAAGGACTTCTTATTTACGTCAGTTCTTGCCCCCAARGTTCAGTCTCTTTCATTTGACCTCTGCTTCCTTTGGTTGATCTAGACACCCTGAATGAGTGTTTACCTGGTCAGGCAGTCCCACGGTGCTAGTTTAATTGTTGAATATGGGAACTGAGATTGCTTGTGCTTTGCATAATAAAGTTAGAACTATTTGCTGGGACCAGAACTCATCTGTAGGCTTTACTCATAGGCTTCCCAGTGGCAGCCCAGATTAATCTTTTGTAGAAATGTTCACTAGAAATAACTATTCTGCCAAATAGTGAGAGAGAAGTTACATGGTTGAGGCAGTACATTTTAATTTGTTAAAGGGGAACCTTTCAGAAATCTGATTAAATATACCCATGAAAGATCCAGAATAAGGTAAAGGAGCACACTTCGCATCAACTAGCCTCCTATATACTACCTAAAATCTTTTTTTATCTACTTTAGCAAAAAAATATTAGCAACTCCCTGTGAATTTACAGAAGATCCATGAATAGTAGAGTTGAATTAACACCCATGGTCTGAATGACGCCATTGAAAGTATTCTGCAGCTTGAGCACTGTAGAAATTTCCACAGGGTGGCACAACTCTTATGTTGCCTTTTACGAAGTTATCACTTAATATTTGGATATGTTAAATTATTTTGCCCTATTATTTTGTGTCTGGGTTGGCAGCTGCAGCCTTGAGTTCTGATCACATTGCTTAGTTAGATGAAATAGAGACTTGAGCTAAATGGAAGGCAAGTGCCACTGCATTTCTCTTTAATCCAAGACAGATCAATTCCCCTCCACCCCCCAACTCTGGCTCTCTGACTTTGAGCACAACCTAATGTGTTAGGAAAATGTATGGCTCAGGACTCTGGAGCAACTAAAGCTGTCCACAAACAAAGCACTCCTATTTCAAAAAAGAAAATGAGAACTGTTTGCTCCCTTCATAGGAACTACCAAATGACTTGTATTTACAAAATTCTGAGATCCTCACCCTGTCCAGAATGAAAGTGGTAAGGAAACTGCCCTGCACTTCAGGATCCACACACCATTTTTTATTAAATCTCTATCAGGGCTAAGGAAGAAATCTAGACTCCAGATCCTGTCTGCTTAGAAAAATGTTGGTTAGAACTCATGACAACATTTCTTTCCATGTACTCCTCATGTACTCCTCTTGCTGACAAAAATGCCTGGTTCTGACCTCTAATGTTATAAAATGCTCTGAGAGAGAGACCCAACTGCTTCTAAGCTCCTTCAATTATCATTTTCTCTCCAGTCTTTCACCTCTTTGATGCTTTCTTTTTTTTTCTAAAAAAAAAAAAAAAAAAAAAAAAGAATTTACCATATTCCTTACCAGCTCTACTTCAACAGGTAATTTATCTCACTGCAGTCCTCATTTCAAAACTACCTTCAGACGTTAGAACTAGTTGACTCCTGATGTGACGAGGTTAGTCTGTCACGTCAGCTTATTCTCAGAGAATATATTGTGATGGTAACAGCACAAGCTGATTTTTTTAAGTTCCAGGTTTGCGGTCTCTCATTTTTTATATATATATGTATGTATATATATTTAAAAAAGGAAGTTCTGTGATGTTTAAATGAAGTGTTTTGTCAAAGCRACAACAATTCTGAGGTATTTCCAGATGTTGTTTTATATTTGGTGTCCAAAGAAAACAGATAATTCTGCGCCTACCTCCATTTACTTTTGAACCCAGGGCTTAATTTCAGTCAAATCTGAAAGAGGAATAGGACTCACAGAGGTGTTTAAGTGACTACAAAATTTAGGAAAAGTAGTGTGTGACTATAAGAGAGCCATGGAAAGCAAGATCCCCCCTAAGAGGGGGATACACCAATGCATCATTTGGTCATAGCTGGTCAGTCAAAATACACCTGACCATCCAGTTAGCATTTGTGCACTGTCAAATTAGCTGTAACTCTGCTTTCTAGCTGTCTCTCCTAGGATGCAATTGGAAATACTACTGCAGAAATTGGGTCATGAGAGTAGGGGACAAATGTGTAAGAAAACCACTTAGTCATACTACTCATGCAACAACTAATTTTAAGTCAGGAAAATATCTCAGTATTCAGATTCACATAAATCTTTCCTGTAGGAAGCCGGTGCTTTTATCTTTCAATATGCTATTTTCTTCCATTTTTCAAATAAATATATTTAGTTTTTGCAGATTCCTTTCTCTTTTGCTAAAATCCTGATACAGTAAGCTTAGCTAGTTTTTAATGACAGAAGAGGTAAGGCTGTTAAGGGCATTCTGAATGTCAGGTCACAGATTCAGGACAGTAAATCAGCTCGTTAATTTAGCCATGTAAGCAAACTCCTACACCTCATTTTTGTGTCTAGAATGCTTCAACTTTTCCTTTCTTTTTAAGCGACAGCTGCCATACTCCCAGATCTTTAGACACATGGGATAAATTCCACCTTGACTTCAGTGGAGTTCTACCAGCAAGAAATTTTGTTCCTGGCCTTCTTCAGGACTTAAATTTTGTGTTGGAAGAAAATGTCAGATTAGACTCAGGAGCAAATTAAATACGAAAAATACCCTGACTTCTAAACTGTGGGCAGTGAAAGGAAAACAGGAACTGGTGCTGGATTATTGCAATTTAAATTACATTTTGTTTGTGCTTGAAAATACAAAGGTGGCTTTAGTTATACCGGGTTAAGAAACATCTCTGAAGTTCTGTGGAGGACATCAGACGTTTAAGAGGAAACTGATAGGAAAAATAAAATGCACATAACAAATTTTAACTTAATTTACTGCTAAATGTTGTTTCCTGGGGAAGATAAGGAGGACATATTAAACAATCCATTCTTCCATGTTTAACTTTTTTTCCATTTGTAAGGAAGCTTCAAAGGTGAAGTGGAACTTCCTTTTACAGAAGAAATATGCTACAAATAGGAATTAGCTTGCCAAGGAACTTTTGTTTCTTAAGTCTATTTAATATTTATGTTGCTTTTAGAGGGCCAGTTACACTGATGTATCCTGAAACCATACACTTAAATCAAGGCCCTCCTTGCTAGCACTTTCCTTATTAATTCCCAAGTTCTGTTGCATCCCTTGCTAAAGTGCCCCAGCTTTGGTGCGGGCATTTTGTTAGCTTGCCCTTGCAGATGAGCTGGCAGAAATGAAGTTCAGTGGGCACTCTAATTGAGGAGGGGGAAGTGACAGAAATTTGTTGTTGGGACATAACTGTCTGTGTAGTGTTAAATGATTGAAAGTCAGTATTGGATACGGTGAATGACACACTAAATGATGATGCATGTCTTTCAAACTGTCTGGGTTGGGTTACCAAGAGATTGCAGTTAAGAGAAGAGTAGTTTTCCTGTGGGCACATAAGAGCTGTAGTTCCTCTCCACAGCCTTATTCTTCACTTGAAAACAAGACCTGTAACTATATGAGCAACAAGTACATTTCTGTGAAAGGGAGAGGTTCAAAGCGAGGCTCTGTATGAATGACAACCTAGAGGTAAGGTGACGGTATAAATGCTCTTGCTAGGAGAATAGTGAAAAATGAGAAATAAATCTGCTTGTCTCATGTTTTTCCTTTCTCTTTTTTTTTCTGGCAGAGGGGACAGGCTTCTCACCTCTTAACAGCCTTTATTTTTAAAAAAGTATTTTTTTATGCTGGCAGAATCCAGCTCTGAACATGATTATACCAACAGAAACTTTCTTTTAGTGGTATTGTTTTTCACTTTGTTGATGTAACAAACGTAAGGTATGCTGGCCAAAACACTCTTTCAAGGGGAAGGTATGTCTCCATTAACAACACTTCCACCCTCCACTTAGTTTCTTCCTTTGAAATCTTCGTTTAGAAAGAAGTGTCAAGATCGATCTTGTATACAGCAACCCTAACATTTGTTTGGAACCTGGCTACTACTCCACACTTTATTTCTTCTCCTAAGAAAAGGAAGCATTTTATTATTTACTGCCCAAGACAGTATCTTTATGAACAATTGTCTAAAAATAGCTCATATTTTATCCAATTGAATACCAATAAATGGGCCATCTAGCTCTAAGCTAGTGCAGGTAACTGTCTACACTGTGTCTTTGGTAACAAGCATTTCCAAGCAGAAAATGTGTTTCTCTGCAGTAGTAAAAGTAAAGGCGCATAAATGTGTTGGTCTGTAAAGCAAAGATGATAGAGAAAGGACATAATGAGCTTTGGAAGAAATGAGCTTTGAGCATCCAACTAGTGGCATTTAGCTATCTGTTGCACTGCCCATAGGATGCCTTTAAGGCCTGCAAAGTACATAGTGGAGACTGAAACAGGACCAATGGCAGGAATTCCAGCAAACAAACAGAGATCGGTAATGCTAGCCAGAAAAGATAATGAATATGGAGACTTCAGAGATTCAGGCCATGTAAGAACTTGCAGACAGAGATACAGGGAGGAACTTTACAAATGTCAAGGGACCAAATGTACTGAAGAGAAAATAAGCCTTGAATGAATGAGCTGGATTTGATCTTAATGAAGATGAAAGGGTAGAGACTTTGTGCTTTTGCTGTAGAATCTGTTTCAGTAGGATTTTTATTGTTTTTAATTAAAAATGTAAATAAAAGTATTAAGGATGTTGAGAAAGCAGACTGATGAGGCAACATCTCTGTTTGGTCTCTGGGGAGCAGCTGCAAAAAAAATATTTAAGTCAACATCAGAGATTTCTTAAAGACTTAAATTTCTGTTGATTTCATTTTCTTAAATGAATGTCATCCCCAAAGTACTCTCACTGGCTTATGAATAATCACAGAGAGTTAAAAAAAATTCCAGATTGCTGGAATGACAGGATGTTCCC
This sequence comes from Rhea americana, assembly GCF_003343005.1. Lineage (NCBI taxonomy): Eukaryota > Metazoa > Chordata > Aves > Rheiformes > Rheidae > Rhea > Rhea americana. The sequence goes on from NW_028186419.1 coordinate 732,518, forward strand.
AGTCACCCAGAGATGACTTAAAGGAAACTGCTAAAATGTCTTATCAGTCTCCGGAGGAAAAGATGGTAAATGAAATATGACATAACTCAAGAAGTTTGTTCTGACAGCTCCTTTCCAATTAGGCCTCAATCCTGTAGTTACTCATGTAGTTGGTGCTGTATGCAAAGTCAGTGTTTTTTCTGCATATAGTAGCTTGCAAAATGGGGATCAGAATGATGTAATGCCCATCTTCTATTTCAGTATGTTCACATTGTTTTAACTGCACCATAACTCACAGAAAACTTTTCTCCAGTGCTGTTCCCCAGTGGCATGATGACATATGACATTAGATCTACAGAGTGAAATCTTTTCACATCATTATATTAAGTAAACCTGGTATTTTGTTTAAAGAGGGAAAAGTTTGGATGAAAGAACTAAGAATACAAGATGTTAAGGTTAATGGGTCAAAATCTGACCTAAATAAAACTCTCAATGACAGTTTTGCCTGAGCAAGGACTGTGGGATTTATCATTAAGAGAATTAACAACATACGTCAGGTCTCTTCACTATTATGATTGCAAGAAGCCTGTCTGGTCTGTGTCCAGATATACATTCTCAATCACAGCAGATTAAAGAAGCTAATACAGGAAATGATGTACAGTGTTTCATATTGTCTATTCTGCATCTATCTAGACAGGTGTTAAAACTGTACAGAGAAAATAAAAGGGAAAAACATTATTTTAATATGCCGAGGTTTCCCTCATCTACCTAGTTTCTGGGAAAGTCATTACTTTCAGGTAATTGTAAGCTGACTTTTAAAAATCCTGTTACAGTTCTTTCTTCACCTCAGCAATCCTCTTTGATCTTTTAAAGTATTGTGTACCCCTCACTCTTGAAAAAGTACTCATAGAATGTTTACAAATCCTGTTTATATTCCTACAACATTTTTCATTACACTGTGACAGCTTCACTGAAAAATTATTTTAATTATCTCAAAATGAATCGCAGAAAGAGAGGATATAAAATATAAATCTTACGTCTGACTGTACTTTAATTGMTTCAGCTAATGAAAGAGGCATGAGATATCTATACAATGTGAAAGCTAAGTTGCATGAACAATATAGCCAGTATTAGAAATGTGCTGAATCTGTAAGTACTCATTCTGCTTCACTGGGAAGATGAGGGGACTGCACCTGTTTTGCAGAGCTTTTTTCTTGCTCCTGATATAACAGGCTAATTTCAATGGTGAAAACACCTAATAATTATCTCTTCTGTCCTCTATGTCGGCAGTATGGAGGCTTAATGAACAAAACAAAGTAAATTTATGTTCCAGAAGCTGTGAGCCCTCTGCTGCCAGCCTATCCACAAAAGTTCAGTTGTGTGAGTAGCTCTCTTGTGACAGAGTAAAGTGAGCCAATGCCTTGTATGTTATTAAAGCAAAATGTCCATTGATGATCATAAATAATTGTTACTATAAAAATGTCAATAAAGCAAGACCACATGGGGCACTAACAGACAATAGAATGGTTTTAAAATATATACACACACATAACGTTAAATCTGTAGGCTTAATTAGATCATCTGCTTTCACAGTAGAARTTTTTGCTTTATTAGTTCTCAACCTTGTGATCTTGTGGATTCTATTCAAGACATTACATACAGGCGTTTTATTTTTACAGACTTATGAACTTTCAGCTGTTTAGAACCTGTTGGCTGAAGGTGAATTCAGTGAAGAGCAGGGGTATGACAAAGCACTAGAGTTAGAACTGTTAGATTGTCAGTAACTCTTCCACCAACATAATGCAGGAATGCTGCTGGGTCATTAACCAACAAATCTCTCCTCTGTAGTCTAAAAATATCTCCCAATCGGGTGCCTCAGAGAAATGCCATGTGTTATAAATGGCAAAGCTGATTTCCGATTTGCAGGGATAGTGAGGAAATGCTGGAGCTTTGATATTTAGCAGAGTGGTAAGGAACATGTTGCCATACACGTAGCTAGCCCTAAGTAATTGTTTTCTCCCCTCAGATTAGATACTTCTTATTTTGTGTTAATATCAAAAATCAAAATCCTGTCATTGTTTACCAYTGTCTTTATGTTTTTTTTTTCTAAACTCGGGATAATCATCTTTCTTTAATAATCTTTAAAACTCAGACTGTTTTCCCTTGGTTCACAAATACAGTACTGAGATGTAAATCCATGTGATTAGTAACAAACACAATGAGAACTAGCTGACTCAGGAAATTAGTAATGATTAAGAAAGGCTTTCACTTAGGTCAAATCAGCAGTGACAGGGCATTTTTGCCATCTGGCTGCTGTTTCAAGTTCATACTGTCCCTAGTATTTTGAATTTGTGTAGCACATTGGCTTTTCTGCTCATGTGTTTTGCTTTCTACGTGTTTAACAGTAACATTTTTATCCCGTGTAACAGTGGGCCATATTTGTCATTAGTGTGTATCAGTGTGATACGACATTCTCATATGCCTGCAGTGCATCTGGGTCAATATATCTCTAATTCTGTGACATGAAGGCATGAATTGAAAACTGGGGGATTTAAACTTTTTCTGGAGATGCTAGTCTATGTATTATTCATGGGAGAAAAGATATGGACATTTTTAATTAATGCTGTCTTCTCACGTGCAATAAAAACACACAGGAAAATCTCAGTTTCTTGAAGGGTATAAGCCAGCATGACACCCTAGGTGTCCAGGGCATAAAGCATGGTCATAGCCAGCTATGTTATTTCAAACTATCAAATGTTTGTCTCTTAATAATGTACCTACTTAGATCAGATTTCTTTGCTTTTGCTTGCCACTATGCAGCCCCACGTTCTGTTACTTTACTGTACTGCATTATTGTGTGTTTTGCAGTGTGATAATTTGACTCTGTGTCATTATGAACACCCTGACTGCAGGAGGCATCATTAGCTTCCTCTCTTCCATGGTAACGTGATTCCTTGGGAGTAACCTCTTGCGCATGTTAGTGAAGCAGTGCTCATGTTGCTAATGGATTTTTCTGGTACTTTATTGTTTAGGGGGAAAAGAAAAGTTCAGATGTTAAAAATAGAGAGATTACATAGATAGTCAAGCCAACAGGCAGCAGTTTCAGGAAGTATGTTGCAGATACCAGTTACACCTGTGTATCAAAGAAATCAGTAGTGTTATTTCATGAGTACAAGTAGATTTTCCTCATTTAACCATGTACCATGTTGATTTTGTTCTGAGCTGTTGATTCAGTTAAAGAATTTCCCACTAGCAAGCAGCACCATTTGTATTCTGCTTTCTAAAAATTTAAGCTAACTGTATACTATTTCATACTTGTCAAACATTTCAAGGCATTATAGTCTTTCTAGACTGTTGTTTGGAACACATAGCTTAGAATCTGTTATTATGTGCTCTTGCTACTAATTCTTTTTCACTGTAATTGATGCAAGTGTTTACTTAGCTCCCTCCAGTGACTTGATGAGCAAATAAGTCCATGGTGTGTTATCATTCTTGATACTGCAAAACAAGCTACCACATGAAGCAAATTCAGTTCTTTAGATGAGATTATATGTAGCATTCTGCAGCATAACAGCTAAATACTATATGCTAAAACCATTGTAGCATATAACAAACAGCAGCAGCTGAGATATGCCACATAATTCCACTATTAATTATTAATACTTTCTTACACTTGACAGAATTGATGAGTGAATTTCAGCATTAAGTAGGAGTGAAAAAAAACCCTACAATCCTAAAAGAGCATTAGTATTTTCAAGATAAGAAGGAGTGAGTTCAGAAACTGAATTCCTTTCTTGAGCTGTATTGTAGCTATTACTTCAATCTTTATAATGATATGCAGAAAAACACTAGCTATAGTCAACTTTAGAAAACAAAAATATTAGTCATCGTATCCTAAGGAAAATTTGTGCGCTGTTACTAGTGGTAGATAGAATTAATTTAACTGAGATAAGGTCCATTTGTGAAAGCTGTTCCATTTTTGAAATATATATTGAAGAACAAAAAAAAATTACAGTTGTTTATGAGCCAAATTGAATCAGGAAATTCCCTTGGAGCTGAAAAACTATGGAGAAGGCTGTGAAGATAAATTGCTGTAGTATTCGTAATAGGAACAGGAAAAATGACAGTATGAAGAGAGCTGATTAGAACTTTTAGCCCCACTGAAGTAAATGGAAGTTTTCAAGCTGATAATCAGCTGTAACAAGGTTTAAATATGTCAAAAAGAAGCTTTGGGAGAGGTCTTTTGGGTTTGTGCCTCTGTCACTAAATATATATCATTAATATTAAACACTGTAATTTTAGAGGATTGCATTTGCAGTGCAAAGAACTAGTTTTTCATTTCTAATCCCCCATCTCAATTCCTTAGGCAGCTTGAAAAAAAAAAAAAAAAAAAAAAAAAAAAAGAAAGAAAAAAAGAAAAAGAAAGAAAGAAAAAAAAACAGTGAAATTGCTCTTAATAAGCTTCTTCACCTTGGGACACATTCTCAGTTGTTATTGTTTGTTATCATCTGTTTCACTGTTGCATCTAGGAAGTCCCCTTCAGGACCAAGCTCTCATAGGCCAAAGCATCATAACATAATGCCAGCTCCAAAGAACTAATAGAATATGAGAAGTGAGTATAACAGTTCATGAGCTGGAGCCAAGCTGAAGGGAGGAACTGGAACCAAAATCCTGGCTAAGGCTGGTGACATCTTATTTTCACAAAAAAGGGGTGAAAAGGGATTAAAAAATGGCAAAAACAAGAATTTTCATGTTGTTTCCTCTTCACTTTCCACTTTCTTCCTCTGCCTTTCAGCTTACTCTGTCTTCACTGTAAAAACAGTGAAGAAGCAGAAAAAGAATGAGCAGCAGAGCAGAAATGTGACAACAATCTTAGATTGCTGTCTTGAAATTATAAAAAATCTTGAAATTAACAAAATAGCTAAAAAGAAGAAATAATGGAATATAACCTGTGGAGGAATACAACTTTAAATAACTCCAGTTCATAGAAGTTAATGTATACTAACAAGCCTGATTTGCACAGCTGTAGAGCTGCTGCAGTCATAGTTTGGTGCAGGGTAACACACAGCAGGCAGTACAAGATGGGCTGTTCCCTGACCACCTGAAGAGAGATCTTTCTCCAGTATGGTGATAATTTATGAGTGCCAAGGCCAACTTTGGTGGGAAAAAAGTTAGCATCTTCAGCAAAAAAAAATGTGTACTTTCTCATGGATATTTGCTAAAATTCAAAAGTTACTGGAGAAAAATTAATTTTTAGGAAAAAGAATATCCTGAAATCTTGGGACTGGAGCTTTTTAAAGGGTGGTTAATGACACAATTGTGCCAATTTTAGGTATTTGGAATTTTATACTACAAATCATTCCCTTTTCGTCATGCAATAATGTAAAATATATGTATTCGTTTTGCAACTGACAGTGAAACAACATGACTGTTTCCTTGCATCATTTCACAAATGTCAAACCATTCAGTGAGGTTTTTCTTTTGATTTTTTCTGGGTGAGTAAGTTGTGTATATGTGTGTGTCTGTACACTGTGGCCTCGAGTTCTGCTGGGAGTATATTTACACTATGCGCATCATGTAAGGTATTTCATATTTACTGTGGGTCTTTGTTATTTTTACTCAACTTGAAATGTTGCCTGTCCTTTCCTCTGATTTATACAATCTGTAGAAAATTAGCAGGAAAAATTGAATCAGAGGAACAGACTTCGCACTATGTTCTGAATGCAATATGGGCACTGCTTATTTGTATCTCTGGTTCAGGAGTTGAACGTTATTTTGTGTTTTATGCTCAGTTATTGTCCCCAGAGCCACAGAGGCACTGCAATGACCAAAACATCTTCCAGCTTTCAGCTCCTTCCAGTTGCTGCTTCTGCAGCTCTATTTTCTCTTGCAGCTTTTCAAGCCAATGTCAGCCGCAACTAATGTGATCTTGGCATATTTGCTGCTATTTGTTTTTCCTTCTATGTTGTGGATTTCTTTCTCCTTGCTCTTCTGCCTCCTGTTTTTTTCCTATCAATTTATTTGTTCAGGTCGGATTCAGGTCGGATAGAGCTAATGCCCAGTACCATCCTTGAGCACTGAATGGCAGGCCGATCCCACAGAGGGCTCAGAGAAACAGAGGTGGAGATCATTAATACAAATCTATAATCCATGAGGAACTAGTCTGAAAATAAAATCAATGACAAAGTAGTAGTGTACTCTGTGGCTCAGGAAGGGRGCTGTTGTTTTCTGTACTAGTTTACATTTTATTCCCAAGATAGATGGTTTCATGTGTCAGGAATGACTGTTATGTATAGCCAGGTCTGTGTCAGATATTATGGCCTTCCAATCAACAAGTAATGGAAAGTTAAACTGGGTCTCCAGTAGCAGACCAGACTTAAATGTTTAGTTTGTTTGGACCAGTGAGAGAGAAGGATCATTTGGATTGGGGGCGTCACAGAGGATGATTTAGATATTATTTTTAGGTTGTCAAATCAGAGATGTCACCCATCTGGAGTATTGAATTTTGATCACTGAGTTGGAATGTCAGACTCCCTTTGTTAGGTCCTCTGAAATTAGAATGCCTGCTCTGTTGCTAGGCTAATTCCCTCTGGATCTGAGTATGTGCTGTTTATGTTATGGTTTATTAATGATTAATAAAATATTACTTCTCCCTTTGCAGGCAGAAGTGAACAGATGGGGGATCAGCTGATTTGATGAACTCTGTTTGTATGTATACACAGTCAACAAATAATTGGAAAAATAGGAAGGATCATGCTCAGATGCTAGCTATTTAAAAATATGTATAAAACTAAAAACTAAATACACTGTCAAAAGGGTGGATTGACTAAAGAAAGTTTATTATTATATGCATTATTTATCTGCTCTTTCATTTACAACAAGTTTAATTAAAAATCCTGTAGTTTTTCCAAATATTTATTCAGGATGTTATTATTAAATGTAAATGTGGCATTTTACATAACCTCAGAGTCAACTTTTTGGATTAGAATTTTAAAGAGAAGTAAACAAATCTAAGTATTTCTTAGGAAGCATTTATGTGCTTTTCATTTCAATAATGCTAGTTCAGCTGGCAAAATTGTGTAGAAAATAAGTATCTATGAGAAATAAGAAACAGTATTGGAGCATACATGGAGTCTCTGGCATGTTTAGGGTTGCAAAACTCAGCAATCCCCACACATAAAAATAGCTGGAAATAAACAAAAGACTAAAACCAAAATACTCTTGAGCTGATAAAAGTAACCCTGCATATTACCTAGCTTACGCATTCCCAAACCAGTGACTCATACCAGTGTTAGAGGTGAAATGTGATACAGAGTCCAGCCCTGCAGTAGAGTTGCCTGCCTTGAGAAGAGTGGATGAACCCAAGGGAGGTGTGAGAAGATAGAGGCCTGGGGAGGAAGGGAAGTATTCCCAGTCCATAGCTCCCAGACTAGGAACAACAGAGAGTCATTAATCCTGGATAGCTGTCATGCAGTAGGGGCATTTTAGGTCAGTGACTATAGTGAGGCTCAGACAGGCTTTTTTGCACTGAGTCCTATCCATGGAGAAGTACAAGGCGGGAAGTAGGTGCCTAGAAGGAGTCAAAGCGGCTGAGTGCTGAGAGACTACTACAGGCCACTTAGAGCTCCCATCAGTGTAGCTGGATGTTTCCATCAGTTCAGTAATGAGGCCTGAGCATCCAGTTTTGCCCCTCGAATTTGCCCAGATGCTGGAACTTGCAGTTCTAAAGCCAGACTGTGCATGGAGCTTTGGGACTCCACACTCACACCCTAATGAGTGCTCAGCACTGAACAGTGCACGAGTCCTGTAAGACATAGGCATTTCTGTGCGTCACTAGCTAAAGCGTGTTCAGAGGAGTGTGATCAAAAGAAGAAAACAGAGAACAGTTCTGACAGTGGAATTTACACAGTCCACAATGTGTGAGATGTTGTTTCCTAAGCTTGAACGTGAACTACCTGTAATTGATTTAATACTGGGCAAGGCTGGAGAAATGTAAAAGATATTTTCCTTATCTGTATTTCTGTCGTCTTTGCATCAGCCCAGTGGTCTTTTACTGAAAGGTGATTTCCTCTTTGAATGACAATCAGGCTACATTGCTATTAATAGAATTGAAGAAGTGCACATCTGCTCAACCCTCCCCTCTTTTGCTGTCAAGCTAAGCACCTAGGAGACGGCAAATGTTACTGTTTACTAATGGAAAAGTACCTGGACAGACCACTCTTACCCTGGGAAGGCTCAAAAGTGAGCCACAGGAACTTTCAAGCTAAAGAAGAGAGGCAGAGAAAAGACAGCTAACAACCAATAGAGAGAAAATACAAGAAAATTTTCCATTACCTATCTTCATTCCTGTGAAGCCTGGCTAAGGTGAATTTCCAAGACTGCTTTACTGTCTAAGGTAGCCCAGCCTACCCTTCCCATCAGAAATTCTGTGATGGAAGAAATTTGCACTTTTTCCAGTCTCTGACCTTCTGACAGAAGTGGGACTGAGTTCTGTCCTTTCTAGCCTGCCTCTCTCCAGACACCCTCTTCTGCAATGGCTACTCAGACAGAAAGGAGAAAAAAATCTCACCAGCTCTGGATGCAGAAGCAAGATTTATTGCATCAGTGCAGTACTTGTCAGATATGGTGGGAGCCAAGGAAGGTAAAGGGACTGTGTCTCTCTCAGCCTCTAACCCAATGGGTTGACTCCTCTCAATGTTACCAACTTTTTCTATCAGGAATCTTTGTCTGAAGAGGAATGGAGTTTTACTGGCTGGCTCATATGCAATAGCTATAGCATACTCTGTAAAACAGACCTGCTTATAAATAGCATTTAAAGTATGTAAATAGCATAGGAATGCCCCCAAATGYATATTTCCAGTTGAACAGCCCCTTTTCAAGTCTTAGAATGAGTTAGGACTGCTAATTGATTTTGGGACCCTGCTTCCAAGATAGCTGTGTCCTGGTTTATTTCAGTGTACAAGTCCTATGCCCAAAGCGTGGCCCAACTACCTTCAGGTGAAAATGTGAGTGTACGTTACTGTCTCAGGTTAAAGTTAGTGGGCTTCACTAGAGCAACAGGAAATGAAAAATACGAATAAGTGACTAACTGTGAAGTTCTGGCTTAAAAAATCTTGTTTTTTCTTCACCTGGTAAATCTTCAGCAGAGACCAAATTAGAATCTGATTGTTCCTTAGCAGGGAAGTTGTTCTTTATTTTCTGAGGCTCCTGCCTCATTTGAGTTGAGACACCAATTTCTTTTACAACAAATGTTACAAGGTTCTACCTATAATAGTTTCCTAAACCACACAACCCTGATTCTTTGTTAGGGCACCTCATTTTTGTGTATGGAAGGAGGCAGAGGACATACGAAAAAATGCAGTATGATAAAAATTAAATCAGATTTCCTGTCCGGGTCTGTGGTAACACAGAATGATATTACAAATGAGTTTTGAATGTATTATGCACAATGATTTTGTTTAGGGGCAGTTTAAAGCTCTTAGCAGTTTCTTCCAGTCTTGGATAAAAGTTCCTATCCCTTTCTGGGATAGGCATGATGGCAAGGAAGGAAGTCATATATAATAAGTGTCTGAAAATGTTTCATGTGAATATTATCCAAAAGCTCCCCCCCCCCCTTTTTTTTTTAATTTGCATGCAAAAGTTTGCATGCAGGACACTGCAGGTTTTTTGAGAAGGCTCAGATTAATGCCTAAAATGCCTCTTTTCATGGAAAGGCACCTTGTGTAAGTAAAAATACTTTACCTCACCAGGAATTGCTGGACTCTGTTGATGAGTGAAAGAAAGTGTAAAGATCCTTTGTCAGAAATACCTCAAGAAGTAACCGCTTATATGTAATTGTTTTGTTAATATATAGATTATTTAAATAATGTATGGGTAAAAGTTGATAAAGCCGCAGATCTCATTGCCTGAAAATATTCAGTCAGGAATAGCCTAGGTCTTTAAACATTAGGGCATTTTTGGGCAGCTCTGTGCTGAAACTGTTCTAACTTCCAGGCAAAATATGAATTTACCTTTATGAGTATCTTTATCTGTTGTACAGATCTGATATAACCTCATCTAATCTACCCATGCTTAAAATACCTCAGTGCCACCATAACATCGGCTTTTGTGATAGCTTGGAGTAGCTCTAGTGAATATTATAATAGTCAGAAGATTAAATTTGCTATTATGKGACTTTTCCCTTTGGTGCTACATTAAAAGTTGTTTGCTCTCAGTCTTGTTACAGCTGGTTTTGTGGAGTGCTCAGAGATGTCTCACTTCCTAGCTGCCTGAGAAACATGGCTTGATAAAGGCTACTTGGGACCACATCATCGAATACTTAAATACAACTGAAACTGTTCATGCTAGGCTGCTATTTCCATTTACTGAAGAGTTGAGGGACCGTACCTTTTTGAGGGAGTACAAGATGCAAAGGTTTTATTTCCTCATCCACTGTATGTTTTGTGGTCAATCATTTGGGCCAGTTGGCGTCAGTGCAAATTGGCTTTAACTGGATTTCTGACTGTTGGCTAACAAGCATTAGATAAACTTGCCTAAAGCCGTATGTTTCCAAATGCTCAGGAAAGGTTTTGGAATTTTGGTTTAGGGGTTTGGAATGGTTCCAGTCCTTCTGTGAATGTGTGCTTGCACTTTGAACAGATGCCTCAGCATTTCCTGTGCTTTGCTGAGGAGCAGAACCCTTAAAACGGCTGGAATGATGCCTGTGCATTCAATGCAGGTCTGCTTCTCTAAAAATTTTACACTCTGGAAACGCTTAGTACTCAGCAATGTTGTAGTAAGCCTAGTGCATCCCAGAACAGGTGTTATGTCGCTGTAAATTACAGAGTGTAAAAGCTGTAATTTTTCCTATTCCTTATGGACAAAGTGTGATTCATACATAACATTATTTTAATGAAACTGTCATACTGTATTCCTTTGTGGTTGCGGGGGAAAAGGTAGAAACTCACAGTGGCTAAGTATCTCTCCACTGACATTTGTATGAACATTTAAGTTGATTTTTCATTTAATTTAAACTTTTTGTATTCCCAGGGGAAATTATTTTCGATCGTATTTTCAGTGTTACTGTCTTTCAAGGACTAATTTGTTACATACAGCTGTTCCAAGGTGGATGTGAAGGAGGAATGAAAGGAGAAGAGACTAAACTTCACTAACAATTGTGTAAAAAGACATACTTGCAGAGTATCTTAGGAATTAACCAACTCTTCCTRCTGTCTGCTAGGCTAAGTGACAGCTGTTTTGGTTGACTGACTCAAGTTAGAAATATTTGTATTTGGGTAATTTTACAGTATTTATAAGCTTCCCTGAGTAAAAATTTTTGTGGCCTGTGTCACAAAAATTGCAGTATCTCCTGCTTTATACAGTTTTAAATGAGAACAGAATCAAGCACTATGAGAATATTACAGTGATCTTTATCAGCCTGTTTGGGATGAGAGCTTTGCCATTGAGGATTGCATCACTGTTTAGAAGTTGTTCCAGATGTTTTGCCCATTAAAAATATTCCGTTTAGAAGAGTAGGACAAAGTAATTCTTTAAAGCCACAATGAGTTGAAAGACAATTACAGTATTTCTAAGTGTAGCTTTCATGGAAGTTCTGATTCCTGAAATGAAGTAAAAAAGTGAAATTAAAGGAAAGAGTACCATTTTACTAGGCACAAATCCAGAAGAGAATTGAACACTTAATTTTTCATGATTCTCACTGGAATTTGGTACTGAAGACCTAGTCTTTTCTCAACAGGAAAAAATAAAAAAAGGTGTTTAGAAAAGGATTTGTTTGGCTTTTTGTACTGCTAATTGGAAATTTTACACTGCAGACAAAGAGTCAGGGTTTGCAAGTATGATACTAAACAAATGCCTGAGAAATCAGAATTTTCTGTGCCTCACAGAGGAAGACGATCCTTAAAATGACTGGAGTGTCTAAATGGTCTCATTTAAGTTGAAATGATTGTGTGAGTAAGGTATTAAAATTCAGCCCAGAGGATTCTACATGTGAAAATCCAATTTATTCAAGTCCTGCTATGCCTTATAGTGCTGTTTCTCACAGTACTTACAAGCAGATTTTCCTTTCTAAACATTTCTCATGTTAGAAATGATCTGAACAACTATRGTTTGATGTATGCAAACTCTTAAGTAAAACACTGGATTCCCATATTTCAACATAAATACTCTTCTTAATTATACACCAAAGAAAGCYATTCTTCAAGGAGACTCTTTTGTGATCATAATTGTATCCAGACCCGTCATTATACCAAAGCTAGAGTGAACACTGAGAGCTTCCAATTCACAGAAGCTCTTCATTTTCACATATAATTTTCTGAMCCTGGGCACAGACCTGCTCATGGGCAGTGAGCACAATGAGTCCCCTATATAGAATACAAGACCTTATCTGATATAGGACTATATTAAATACTRCATTTTGTATTAGGAAGAAAAGTCATCCAAAAGCATGTTGTTGATGCTGAAAAGTCTTTGAGGTTACTATATGTTTACATTCTCCTGGTCAGTCATACACCTGGAAAAAAAATTGTACTCTTGGATCATTTCCGAGCCATTTTTGTGATATTTCAGATAATATCTTTCATGGAATATATTTTAGTTGTTTGTTTTTAGGCATACATGTACAATAGGGCTAGCTGGCTTTTTTTAAACATATATTTTTCATGATTTTTTTTTCCTTTTTTTTGGACCAGCTTGYGATATTAACCAGTTTGTGGATTAACCATTTTGTAGATAGATAATTAGGAAGTGTATATGATAGCAGAGATTAGGAAAGCAGAAAAATGTGTCCAAGATCAGCAAAAATATGGTTCTTTGGAAGGAAGACTGRAAGGGAAGAAGAGAGGAAAACAGGAAAGAAGGAAAAAAAGAAGGAATTTTATTATAGGAGCAACAAATATATCAAAAGAAGAAAGAAATTATGTAATCCATCTGTAGAAGCAGAAGAAGTTTCTCCCTGTAATTTGCRGTGATTTTTTTTTAGACTATATATGATGAGATTTTATTGATCTCTCCCTAGCACATACGAATGCACATAAATGCTGGTTCTAATTTTGACATGGCTTCAATAAAAATAAGTGAAACCCAGCCCTCTTAACAACATTTGGTTCTGATGTCCTTGAAGAGTGAATTCCATGGCCTAAAACCAGGTTTCTAAAAGCAGTATGACCAGTATGAGTGAGACACCTCAGTACCATTGAATGTTTGCAACCTTTGGCACCTAGTCATCTGCTCCTCATTGCGCACTGGGCAATTAGCATAACTTGTTATTGGTGAAATCAGTGATGCCTGTGGAGTTCCAATGGATGTTTAACACATTTCAGAATCTGAATGTTCGATGTTGTTTGTCCTTAAGATGCTCAAAGAGTAATGAAGAAATTAGTGCACTGTGTGGAGTTAGTTTCTTTTATATGGTCTACATTTACAGCTGTTAATTCCAGCTGAATTCCTGTCAGCAGATATAAAAGCAGATATATCAGAAAGCAAAAGAAATTCCTCTGCAGCTGTTTCAGTTATGATGGAGAATTCAGAGGATAATAGCCTTGATGTATTTTCTGCTTAATGAAGTTACATTCCTGTCAGATTGGTAATTGCTGCAGTAGGGCTCCGTTCGGAGAGATTTCTCTGGGTGCTTGTTCTGCGCTCGCCACTGTGATACCTAAGCTTCCTGAAGTTTAGGGTGTTACTTTCTTTTTGTGAGCCAGAGTCTTAATGAGGACAATTGTTACCTGTTGGGCAGTATTGACTATTCCTAGCAGGATCTGTGTTGCCAGTGTTCTGTGTGTGATCCCCATTGAAGTTAAGGGGTTTGTAGGTTGGGAGAATTTGTTGAGTAACACTCATAGTTAAATGAAATGACTGATCTTGCTTACAGTGAGATTAAAAGTTGAATTCCCATTTCCTTTAGTGGGAGCAGGACAGGGAAGAGATAGGGGCATAAAGTGCTGCTTAAACTTAGAATCTGGGATGATAAGAGCACTGGTCCAGCAGCATTTTTCTCTCTTTGTACCTGTGCTAAGTAAATAGCTACCATTACTACCGAGTGTGGAAACTGATACGGTTCCTTACTAGCCAAAGCTGAAACAAGAACTAACCATAAGAGAGGGAACAGATTTCAAAAAACTGTGCTAAGATTTCTGCTTCTGTTACTCTGTTCTGCTGTCTGGCTTCAAGTTACATAAGGCCATTGGTCTTCACTGAGTTCCAACACTGCTATTCATGGGAACTATGAAGAAAAACAGTGGCTARGAAGAATCAATGGGTCTCACCCAGAGGAACTGAGAACCTAGCAGCTGAGAAACACAGGTTTCAATTTCTCCCTGTTTTTCCAGTTTGCTTTTATTAGCCTRTGATTGCTACTGCTGAGTTACAGAATTGCTGCTGGACCATATTGCTGTTTGTGATGAAAGCTGTGACTGTGCATGTTAATGCCTAGTCCATGTTTTCTATTATAACACTGTGTGCAGACTAATATTAAGGTAATCTAAGTGGTTTCCCATCAGTGTACTGGGTTTCATAGTGAAGAAATGGTGTATGCCAGAGACCTGTGAAGTTCTGTGAGTTACTATCTGCACTTGTGTTAAAATATCATGATCTGACATACTGAAGAGAAAACATAAGCATATTTTAAAAATTTCTCCCAGGCATCAAGACTGAAAGATACTTCATAGGATAATAGTGATGGTGCACGTGGAGTAGACATCTTGGTTTAAACATTCTACATTGCTGTTAGGCTTTTGAAGTCACATTCAGCTTTAAATGAAATGGCACACTTGCTTCCTCCTTATGCTCCTTCCCAGTACTTTCTAGGCTACCACAACAACTGAACACTTGAAACAAACATTGGAAAAATTTATTGAGCTGAATCAGATCCATAATTGTTTTCTACAAAACWTTTATAATAATTGAATGTTTGAAAATTAGAGGTCATTCTCTTTTTACATAAATAGRTCACATTCTTTTGTACAGGAAGTTAAGGATCAGTGCCCTTTTTGGAGTTTAAATTAAATCCAGTTAAGATTTGACTTAGAAGGGGGAAGAGGAGGAGAAAGGTTGAAGTGCATTCCAGGAAAACTAACTCATTTCTTTTTCCTTTTTTACTCAAGCATATTTAGAGAGTTTTGCTGCTATCGTAGCCGACTCAGATACCTCTAATGGCATGTGGAACCTTGCTTGACTACATGGCTAAAGAGGTGATGCTACCACCTGCCCTTAGGTTCCATTACTAGCTYAAGTAATACATGTGTTTATGAATCCTGAGATGGATCTCTGCAATTTACTATGGCTTTAGTAATTGCATTGATAACRAACAAAATGTGTTCTGTTCTTTGGAAAAATAAGCCATTGTGTGATCCAGTACTTCACGTGCCTTTGTTATTATAAGCACGTGGACCCATTTTTCCCCAGAATTATCAGCTACAATGTCTCTCCAAAAGTAATGTTGCTCTGGAATCAGGAGAGTTATCCTAGTGGAGCTCTTAGATTCCACGTAGTGGGCACCACAGAAGTCTGTAAGAGTGATTTCTCCTCCTCTTCTGGGCCTGCCCATATCAACCCCACAAACAAAAAGGAAAATCTGGCCATAGCAGAATATAAAGACAAGAAAAGGAGGGAATCTTTCTAGAAAGGACTTGTAAAGGAACTGTGAGGAATAAACATGTACTTTCAGGATCAAAACACGTACTATAGAAGGTGTTAAGAGAGACTGAACAACAAAAAAGCTATAAGATAAGTAGTAATTCAGTTTCTTTCCATCTGGCCCTTGTTTAATTTTGGCAATCAGTACATGTTCTGTATTTCCATTTCAATGCATTATTTAATGATAAAGAGAGCCTGGAGAAAGGGAAGGAGGATAGTTTCACTTGGACAGCAATCAGAGGGTTTCTGTAAACATCTGGTTCTGTTTAAGACAGTTTTTAACGCATTTAATCTAAAATGCTATTAGAGGGTAGCAAAGTGAGCGCGCAGTGTCCTCATAATGTAAGCAATGCATTTTTCCCTCCTGAAAGTTTGCATACAGTTTAACTTGAGTCAGGTTTGTAGATACGTTTCGGAGAGATAACCTGGTATTATCTAGCATGAGTAAAAGAGACTGGAAGAACAACCGTTAATGTTATTAAAGACCTCTTTAAAAAAAGAAGTTCAAAAGATGATAAAGCCTACTGGATACATTTTAACCAGCTGGATTTTAGTAATTAAATGAACATAATTTAACAAATAGTTAGAGATGAAAAGAGAATAGTGAATAAAAATGGAAACAATGGAAAATTCATGACACAGTGGTCTAGTCTTTTTCTCATTTGGACAGGACTCAGTAGATAACTTGGTGGATTGCCTGCATCTTTGATATCCTCGTATTAAGTGATATGCCCAAGTGATAACACCCAAGGGTATTTTTTAGCACAATTTATTGTCACTAGCTATGTTTTTATTGTTTTGAAATACTTCATTCATTCATTCATTCATTCATTTTTATTCACTAAAATAAATGCTCCAAAAGATATAAATAGGATTGGTGTCACAGCTGCATGAAATGTGCTTAATTTAGGGATCGTATTGAGTAATTACAAACTTACAAATTTTGCTTCCTAGAGGAAATAACAGAGGTCAAGGATGAAAATTGCTCTTTTGGATCCTACTGCTCAGGTCTACCTATTTGCAGGTCACATGGTCTTGATGCTTGTTAGTCAGACTGTAGACAAGGTAGTCCTTTCTATAGGGGTTATCACTGTGTCAGGTTTTAATTTTGAAACAGAAATTCTAAATACATGACAGTAGAGTAAAGACAGATTCCTCTCTATTTCAAAGCTAGGATCTCAAAAAGATACCTGAGCCTGAATAGACAAATACATCTTGGGACAACCCTGATTGTATTACATGTGCAAAAAGCCCAGTAAGATTCTTTTGAGATGTATGAAGACGTAAAAATTTGAGGGTTTCCTCAAATGCTTGTGCTGAAAAATTTAGGGCTTTGTGCACTGTGATCTCTGGAGATTACCTCCAAGGGTTGGATAGATACTAGTCTGTAGTTGATGCAGGATTGGCCCTTCCCAAGGAGATTTAATCTAAACTAAGCAACTCAACAAGCTGAGCTTAGAGATGTGACATTTTTTAAATTGCTTTGTCCCTAGGATTTCTGTTGTCTTGCTATTTAATCTTTCTCGAAGATCAGCCCTCACTGTTTGCTGTTCTGTGCCTCTGGCCCAAATTTCAGACAGTTGCTGATAAAAAGTCTGATCAAGATACACGAATGGGGCTGCAAACAAAGTTTTTTTTAATCTCATTAAGTTTTAAAGTCACCACTTCAAATAAGACTTTTTTTTGGAAAAGAATATTCGTAGAATAATTAACTGGTCTCTTCAGATTTAAATTAGTCTCTGCTCTTCCTTTAAATGGACTACCAGCTTCTTCCATCAGTTTTCATCTTCCTGAGGTGCTTCGGTGGGGATTAATCAGTATCTGAAAGTGACCTAAATGAAGCTCCAGCTGATGGGTTTATTGGTGATGGTGTATTTTTACTTTAGGAATTACTAGCTGGTTCCTCCTTCTCCTTAGCCAGATGGAAGATGTGGGGCTAGGGTTTTGCTGTCAAAGTACAGTCTCAGCCAGTGGCCATATTTTCCCAGCACTTCCTTTTCTAATTTAATTCATGTTTTCTTTCACATTTACTCAGAGACTGAAGTGCCAAATCATGATTTTGTCACACAGTCAAGTACTTTGACAAGAGAACAGCTGCAATAAATGTTGGAAGAGAATTCAACTCAAAGAGCAACAGGAAAAGACAAAGCGTAATTTGTAGTCCAAGCCTGAAAACATAGATATATCACAACTGTCTTCTCTTAACATGGACATTGAGTRCTCCCAGGGGGTATTTATATGTGAGAGTAACAACATCTTTAAGTGGGTAGAAAAAGGAGTCTGTATGCYATTTGTGATTGTACTGTGAATCTTGAGAGTATTGAGTTTGTAACACAAGAAACATTTGATAAGATGAATTACTTAGCTTGGTCTGTTTAGGTTTTACACTCGTGAATACAAAGGATGGGCGCTTTTTTAAGTTGGAGGTAAGGCCAGAGGAAGAGCGCAGGCAACATAGGTGACAATTCATGGTATAGCCAAATTTGGACCCTGTTGAGCCCACACAAGTAAATATTCCTGGGATAGTTTGAGATATTTCTTCACTCTTTGTCCTCCTCACCTTCTGCTGGAGGTTACTGAACCTGCACCAGGAAAAGTAGAGGGGGTCACATGCTTGTATCTTAACTCTACAGCACTAAAAACTTCGCTGTCATGGCAGGTAGAGATTCAGACGCATACTCCCTTCTGTTGTCTCTGCCATGGAAACAGCAACCTTTGCAAGCTCAGAAACAGTAGTCAGGAATGGTGACTTGCACCAGCACAGGAAGATACGGCAAATTACATGTGTCAGGGCCTTCAGGCTTGTCCTGGAGGCAGCAAATTTTACTTTTGTCACCTGTTATTCATGTTGCATGGGTTGTGGATACTAATGGAATCAAAGAAAATSAGTATGAAGAGGGCTAAAAATAGGCTTCCACCCATCTCCATCCACTTCTATTTCTTACAGCAATCACTTGCACTGCACAGGGTGTGATAAAGCATCTGTCTTAAAAATGCCACTGTTTGACTTGGACCCAGCTTTTCTCAGGGCTCTGTTTTGAAGTTGAAGTTGGAAACAGAAAGCAGGCTTTTTGTGGTTTGCATATAGTATTTCCTTAAGCATGTAAGGTGTCTGTGGCCTAAGTGCTACTTGCTCATATTTTAAAACCACTTGTTGAATGTGAAAGACGTGGCTAGACAGCTATTTTAACTTCTACAAAGATGTGCTCGGAAAAGTGAGGTGCCCCAAGCAACTTTCTGCAAGACTTGTTATTCCACATTTCTAAGTGCACATACTCTTTTTTTTTTTTTTTTTTTTTTTTTTTTTAGAAAATAAACAAGGTGTAGGCTACATCAGGAGATGACTGTACTGAAAGGCATTTGAAACATCAAGTGGCACCATGGACAGACTATGTTTTTGTTCTTTTTTTAATGCTAATTAAGTGTGGCAGTTCAAAAGTGGAGCTTTTACTTATATTAGGCAAAGGAAATGCAGGGAATACGAACTGTGATAGTTTGAAACTGCAGAACGTTTGGTTGCCTAACATCTGCTGTACTGCTGCAGTAGGATTTGCAGCAAGGATTTGCAAAACCACTGCTACCTTTAAAATTCCTAGCTAAAATTGTTTTAAGGGAATATGAGAATAAAGTTGTAACTTAAAGGCACCTTCAACATTTCTGTTAAAAATCAGACTGTTTTTATGACATTCTCCTAGAGAGGACATGTGATCTGATACAAGTAATGAGGGAATAGCGAGATTTATCTTGAATTTGTCCATCTTCTGTAATAAGCCTATTTCAWGACTATTCCTTAAAGTGCACTGGAGTGATTCAGCAGCATTAAAGTACCTTGTGAATGTCTTATTTTAGATACTTTCTTAGGAGCACTTTACCAATGTAAGTATACCTGTATGCTGTCATTCTCAGACTAAACCACTAATTTTAAGTATTTTACTCTCTCTGTAGCTCTCACTGATTGTATTCAAATCAATACTGCTAAACATTTGATTTCATGTAATGGAGGAACAAGTTTGCATTTACTTTAAAGTGTTTATGTTAAGAGAARACATTGGAAGTAACTCATTCAGGTGTCAAGACTTCAAAAAATTTTGATACAAGTAAGTTTTACAGAAAATACTGACGGGWGTCAGTATTCTCTATATCTTGCTTGATCTTCAGGCAATTTTCAGGAAAGGTATTTTAATGCTGACTTGTTTGGTCCTTGATATCTCATGCCCCTGAGTTAAAATAGCAATTTGCTACCGGCTTGATAAACCAAGTTGATGTCATTCAACTTCCTTACTTAGCTTTACCCGTAGAAACACTTCAGTTGTCAGGAAGTTGCATCTAGTTTATTTGTCACTAGAAAGAGAAGTCATGCCTTTTGGCCCTAAGAAATCACAGAGCCTAGRGAGTTTAACTGTAGAGGAGAAAGCAAATTCTGCTCAGAGATCAGCTGATTTTAACTCTTCTTACTTCAGAGCAGTCACATCCACTTTATACTGATGTGAACAAGTACAGAATTAGGGTCTCTTTATATTGCACCTAGTATTCTGTTTCGTACAGGATCATCATGCAGTGTGAAACACGGAGTTATGTTGGTGTAGGGAATGCCTGTCAGAGGCAGGCATATAGCCCACGTATATTCTTTCCTAAAAATGTGAAAAGGAGTGAGCTCGAATTGGATGCCCTGAGAACTGTGTGGACCAACTGCACTTCGTGGCCGTGTCTTTTAATTGCTTGTTGTAATAATGTGTTCAGCCAAAGACCAGTTGTGCATCTGACCACCAGCTATCAAGGGATACCCTGGAAGAAGATGAAAAGAGTGTAACCTRTGCAAAAAATGCCATTACCAGCAAGGTAGAGTACATGGTAGATTTCCCTGGAGAGAATTTATAGGAGGAAGTGGAGGGGACTGCACAGCAAATTACATTTTAAAAAGTGAAATTTTCCCTAAAGTTTATATTCTCCTTTGCCTACTTTATTCAAAAAGGTGGCACTGCCACAGTAGCTCTTTCCTAGTGCTGAAATGCTAAACTGATATAGTTAGAAGCTGTTTTCTATTTCTCGTTGTCTGGATTCATAGTGACAGGTGAGTTATCCCTACAGAAAAAGTAAAGAAAAAACAATGATGTTGTTCATTTTCACAGCTCCACTCTGGTAAAAATAACTGCCTAACCTGTAAGAACACAGAGGCCCTCCAGCTGAACCAAAATGACAGCCCTACTGCAGTTACATCCTGACCGTGTGTACCTGGCTCTCGGTGAAGGAAAGGACTAGCATCTCTCTTCCTGGATATATGGTATAATGCACACTGTTCTATTCTGGAGTATATGCATTGTAGAGTTTATTAATCGTAAGAAAAAACAAAAGAAGCTGTTTAACACATTCAAGCAGTTTCTTAGTGTAATAAATGGACACATACACTGTTTGCTTTATACTTCCAAGCATGAATACATCCATTTTTAAAAACCTCAGGAGTATAAGGCATGAACAAAGAACAGCACTTATTAGAGCAAGAACAAGTGTATTTTTTCTGTAGAAGTTTTTGCTTTGGTATTTGTTAACTTACACTTTTAATTAATATCTTAAAGGAGTGTACTTGAGTATCAGAATGGTTGGGATTGATCAGGAAAAAAGACTCTGACTTCTTGAGGGTTCAGTGCTGCTGGATGAATATTTGGACAGATAAACAAGGGAAAAGTATTTCTCTTCAATTTAAGCCTGTTCCCTTAAGACTCTGGACCCTTCTTTTTGGTCTCTCCCTGCAGATTATGCTTACCCCAAAGCTGTTTTGACAGGTTGAGGCACAATGTCTTGAAAATAAAATACACTAGCAACAATCTAGAAGATGACATGAATGTAAGTCAGCAGCTGATCGATTGTTCCTGTAATCTTGTGGTTGGGAGACAGASCTGAAATGCTTTAGATTTTGGAAAATTTTGGAAACTGGCCTCTCCAATTCTGTGTATTCTATTTAAAAGGTTTTAAAGACTCTGGGCTGCCAGTTGCAAGGCTGTACTGAGGAACAAGGAAGTCCTTAGGCTCCTCAGGGTGGTCAGGGGGCTCAGCCTACATAGCTGCCAGCCTTATGCCAGTGTACTTGGGAGCCTGACCTCGGTAGCCTTCTTGGAGCGTGCACCAGAAAGCTCTGGTGTCCTCAACAGGCTGTTGTGGTTCTAAGGAGGATTTGTAGGAGCCCTGAATCTAATTTGTTGGAAATTTGCAAGTTACAGATTTTAGAGAGAAATTTTATGACTTCAGCCCATTGATACCTCTTTCATAAATATTTTGCTGGAAATTTTCTACCAGCTCTAATATAACCCACGAATTTACTAGGCAGGCAGCACCCTCTTTCCTACTTTTCACCTACAGGTACCTGCTGCTRTTCCACCTGCATGGGGATTGCATTCTATCATAATTTGGTGTTCTTCCTTTTAGACTGGTTGCCATGGTTTAACTCCTTGACATAGATTCTCTAAAACGATATTTAAAATCTTGGGAATATTCTCCATTTCTCATCTGTTCCAAGAGAGTCACCTTATTTAAACGTGGCTGGAGTAAATCTTTGGGTTTTGTAATACAAACTGAGGATATATTTTAGACTACTGTATATATATTAATCAGAGAGAGAGAGAGAGAGTCCTGAAAAGCTAAGTTATTTTCTGAATAGCTTGAACTCATTTCTTTTTACAATCTGACTGCCAAATACAAAGTTATGGGCCCTTAAAAACTTCATACATGCCTTCAGCCATGAAGTATTTGCAATGGAATAGCCTTGCTGTCAGCATTCAGCCTTTCATAGAAAGAAGGAAAAAGCAGCATTGTTTATTTTTMGTTCAAAACCATCAAGTTTCTATAGGAGACCTAAGAGGAGTTTTGTTTTTTTTGGAGTTCAGTTCAAAACTGAGCTTTATTATAATGCTGATTTTTCAAACGATAACTAATCATTCATCAGAACCCCTTGCAGCAACCAGTTTTGTATAGCTTCTAAAAATAATTTTCTACATTTTGGCCAGTTTCTAGTCTAATTTCCACRCCCTGTTTTGGGGGTTAGGTTTAGCTCCTTTGGTTGGAGCATGGTGCTAATAATGCCAAGGTTGCGGGTTTGATCTCTGTATGGGCCCCTTGTTTGAGGGTTGGACTAGATGATCTCCAGAGGTCCTTTCCAACCTTACCAATTCTATGATTCTTGGAGCACTTACCTGCTCCACRGAAGTTGCTCAAGTGGGTTGCATGATGATTGACTCTCTGTCTGCATTTCCATGATGACACTTCTTTCCTAGAAATGGAAAGAGAGTTGCAAAATCAATTCAGTGCTGAGGATTCCTCCTTTTTTTTTCTTTTTTTTTTTTTTGGCTACAGAAATTTGTGTAGAAACAGAAACTCTAATACTACTATGTGTCACCCAATCTGTATGGTACAAAAGATGATAGTAACAATGTCGAAACGTCGCCCTCTTCATTATCACCTGCTTTATTGTCTCCTGCCAAAATGGAGTAGAACAGACTTCAGAATTACATCGGACTATTACGGTATGGCATTTGTGTCACATTGTCATGTCAGGAGTGATACCAGATAATGTTAATAGCAAACTTTTTTCTCAAGTTAAAGTTGTTCAGAGTACTTTCTGGTTGCAGCCTGCTTGGCAGCTGTAACAGCTATTGCATGTAGGAACTAGCCTCCAGGACTATTTCACAAAAGGCAAATTGTTGCCTTTTTAGTGCATTAAAACAGTAAAGAGCCAGCAAAGCCATGGAGAATTTATTTTCACATAATTACCACTGTCATTTCTTTTTATTGGTCATCTGTCTACTTCCTCCTTTCCATTCCCTGACACGTGTTCTTGGTTCTGGTTCAGGCATATGGGAAGTTCCACATATGGAATAGTTGCACTGCTGAACTCACAGGAAATTTCTCTATCCATTACCTTTTCATAAAACTTATGAAGATTAAGGATTATGAAACTTTGCTTCTGATTCCAGAAATAAAGAATTCTCCCCTTCAGACTCACATACAAGAAAGAAGAACATGTCTGTTTATTTTAGGAAATACTATATTGATTATGTTAAGGTATTTGCTGTTTATACTAAGGCTTTTTGTAAAGCTATGTGTAAACCCATRCGTCATTTATGCTTTAGAGAGGCAAAAGGTTATGCTAGTTCTTATAACTGACTTGAGAGTGTTAGACCTTGAATAGAAATCGAAATATATAAAAGTTTAATTTAATATAAGAAAGGTCACCTGGCTCCTGTTCATGGAGTAAAAGGAGCAATTAACTTGGTACCGCRTTTATGTTTTAGTTGGAAATGTTTGTAAAGTACTGGAGATGTTTTAGCATTAACTATCCTTMTATGACATTAGTGAAGTCAGGCTTGTTTTCAAGACATTTTCAATGTTAATCTTTAACAACACTGTAACTCCGATAGTATTCTCACGTAAAACTAATATCAACCAATAGAATAAAAGTACTGAGTATCCTGTGACATCCTTAACTAATAGTTATAAATGATCRTTAGGAATTACATAATTTGAAATTATTTTTAGCTGAGATCTCTGTATCTCACCTTTATCTTGTACTGCACAAGGCAGAGAGAAAGTTTCTAAGTACAAGAACTGGTAAGTATTTGGCTTTGCTTGAAGGCCTATGAAATTAAAGTAATAAAGAGCATTAAACAGGTAGATTTCATTAGTATTACTGTGCAAATAACTAATATTTCCTATAATAATTTCCATTTGACTCTTTGCAGAGATGAAACTAATTAAAGAATAAGCGTTTAACAGGACTCTTATTCAACAGTTTGTAGGTGAAGGATGGATTTTGAAAGCTTGCATGTTCTCCAAGGAATACCTTGGCAATTATTTTAAATTTATAAATTAGAATGAACCTAATGGTTCCAGTTTCTGAAACTGTCCTCRATGTGTAGAAACTCAGATTGTAAGCCTGTAAGCATGCTGAAAGTCATTTCCCTCAGCTTTAACAAATGAGGCCTACAAACTTCCAAATAGGACTTGTTTGGTTTTCCAGTTGACTAGTCTGTCCATTCAAGAGTATTCGTAAAMAAAGGCATTGCTAAAAGGGGCTAATTTAGACAAGGAGCCAACAGCACTGAATGGGATTTTTTCTTCACTTCATAAACTTCARGTTGGTGTATTCTAACAGGAGATTTCTCTGTTATTTTAGTTACAGTGAGTTTAAAATTAATCTAGCTATTGCTAGAACAAACAAACTCCCCTGTAAAAATCATTGCATTTATTCCATGATGCTATAATAGCCATTATTCATGTATGTAGTCTCAGTAGGGTCTACTTGTTAGAACATGCAGAGTATTCCTGTGGAAATGGTTGCGGTGTTGAACTCATCTCAGACCTTATGAAGACAAGTGGAGTTTTGAATACCCTTCCTGGTAATCTGAAGTAAAAGCTCAGGGTTGGATTTGCAACATTATATAGCAGCCACAGGATGGAATACTGGTTGAAACAACAGTGCATCTTAAAAACAGGACCTTTCATCCAACAAGCAACCTTCTTATTTGATCAAGACCCAAGTGATTGTTGCTTTTCCTAAATGGGCCTTGGATTTATAACTCTGCATAGATACTTAAAAGAGTCTTCCTTAATACTGACGCAGGAAGATCCCTCAAGGCATAATTGGATGATTTTCCCAGGTTTCCATTCTCTGGTGAAAGCAGCCACAACTCCTACACTAAAGCAGTGGATGGTAGTAGAAGTGGGAGTCATTCCTGACTTCCAAGCAACTACTCTTCCTTTTGCTGGTCAGGAATGGACAGTTTTTGTTATTAACAGTTTTTAAGTTGCTTTCATGCAAATTTGCAATAATTGAAACGTGATTTGTGGCAGAGGTTCCTGAGAATATCATTAAAGATTACATGTTACCATGCTCTATATAGATATTTTGTAGGTCAAAACAAGCTAGAGTAGTCTCTGTGGCCAAAACATGGCACCAATCTATTTGTTTCAAAGGATGCAAGTTTGTTCTTTCCACAACTTTTGATACAGGTCAGTGATTCCATTAATGTCACCTGATAAGCAAGCCATGGCCTTTATAAATTAATGATCACATGCCCTTGGAAACCTARTTCTTGTTTTAATGTAAAACAGAAGTTCTTTATTTCTGTGAGGGTTCCCCCCCCCCCTCCATTTGGAAGCACTCAACTGTGCATTATCTTTATGCCATGGCAGTTCCTGAGTATGTTCTGGAAAAGATCAAAGTGCTGTGTTGATTGCTGGATGTGATATACTTAATCAAGTTATTGTGTTTTTTGGGGTGGAAGTATATAGTATATTCTTCCAAAAACAGATAAAAGCTAACAAATATATTAAGAATCACAACATTAGAATTAGATTCTGCAGCTTTTAGAAAGTCACTGCTCCTTCTGCGCCATTSTTCTCTGAATTTCAGCGTAGATACTGTAAGGATTGGAAAGACACCACTGCCTAAGAAACGTAAATATGTTTACTGTTTATGCATTATTCAAAAACTACTTCTGTATTACCAGTAATAATTAAAAGTGCTTTGATCCTTTCAAGAGAATTAGTAGCTTTCCTATCACAGCACCATTGAGCTTGAGGTGTAGGCATGTATAGCTGTAATTTTTCCCTGTACTTGAAAATATATGCCATCCCTACTAGGCTTACCTGTTCTAAGGGAAGGAAGAGTGTAAAACTGCTTTAACGGAAAAACGTAAGTAATGAGGTGTGATTTCATTTTGCAGATTTACAACCTCAAATCCTTAGTGACTGGGGGAATTAATTTTTGTTAGACCTGTCTTTTACCTAACAAGACAGTTAAGCTATCTAGCAGGCTGGGATGGGAAAATGAAGTTGATATTTCTGGCAAGAAAACTTAGGCAGAGAGATGGTTCTATTCATATAAGAATGAAAAATCCGTGAGATTTTTAAGGCTATTTCGCACATACATGCAGTGTACAAAGAACTATCTCAAGCCCAAAGAACTGGCTGATCTGAAAAGAACTTACGAACAAAGGGGTCAAACTCTCCTATTTGACACAGTCAATGTTGTTGAAATTAATAGGAATCACAGGAGTGTATAGGGAAAAGTAGAACATAGTTTTGAGGGATACCGAGTACCCTGAGCTTACTCTGAAGTCAGAAGAGCACTAGGACACTCACAATCTCCTTTTGGATCCTTTGTCCATGTTACAGATCAGCACAAAGGATTGTTGTGATAGGAACCTACACTTCAGCTGGACAGTTACCAGGCACAGTAAARTCAGCACATTAAGATGAATCCCTGCTCAATCTCCTCAGGATTTGGAGGTGCTATTTTAAATCTTTCCTGAAATGGAAGCTCTTGAGTTTGAACTATTTTTTTCTTCTAGTTAGTGGGAAGAAAAGGAACATCTACTTTGATTTTGACTTGCCACAAAGTTCTGAGGACGTTATTGTTCCCCTTCTCCATTTTTTGTGCTTTTGTGTATTTTTTCAGACACTATGGTTAAATCTCTGGTATTTCCCACCTAGAACCTCATGGCTGATAAAAGATGGGGTAATGTAATTTCTCATTGTCTGTGTCTTTTTCTGCTCTCCCCAGAGGAAGTAGCAGTATGCATTTAGCATGAAGCTAGTGGCTTTTTCTAGGTGCTAGGAATGTCTTGAATCTCATTCATTTCTCTGATTGSCTGTGGAAAAATAAGTCAAATTATAAGGACTGAAACTCCCAACTTGAAGGAATAATTTATGTTCTGTTGTATGTTTACAGGCTTATTTAAAAATAAAAACAAACTCTCAGACATTTCTGAGAATAGAATAAAAAAGAGTGAACTGATGGAGCTGGTCCCAGTGCTTTCTAGGGTAACGCCATGTTACTAAGTGGACTTTCCAAGTATCCACATTTATGTAAACTTGATAATGCTTTATGAAAAACTTGAAGGTTACCTGAGTTACTCTCATAACTTAAAATCTGTTGCTTAGGCAATGGGAGTAGGTGTACTTTGGAAAGCCAACCCTGAAGGATGGGTTAAACAGGCAGTCAGAAGTGACGCAGAACTGAGTGTATAGAGCTCCTTCACAAGCTCTGAACCCACAGTGCAAGTTAGAAATCGTATCAAAATAGTGGGATGGGAAATCCTCCTTGTTACCAAGCAGCTTGGTGCTTATTACAGCCTCGGTACCCATCACAGCTAATCCTGTGAGGTGCACAGTCCGCCTAGATCTCACTGAACCTGATCTCTGAGTACCTTGTCATTGCGAAGATGCTTTCAGACTGCACAAGCAAGTTCRGAATACAGTTCCTACAGTAATTTCCTTTGTAAGGCATTGATGAGACAGTAGATCCCTTTATGAGGCTCTGTTTGACTACAGAAATGAGCAATTGTTCACATTATAGTTAATAAATCCCTTGACACCCAGTTAAAAGGACCTGTGTTTAGCTGAAGCCTTGGCATGAATGTACTTCCAGAGATTTTAATGACCTTTCACTTTTCGGAGGTGTTCTTTATTTAAACTAATGAAAATGAGCTCAATTTAAAAGTCTTTTAAATGCTGATTAAAAATTAAATCAGCCATTCATTATCCCCAGGTGGCCTTGTTCTAAGAGCAGTAATTCATAGAGTCAAACAAGTAGTAGCTTTTTTTTTTTTAATGTATCTAGATTCAGTGTTGRGAGGACTTTATTAGAGCTATTTAGTAGTCTCAGAACTTTCAACTTCTAATGCAGATGTGTCAGAAAACACAGTTCTTTCTTTCTTTCTTTTTTCTCTCCTGCTTGTTGCAAATTTCAAAGAAAATCAGATAAATTTCTAATGATTACGTGTAGCATTTTGTGATAAGAATGTAAACAGCTGTGCTGTTTTGCAAATAAAATAGATRCTGACCTAGTGGGTACCATCACATTAATAGCAATAAACTGAGAAATTAGCTATGGAAAGTCTCATTTTAGGTATTTGATTAGGTTGCTTTAGGGTTGGAAAAGTTTCAGAACCAATTACAATACAAATCACAATAAACAGCAATAAAATAGTACTAGATTAACAGCTTAAATTCATTACGGCTGTTGAGAGCACTGGCCTGGGATTTAAATAGTTAAACATGATGTAAAATGCTAAGAGAACCAAGTCTTCAAAGTTATAATTTATCTGGAAAACTGGAACAGTACTTAGAGACCAAGTTTGTTTTACAGAATTTTTYGTGTACTTTTTAGCTACAAAATTTCACTTGATGATAGAGTAGTTCCTGACCCTGAAATGCAATATTAACCAGAAAAAAGATATACTTGCACAGAGCAAAGTATTCACGATCACTTTGAGAAAAGATAGCATTCTTGAGAGGAATATAGGCATAAGAGGAAAAGAAATGGAGTTATACCATTCAAAGCCCTGAGTACACCTTTTTTTYCTAGCTTTTTTTCTAGGCCATATGACACTCTGCTTTTGCTTACTTGATGGTAAAATGGGATCCAGAAGGTTACTGGGTGAAATATGCTGCAGAAAATACGGGAAGCTATGCACCCTGTTACCATTTCTCTGTTGAAGCAAGGAGGGTGGAAAAATCAAGGCAGTGTGGACCAAAGAAGTTTGAAATCACCTGTCTTGAGCAGAGGCTAGGACCTTTCTAGCAGGAGTATCTGTTAATTTGCCTGTTATTATTACCTGATGTTCTCAGGATGCAGCAGAAGTGCATCCCTATATTCTTGCACTGTTTGTCTGAAAAGTCTGACAAAGCTGAACAAAGCTAGAAGTCTCAAAGAGCTGCCAGGAAAACTGGTTTGGTGCTAGTGCCCTTCTGTTACTGCTCCAAGTCCAGCTCTTCAGCGCTTTGTCTGGTAAAACTTTTCAGCGAGCAAACTACTCTCATAGCCAGCTTTATGATCAGGAGGAGGAGAGACTGCAATGGTGATGTTATGAAGACAAGTTGCAGAGACACAAATGTGTCCTAATAGCTTGTGGGTGGTTTATGCAGTCACACTCAGGCACCTTGTACCTTGTGACTTTCTAATGGGCTTTGGAATTGGGCACATGACACCAGGCAATGCAGCGTGTGTGTCAGAGGTAATGAGCAAACATCCCAAAACAAGGCACCTGGCTGGAGAGGTATTCGGACTTTGGCCAGTGAAACTTTTATTCCTCTCCCCCAGCTGAAAGGTGCTCTGTTTTGCTGTCTACATGGGAGAAAGAATATAATTGCATCTGAGAGTGAGATTCAGCTTTAAATAACAAACTAACAAAAACACTAGTGTTTTGAAGAATGTCTTTGGCAGATARCTGTACATAATTATCTGAAGTAATTGGAAGACTGTTCTTTTGCAAGGTAATCAGTATTCTTTCTAAAACCTCTGAYTGTTCCTACCTGTGAAGAAGCTTCACTGTTTTCCAGGGAAGAAATATGTYTATAGAAAGAACAGTGCTTTGAACAAAAAAGGCAGAAGTCTGTGGATCTGGAGAAATGAATTAAAAACAGTATGGATGGGGTAACCCTGCCTGTCTGCATACATTAGTTATATGCAGTGTTCTGCATGCATGAGAGCTAGGATTCCCTTCCTCYACCAGTCACATACTGGTTTTGGTTTTTAGCACATGTATACGAAGAGAAGCCTTTTGGGACAAGTATATGGAAATGGCAGCTATGCACACACAAAATAAGAGCATAGCATAAATTTTTCAACCCTTCCCTCCAAATATTCCTGATTTCACAAAAATCACACAAAGCTTTTTTTTGTTTTTTTTTTTTTTCAAAAAAGTTCTCAAACTTTTCTTCTGAGTGACAGTAAGAAATAGTCCCTTCCTGTTCAAAGAAATGCTCCATATTCTGTCTACCTTCTCTGGAAAAAAAAATATTTTCTAAGAGAAGAAATATCCCTACAGAGAGGTCAAAACTGTGTTAAAACAGGAATGAGATTTAACGGGCTCAAAAAGACTGTGAATGAGAAAATAAAACCACAAGGAGTCTGTTTTGCACAGTGCATCTCTAATCAGAAATCAAAGACATTAAGTCTCCCACTGTCCAGCAGCTTTTGTGCTTTTTCACAATTGGAGGGCGCTGTTGTTCTTGTTGCTAGCAGTGTTTTAGAAGAACTTCAGTACAGATGAAGACACTCGTCCAAAAAAGAACTTTTTCCCCAACASCCAAGACTGTTGTAATTAGTTCTGATGTATATTCTTAACTTTTCTACATGTGAGCATTACCAAACAAAAACCATTTCTGGGCCTTGGGCTAGATCCAAAGGTCTTGTGTTTTAAAGTGTTCRTTGCTACTGTGCTCTGCTCTGAAGTGCTTTGTTTACCTACGGGAGTAAATCACGGGCTCAGGTGAAGCATGTCAGCTCTCCGATGATGCATCATGGCAATTAGGAGTGGGACATATTTCAGTTCACTCTACTATCAACCTACATAAGGCATGCACAGTCTCATTTACATGTCAGAAACAATCTAGTTTGAATAGCACAAGGCTCTGTTTAGATTTATTTGTCCTTCTGAACAGAGTAAATTAGTCTAGTTGGAAAACGGTGCTGCCTTATGGACAGTTTAAGCTAAACTTGAGTGTTTGCCTGGACAATTGTTGCAGATTGTTAATTGTCACAGCTTACGGCAGCTCTGCTGACAGGTGGGGGCTTTTTTGGTGGCTGTGACTTCATTGCTTGCAGTTGCATTTCCCCTGCAGATTTAGCCTAAAATGTGATGTTAAAATATTCACTTGATTCATTCTGTTCTTTAGAGTATATTCAGTACTTATTTTGGAGTAGTTTTTTCTTGGAAACAGCATTATGTATAAAGACACATTCTWGATTTGCAGATTATTTCTTCACTAAACAATGTCAGCATTCTTCTATATGTAAAAATAACTACACTTGAAAAACATGCAATTATCGGAGCCTTAGAATGATTATTTAACTCAGACATCCAAAAGAATGTCTGAGAACTAACAGAAGTCCAGATTTCTGGTTTTTTACTATTATTGTCACTGAAGTAAACTTTATTGGAGGATAACATTCTGAGGTGTCCAAAGCTGCTCACATGTGYACTATGAAATACATGCAACCATCGTGCAGGTACCTTTAAAGCATATTAATTTTCCATGTAGTTTATTACCATTGTGTAGGGATCAGTGAATGACAAAGGGTTTTGTGACTGGGAGGAGTAATGAAGAATTATTGCCAGTGGTTTTATAATAAAATCTTGAGAGAATTGAATACTTTGGGCAGAACTTAAGCTTAAATTTATTTAGCAGCAGGGTAAATCTGTAGCGATTTAAGGGTCAGAAATCTAYTAGAGATTGCCACAAACTCATATTCTTAAGTGGYAGAATCTACATTTGCAGCTCTGATTTTGTTGAAAGATGTATAAAATTGTACCTAATTCCTGTGTACCTGAGYGGGCTCCAGGGTAAAAATTAGTTTCCAAATTGTTCCCATTTTGACTTAATCTCAGAAGATTGCTTGTGGATCACTCTGTTGCAGAAGACAGAGTAAGAGAATTACAATAATCTTGCCAGAGTACCCTATCATATCCCAAACCATTGACATTTGGTTGGCTTTTGCTATTGCTGGCATGAAAGATAAAGGCCTCAGTATGGAAGCTGTTGTCAGCCTTTTAAATGCATTACTTGTTCTGAGAGCCACAGGCAGGATCTTGTGGAATTGAAGAAACTCCCAYGTGGAAGTGTAAGCACTTGTCCCTTGCAGAACTGAAAAACAGTATTTGAAATAGGTCAGACTATTTATATAACTTTACACAAAAACACCCTTGMGTTTTCCTTTGGGAAACTTTACAGAAAACTGTGCATTGTTACTGTAAAATAAGTTCAGTCTCATGAAGCAGTTAGGAAGACACACTCAGGACACTGAAAGACAAAGAGGGTTCAGAAGGAAGCTGCAAGCGTCTTTCTGCAGATGGGAAACAAGGATAAGATAGTGCTGACTARATGAACAAGATAAATACAGGGTGTTTGAGACTGTGATCCTTAGAYCTCTCCATAGCTTTTTATAGGCATCTGGGATTGCATCTAAACTGGTATTTTTAGTGTGGAACAGAAGTGTGCATTTGTCACTAATCTCCCACTTGTTTGCACTTGCTGTGCTTCCTGTTGTGTCAGAAAGCAGTCTCAGAGCTCGCAAACTGGGTGCCTCTCAGATGAGACTGAATAGGAAGATGGGTCTCAGGAGTACCTAATGCACTCCAAAYGCTAAGGGTACTCAAGCCACAGGATCAGACGTGAATTTGTCCAAAATAACTTCCCTTAACACATACTCTGTGGTCACTTCTCAGCAGTGCTTGCTCTTAATTCCATCCTGGCTTATGTAGATGTGATCTGGGATACTCTTGCCTGAATGGCAAAGAAGAAGGTGCCTGTGAGAAGAGTTCTTCTTCTTCATAGTACACTTTAATGCAAACTTGTAGTGCTCCTGTGAGTGACTTACTGTCTCTTTCAGTTTCTCCCATTCATATGTGATCATTGGGAGTTTAGAGGTGTGACTTGGTAAATAATCTCCTCAATCCCTCTATCCTGGATAATGCAGCAATAGTGCTTGAAAGGGAGTGTTCAACTCAGCTCTGAATGGATCATCTTCCTGGAGCCGGTTCCAGAGGTGATATATAGACAGCTAATGGACAAGCTGCAGCAAATATCCAGCACATCAGCCAATCCACGTTTTGATTTCAGCTTATGCTACAAAACCTGTACTTGTTTCTGCAGACTCATGGGAGTAATTCTTTCAGAGACTGCCTTGTTAGCTATCTTTGTGTTTGCTACTAAGTCAGTGTCAATATAAATTTCCAATATTGCTGCAGAAGCATCTATAAACCATCCTGTAAATACAGAAGAATGAATCACTGAGTAATACTCTTTCATCCATCAATCTAGCAGTAGGCTCAGGAGATGTACTGCTGGTACCTTAGGCATTGTCAAGGTGTTATTTTCATGAGAAAATCATTCCTGTCATATGTCAAATATAAAAATACAGTATGTCAGTACAAATGTGATACAGGGCATTGTTATGAGGAAATAGCAAAAAAAAATTCATGCAGGCTTGAGTAATTAATCATTTGAGGACCCTTAATTCATTGTGTTGTTCAGTGAAAACAGACTAGCAAAAATGTGGAGAGTCAGACGGCCTTAAAGATGGTTCAGAGGTCTCTTAAACTTCACTTTTTACTTCAGCTTTCAAGTAACYATTCAGATCAGTGCTCAAAGGCATCCAGATATTATATAAAGTGCTTGAGAATGTTCTTGTGTATGTTCATCTTTTGAGATCATCCCTCACAGGAATCTGAGTTTACTCAAACATTTTTGAAACAATTACTATTTCATGACCTAAAAAGGCAAGGAGAAATCAATGGGRTATAAAATGGATGCCATACTTTAATGGAACTGTGGAAATTTACACTGCTGGGAGAAGGAAGCATCTTTAGGTGTGTGTATATCTGGGGTTGACGAGAGTTGTTTGATTAGCCCACTCATTATGCCTGGTGGAAATCTGATGTAAAGTGCAGTGGTAGAGGCTGGCTCTTCAGAGCAGGAGGAAGCTGGAAGGTGTGACTCCGGGGCTTGGGGTTCTACAGATGGGGTGTTCCCAATGCAGCAGACTTTAGGAGAAGTGGGCAGGTAACTGAGGTAGATGAATACTTGGTGGATGGAATGGTGCCTCCTAATGTAAATACAGAAGCCTGAAAAGGAGTGAAAGTGTAATTAAAAGGCTACTTTACCCACGGTAAAGGAAAAGCCTAGCAAACATCTCTGGAAGTAGTTAGCAAAGACAGGCTGTTTACTCTGGGAAGGGAAGATGGAGAGAATGTAAGTGCTAAGATGGGCTTAGGATTTGCCTCAGTACGATGATGTGGTTTGACAACCCTTTCACTTCCTATTCYGTACGTACAATTGTCATTTTGTGTAAATGGGGGTACTAAGCTTATACAGTAGCAAGAAAATGAAACTCTGTTAATAGCTAATATTTATAGCTACTAACTTGACATGTTTGGTTTCTGTTTTCCAGTAATTGGCATGTGATTTTATCAGATGTTGAAAGGGCAAAATCCTCAAGCACCAACTAGTGAGGAAAGCCCTGAAACTTTAATCTAGATCACATATGTCATTTGCCACTAAAATAWCATAGATACAGCCTGGAAGATGGAAACCTTCATGGCAGGGGCCATCTGAACAACTCTGATAATTTTCCAAAGTTTACATCTTACTTCCTATAATAAACACCTGGGGAGCCTCCTGATGTCTGAGGGAACTCCAGTCCTTTCCATACTCTGACTGTCTGTTGTTTTCACTGGGACACTACTAGTTGTTCTTTGTTTTGCAGCTCTTGGTTCAGTTTTGTAGTTTCCTAGGTTCCCATCCTATCTTCAACTTGTACATAGCTAGACATTTTATCCATCTTTTTCACTGAGAAGAGCTAGTAGTTAGTAATCATAGAGCTAGTAATTGTGTAACTATAGAGTGAAGGAGTTCTCCTCCTCCCTTCTAATGCTCCATTAGCGTGGAGGTGATAGTACTGGAGGAAGATGACTCAGACTTGTGTTTGCCATCTGGGTAAATGGAAGATAGGAAGGAGACACAACTGAAGTCAAAGAAAGGGAGTGCTTTATCTGCAGCTTGTTACTGGAAACATGCAGAACCTGAAGCAATAGGCACAGTGTGAGGTGAACCATCAAGCAGCTTCAGTTCAAACCAGCTGTATTTGAAGAACTGTGGTTTGGTAAAAGCAATAGAAGAAAAGAAGCTTCTGTTAGAACATGAGAAGTTTGAAACATTATCTTTCATTAAAGGAGGGAAAAGGATTGTCAGCATCTCACAGTTTTGCCTTGTCATCTCCCTGGAAACATGCTGGCAGCTCAGATATGACCAACATATCCTTTTGCACTCCAGATTTCCTCCAAGACACTTAAAGTCAATGTCCCTTTTTAGTTTTCTGCTAAATAATTTGGYTTAATAGGCTAGATTTGTACCTTTAAAATTGAACTCCTCTGGTAATCTCCCTTTTTGGAAATGCCGCAGCAAGTGATGCTCTTCTTTGTTCTTCTCAGCTTGAATTATATAGGCCAAGAAAGCCAAAGGCGTAAGGAAATATGGATGCATGCTTACCTTACCCTGCAGAGATCCCTGGTGACCTATGATTGAGAGTTTACAACTGAGATTTCTCCAGCAGCTCAGATATAGGCAG
This sequence comes from Rhea americana, assembly GCF_003343005.1. Classification (NCBI taxonomy): domain Eukaryota; kingdom Metazoa; phylum Chordata; class Aves; order Rheiformes; family Rheidae; genus Rhea; species Rhea americana. Next base: position 768,249 of record NW_028186419.1, read on the forward strand.
AAATCATATTGTCCTTGATTTCGTGGCAGAAGGGGAAAAATGTTAATTAATCTCACATTATTTTCTAGTATGATTTGAGCATTTCTCCTAACTCTTCCTGAGAGTGTTTATAGGTATGAAAAAATCATTGTGTGGCTTTTTCATAGAAGAAAGAATTTGATGTTGGCAGAATCCTGTGGAAATATATATATCCCTGCAAATGTTGTGGAATTTAAAAGTAATTTCTAAGTAGTGCTGAACACACTTTGCATTAAATGTTTTAGCTGAGATTTTTTACAGTAGATTTATGACCTCTTAAACATGATGTAAGAGTCTAGGCCTTTGTAATTAGAAATTCAGAATGTTAATGCTCAGATATTAAAAACATCTGCACCTAAGCTATGGGAAAATAGCATTAGGGTAATAACTAGGCTTCAGTCTTCCAAGATGCTTTAATTTCTCTGCAGTCTCTCCCTAATAACAGACTATATATGTGTTTTTTCAATCAAAGGTTTGTCAAGATGTGGTATCACAGTAGTTTCAACCCATCGCAGGAGGTCAATGTAGTTTTATTACATCTCCACTCAGAGTTTGTTATGTATTCATAGTACCTCATCCTTAGCCACCTGACCTCCTCTTAAGCCAAAGGATTTCCTGGGAATCTACTTCCTTCTGCCTGCCCTTGGAGGCGTTCTGGCCTCAGTCACATTGTCTCTCGTGTTCCCRTGCTGCCTGTCTGCCATGAACAGAAATCTAGGCTGGGGTACCCAAATGGCAGGGAGAGCAAAGAGCACATAGAGTTTGCTCTTCATTGTGGGGACGGTTCTGGGTCCAGTGATGCTTCCCTGTGCCTTCCATGCAATCGTGCACTAATTCTCACCATCTGCTCCACTCATTCAAGCAATTAACACGGTAGACATTTATCTTCTATTCTCTCATATTAATTATTTAAGTTGCTGCTCAGTGTGAAAGTTTAAACGATTAATGTATCAGCAGTGTTAATATTTAATGATCTAAAGCACAGGGAGGAAGAGAAAAATCAATATTTGTACAGTGTTTTCCTCCCTCCTAAGAGAGCCACAAAATTTTTGTCGTCTCTTCATATAAGGTGCTGATGTTAACTAAAGCACAGGCGTGGGCTAGGTCCTGAAATTGTGCTGTCAGTCTTACAGTTATTTTCTTCTAGCTATTCTTACTGGTAGCAGGMAGTCAGAAGCTGCCAGACTTCTTTAAGCTAGGCAACATAAACATGTAAAAAATGCCTAAATTTATTATTCTCTGAAATGGGTGGAAATCTTTCTTGTATGAAGTTTCACGTTCTTGATTAGCTCTCAAGTCTTCCAGGATTGAAAGAGAGGACTCCCATCTCTTGCATGCACATGTCTTTCAAAAAAAAACCATTTTTAAATGGTGGGGAAGGAAGAGAGTTGAAATGCAGTAACCTAGTGGGGAACCTTTGGGGAAGAAGCGAAAATTGTGTTTAATTTCAGTAACTCAGTAATTATTAGTCTGTCTTGAGATTGGTGTACACAGGGGAGGTGATTTTTTCTTCATACTCTCACTCCTCCAATAATGAAGCTATTGTACAAGAATTCTCTCTTCCTGCTCATAGGAATTAATAGAGTGTAGCAAGCTGAGCATGGATGGACTTTGTGTTCCCTTTAGTCCTGAGGAGCTTTGGAGTTAAGTCAGGATGAAACTCTATGAATATACTGCTTTCTAGTAAACTGGGATGGGAACAGATGCCCCCATTTGGCAAAATAAAAGTGGTACCACATTTCACAAACTCTTGCCTTTGCAAGATTATTTCAGTTGTCTTTGGATTAGGGACCGTCTCCAGAGGGAAAAGAAAGTTATTTTTTCGGGTTGTGGCAATCTTTCTAAACAAYGAGCATAAATCTCAGAACAACTGACAAAAGAGACAGTCATCTATCTGCTCAGTACTATTCCTTGTGGATTATCTGTCTGCATAAAAGAAACACTTTGTTGTGTGTACCTTCCTGTCCAAATATCATGAATACCCATTAAATTGCAGCTAATGAAAAGAAAGAGGAAGATCTGATTTTTTAAAGAGACATATAGAAAAATCTTCATCATCTAAAGGAACTGTCAATAAGTCAATAGGCTGAACAGGTTCCTAATTTTTATAAAGTCTTGCAAAACTGGAACTGTGGAGGTACCCATTCTGTGACCTTACAGCTTTCTGGGTTTGGGGAATTCAGAATAATGACTGACTTTCTCAGGACATGTGTGGGAAGTTGGCCAAGCCCTGTGGAATAGCTGTGCAGATACTTCTACTGGACAGATTTAGAGACACTTGTGGGAGTGCTTTTGTTGTTTTTCTGTTTCATGATGAATCCTTGGAGCAAAGAGCAAGTCATTGTATATTGTACTACTGTTGGTACATTTATGTCTAGATAAATTGCATTCAGAAAGTCACTAACACATCATTTATAACTTGAATTTTAATATCCCTAGTGATTAAAAATAGAAAATGAATATTTCTAATAAAGAGGTATTCAAGTCAATATTGGAGAAGGTTATGCTGCAGGGGAACAATAACTCTGATCAGAATTGGTCAATTATTCTGAGAACTTACATGACAGAGTTASGTTACTGCAGCAGAGCAGGAGCTGCATTATTCTTTGCCTCTTATGTAGAAAAGTTAACTTGGAAAAAGTGCAGTTTTGAGATCATCAAGTCTTGGGAACACCGCTAACACTCGATGGATAGTTCTGTATTTTCTTCTCAAAGCAGGAGGGAGAAGTCAGATATTGAAACAAAATATTTTAGCTATTATGAAAGAAGACATTTTGTTTCTAGATGTGTTTCATTTCTGTATGATGTCAGCAAGGATCTGTGTCTGCAGCCCTGCCAGATTGGACCTTCCCTTTATGTCTGTAGAGATGGCTTCTCACTTACTGCTGGGTAGATCTCTGTAGCCTGTAGAGCAACAAACTCCGGCTTGCATTGTCTCTTCTCAGAGACCTTGTCTGCATTTCTCAACTGTTTTGGTGTCTTCTCAGGAATTACTCGCAAATGATTCGACCTGTGACATAGATGTAACATTTTGGCTGATATTTATGAGAGTTTTGAAAAGCAGCGGATGGAAAACTACTTTTCATTGCCCTGAGTAGTTTCATTATGCTGAATCTACTTCTTTTCAAACCCTGGAATCTGTGATTAAATTCCAAAGCAACTTTTCACAGTCTTTTAAAATACATCTGGTTGCTTTACTTTTGGGTGTCTGACTTTGCACCTAAGTATYGTGGAATGATTAAAAACTTACCTCCTGGGATTGCCAGTGTATGCGATGAGACTGAACTGAATAGCTGAACCTCACACACAAGAAATATTTCTGCCTAGAAAATTATGTTTAGAGAATACACAGCTTCCACATCAGTTTTCAGACTGTGCTGATCCAGTCTGAGGTTGGGAAGTGACAATATATGAACTATTAGTGCTTCATCTCTCATCAGGAAAAAACTGCTGGAGGACGGTTGGAGGGAGGGAATGGAGTGTGGTGTATATTAACGTAAGTCAAGCTATGCTGAAGGCAGCTTGTGAGCCTGGTTTGCTCACGAGGCCCAGTTTTCCTAAAGCAGTCCTGCTGAGTACAGAGAGGGACAGCTGTCCTGCTAGCTCTGGGCTGATGAGAGATGACTAATATGTCATAAATTGTTAGTAAACAGATTTCTCTGGAAGGCTTGTACGAGAAAAAGTAAAAAAAATATGTGTTAGGTGTTGGAGGTCATTGGCTCACTGGCACCTAAGGAGTCRTCTCAGTGTTGGACAGGCGGCAAACGCTGAGGCAGCAGAATTACCTGAGTTCATTTTAACATGTAAATATTCCTCCCACACAGAGCTATAAAACAAAACTGGCTCTTTAATGGGAAAGCAGATCCATAAGGATCAAGTATTTTTCTCTCCTGTTCAGCTTCAGTGTGTTTGTTTATCCCTGACACTGCATGATTTCTTTTCTCTTAGGTTATGCTCAGAGCTCCAGTGCGTTTAAGGTAGTGTGCCTGGAGAGGTCAGGTGAGTGAGGTCCTTTTGAGGACTTATCTGGACTAACTCAAGATACTGAGCAGTACCAAAGCAACCTCTTTCAGAGCTGTCCTGATTCTGGGTGTGAATGAATCCAACTGAAATTAATGGGCCTTCCCCAGTGGGGAACTGGCTGCAGGACTGCATGGTCACAAGGAGACCAGCTCAGAGGCAGCAATCGTGCCAGTTTCCCACATGCAGAGAAGGGGAGGGGAAAATAGATAGCCACCATATGTGAACATTTACTAGTAGCATATGTTTTATATATTGGAGTTAGGATGATTAATGCATTCTTTTGTGTGTGTTGGCAAGATTTTATTTTAGGCACATGGTGTATGATATCTCAAATATTACATGATTGGGTGTGAAAATACTGTATACTGACACTTGGRATCACAAGCTTGGTATATATGCTGATGACCTTTGAACTATATTAATTACATATATGTAGAAAGTCATGAGAGTCTGTTAGGTACATGTACCTTCATACATTTTTTCAGAGGCTTTGTTTATCCTCTAGGAGCTATAACCTTACTCAGACTACAGTTGCTCTATATTTTTGTTTGGCCAGTTACTGAGGTTAGCTAGGATACAGAACTTGCTATTAATTCAGTGCTTCTTCTCCACCCCCAGAATCTGAAGGAACTGAAAATAATGTTGTTGATACTGTGAATAGTAGCGTTGCTCCCTGATTGTTTTATCATTACTGTAATAGCGTATGGATCTGTTATGCTAGGTAGCTGACATAATTTTGAGCACCGTTTAAATACTGTCAAATGCTGATCATTCACTTTCATTCCGAGATGAAGAATTATTATCATCGAGCTTCTGGCAGGAGTACTGGGTTGTGCTCTGTACCCTCCCCTCGAGTTAAGCAGCAGCCTCTGTGGCTCTCCTGCCGATTGCCCGTACAGGTAACTGGCTGCAGCCGAGGTGCTCTGCACAAGGTGCCTACAGTTCCCAGTGCCATCTAGTGGTTGTTGTCGTCGAAAATAATCGAAGGAGGAGACCTATGCATGGTTTCCTACTTGCTTGAGGGAATCTTCTTCGGTAAGATGGTTAAGAAACTGCATGTTTTCCTTTACCTGAGAATTTGAGTGTGTTCTTTTAAGCTGATGAAACAAAGAAGTTTGATTCTTTTCCTCCTGCTCTTCCTTCCCTTCCCAGTTCTGCCAAAGCCTTTCTTAAAGCTCTCTTTTATACCTCACAGGCATATGTTTCAGTTTGCACTTGCTGGGTGTGATATTTGGTAACATAAGGATGAGTCATATTGATAACTCTTATTGAATCAAAATGTAAATTGCTCCAATCTTTGTTAGATGTGTTGTAGCCTTTATTATTGTAGTATCACCTGTCCAGGCTTAAACACACTGTGCTGTTACCACACCTGCACTTCTTTCAAACATGATAGACCTAGAAACCTCATCATTTCTAGCCCCAGCAGGAATATTTCTCTACTCTGATTTCCTGAAGTGAATTTTCATTTGGTCCAAGAAAGGGCTATGAAAATCCTTTAATACAAAGCATCTGATAAGACTTTTTTTAAAGCAACAAGCAAAGAAAATTGCAAGAAACATCTATTTTAAGTAATATTTTTACTTTCAGAAATAGAATATTGGCAAAATAAAATCAAAACGTTACAAAAACAAATACTGAAATTGTCTGCCAACATAGCCACATCTGCTGTAAGTAATACAGGAATGTTATTCCACTGTAAGTTGCTATAGTCTTCCAAGCCCTAGAACACCATGACACCTGTTTCCAGACCAGGCTGGCCAAGTCAATCCCATCCTACAATAAATCTATATTTCTACCTACATAAAATCCTCTGGCCAGAATATGGTGACTCCCAGCTCTTACTCACAATGAGATTTGAGCCTCCTCTAAGTATTTCTTCACTGTTTCATGGCCAAGATGGCACAAAAGAAGTGCTTCTCTGGTAGGAAAAGAAAAGATTCAGTTCTGCACGTGTAATAAGAGCAAAGGATTTCATTTTCTTCAGAAACATTTACCTTTTGTTGGAGAACGCGTTCTATCACTATTCAGGAAAACATCCTCATCCCCTTTTGCTACTTTCTTCCTAACTGACCAATCTGTTCACAGGAGAGGCTGCTCAGGAGGTGCTACAGCACTTACCACTGCCAATACTGAGAGAAAGGCAGGAGCTCAGTGGTTGGTGCATTCATATTTCTAGCAATGTTGTTTCAGATCACTTACCTGCCTTAGTCTAAGAGGAAATTGCATAGAGAAGCCAACATTCAAGAAATCTTTTCTACCCAATGAGCTGGGGGGGGGGGGGGGGGGGATCTGTCACAACTTTCATCATCTGGGCACTGTGTTGAGAACTCACTCCTTTGGAGGTGTCAGCAGTTGGCAATCCTTCAGTTGAAAGGCAGATGATATTCTTTATGAGTGATAGAAAGAGGACTTCAGAACCCTTCTTATCATCAGCAAGGAGCTTTCCTAGACAAGTAGAGGTCCGGGTAACTTTCACAACTTAACAGTCAAATCACAGGGTCATAAATAAAATGAGAATTTCAAATAGATGTGCTTMAAATCACTTGACTGATTGACATCAAGTAATTGACTTTACCTGTCAGTATTATCTGACATAGAAAAGCTTTATGTGGTTTTGACATGCCACAGTTATCTTGATTGCTAAGTGATGACTTACATTTAAGATCATGATAGTCAGATTGAAGAATTCAGCTATAACAATCCTTTGTTCTTCTCTGGACTGGTGGGCCCTGAGCAGCCCAGCTGAGATATGAAGCATTGCCTAGGAGCCAGTGGTGAGAAGCAGAGGGGCAGGAAAGAATTGAAAATCACTGTCTGTCAGAGAAGAGCTGAGTAGGCACACAGGAGTGGAAATGCAAGAAGCAGCAGTACAGAGGGAGCCCTTGCTCATCCCTTGTCATAGTAGAGGTACAGAAGGACCTGCAGAGATGCCTCTACTGGTAACTGCTGCTGCCATTCTGGTTCTGGTCTTGCATAGCTATTCCTGAGGTTTCTATTTGGAGGCCGTATTTAGTAAAGCTCGTGTTTAACCTTCAGAAACGTAACTTGGCTCCTTTCCCTATAATAATACAATTAATAATTATAGTAATATAACAACTCCTTTCCCTATACTATCTTACCTCTTCCTTTGTGCTCTAACATCAGTCCTCATGTGTTAAAATATACCTGATCTGGTACCCACTGATGAGGTCTGAAGGAAGATGCAGGCAGACAATGGTGGATGTTGACCCTGGCCCACTGAGTGTGAGGGCTAATGTAAACTCCCTGGTGTAGGGTGCTTAGTTTTTAAAATTTCGTTCACAAAAAATCATGAATTAAGGGAATTAGGGAATTGCAGATCCATTGAAGTCTTTGCCCAGGACTCACTGCCTAATTGTTACTCCATGCTCTGGAAGAATGCTTAGGGTTGCACTACACATGATTTTCCACCAAGAAACAAGTATGAAATTGTCATTCTTGAACAGTTTGTAGTATGTAAGAAGGCTTACGAGCCCTTTGAGAACCAAGAAGGGCAACCAGTCCTTTTGGCAAGAGAGAGACTTGTAACCCTGAGAGCTAGCTTGTGGTCAGATTCACAGCTGGCAAATTAAAAAGGCCCAGGAGAAGGAAAGAGAGCTCAAACATGGAATTTTTCAAGTGCAAAAAGCTGTTGTCCTGAGAGAGACAGATAGTACTTCTGCTTGGTGTCAAAGAGGAAGAGTTGTGGAGTTACTGTGGTCCTGATTTTTTTGCAGGGTAGAGTTGCCCCGTTGGATTATTTGATGACAATTTTTATGCCAGATAAGCTATGGTACACATCTGTCCTGGCTGGCAGGAGACTGCCAGGGTAGTTTTATACAAGTTGTGTACCTTTGTTCTATGGTTGTTTCAGAGCTGTGCCTAACCAAGCACAGAACAGTCTATTTTAACCAGGATTAATATTTACTTTGCTTCTGTTCTCTTTCTCCATGTTATATTTGGAGAGGTTTGTCTTTTTATTTTTTTCTTTTGGCTGTTCTAAGGCTTTTTTTAAGCTGTGGGGGGATGCTTATTGTAATAACCTGTCAAAACTTCCCTGGGAATGTATGTTAAGATACAAGCTTATTTTATTAATTTCTCCTGGTTTAAAGTTTCTTGTACTTATTTACCAGTGGAGCCAGTTCATCTGTTTATGATGATATTGCTATAGTTTAGGATCTAGAACTAATGGAGTTTAATCTAGTTTTTCATTTATAGGATTTTCTTTAAAATTTTCGTTTATACACAGGCGAAGAGAGCAATTTCTCTGTGGGCAGCAAAGCTGTTTCAGCTTAGAATGGGGTAGACTCAGCCCTAGTCCAAGAACTGCAGCCTTTCCTATAAGGAATATATTGCCTTTTCTTGTGTGGAAGTACACTCAGCTGTGGCACTAATTATATTTCTGCTCTCTTTCAGTAGTAGCACACACCTAAACCTGTTGCTGACTTGAGAGTACTAGGAAGTTTGTTTATTCTGCAAAACAGATCACTACAGATATTTTATATCTCTTTTTTAAAGTTCCATTTTTATGTGAAAAAACACTCCTTTCCTTCCTCTCTCTTTGAGCTTGTTCTTTCACGATAAACTATTGAATACAGAATAAGCAGCTGTACAAAGCTCAGGCAATATATGTGGTTGAATAAAAGTTGAAGAAAGCAGATCCCCTCCCTACTCACTATTTAAATAGCGAGAAGGCATGGCTAGTTCATTTGTGAAATGCATCTTTTGCCTAGAAAGCCTTTTATTTATGGCTTTTATATCCATAATAGAAAAAAAAATCCAAAGTTTGTTTCTTAAATACCAAAATGAAACAAAAATGTTGTCAGACTAAGCTACTATCTGAACTGCTGAGCAATAAACAAGTTTCAAGTATTCATTTTGCTGGACAAGTTTCAGCCATTTTCACTCCAGAAATTTCCCTTCAGGAGGCTTAATTGTTCTGGCAAAATGCAGCATCTGAAAGCAGACTTAAATGCCTTTTTTGTTATTATGTAGCACATGTTGATTTATGAAGAAAGAAATGATGTGCTTTCCTTGGGCTTTCTTGATGTAGATTTTTATTCTATTTTATTCTATAGCAAAGACTGGTTATCACTGCCTGTTGCTGCGGTCATTCATTAGATATTACTAGCTTCAAATACAAGAAATAGCTTTTGCTCCTACTTATTTCTGTAGGAAAGATGGTAGTACACAATGATTGCTAGTCACCAGTATGCTTTTCTGACAGTTTGGTCACATGATGTGCCTTAAAGAGATGCTTTTGCTTAAAGGAAAATCCAAGTGAATATATTTCAGTGTGACCTCTGGCATGGCATGCAGGAAAATAAGCAGGAATTCAAATAAGAGGTAGGATTTTCAGATTGGTGTTATCCCTCAAAGTTGTWTAGATAATTAATGTCTGTTCAGATCTTTTACATGAAGGTTATTTTATATACAATAAAAATTACAAACTTTTCTTAGCATTGTAGATGAATTGTCTAGAAGTTCAAAGGCAAATTCTATAACCTAGTATTGAGAACTCAAGTATTGAGTGTTTCTATACTACCAGGTTATTGCTTAAATCACTTGTGATTTACTCTTCCTAAGAGTTTGTATCATCTGAAATTTGTGCTAGTAGTTTAGGAAGAGGAAGGAAAGATAACACAGCTTTTCATGTTCTTGTTTAATGTGCTAAGGATACTGATGAATTAACATTAGACATAATGATTTCACACTTAGAAGATGACCTGCTGCTGTTTCAAAATCAGCCATTCCTGTTAAGGTTGATCTGTTGTCAGGCTATTTATTATGTACAATATAAAACAGCAGTAACAGTCAAGAGGATGTGGGTTAGAATGTAATAAGTGCATTTCCCAAGAGCCTTGGAAAATACTGCCGAACTCGGAAACTAGATACACATCTTAGAGCCTATTACTGTTCTTAGGCAATGAAGCCTTCAGTATTATTCAGGAAATCTGATACTTAATTCTGTGTATGTGGTTTTTGGAATGCCAATTTYATGTATAATTTGTAAAGGAATTCCTTTCAACTTTAAATTCTGCCTATTATTACCATTTACTTTAGGCTAATGTTGAGAGCTATATTTTAGCAGCTATGGAGCTATGTGAAGAGTTAAGTGTATGGCARCTTTCAAGAAATAACTTCCCATCAAATCGTGTGGTAACACAGTTCATTGTCCTGAATGCAACTGGGCTCCTTTGTCCAGTCTGTTTTCTTTTGCAGATATAATGTGAGATGTGGGTAACACAAAACAGGCAAGGATTTCTGTAAGGTACAACTAGAAGTATTTCTGCCTGGAGAGCGTGGGACTTTTCTTCTAAGCCCCAGAGTCCCTTCTCCACAGAGGGATGAACAGGAATTAATACTAAGCCCTTTCTCAGTTAAATGGATTTCATAAGACAGTATAAATTTATCCACAAATAGATATCTTATGGGAACTATTTGGGTTTCTGCAAACTCAGACCAAAACACCAGGTTTCTGGACAAAGTACTGCCTTTCAGYTGCCCTGCTCCTCATACTGGCAACCGTCTGTTTTTCAGCTGTCCCTGCTCCAAGAAGCCTCAGGACTACTGATCAGGATCTTCTTGTCTACCTATTGAATGCTCTGAGAACCTCAGTTCGGTGAGGAGTCAAGGTGTTCTAAGCTCCTCCTGCTGCAGCATTGGAAAGAAGGGAGAGGTAAAAAGTTCCTCAAGTCCAAGCATCCTCAGATGCTCCTTGTCGAGTGAACCCATTGGAGTTGGGACAGTCACTTCCTCTTGAGGGAAAGATGCAAGTTTCTATTACAACTCATGCTGTGAGTTGTAATAGAAACATATGCAACTGCTCTTGCTTATATGGAGCTGGTGGTGCCTAATAGCTGAGCGCACATCACAAGTCTTCCTCTCAGACTGTGTTCGTTTCCCACATCAAAAAAATAAATTCAAGGCAAACGTTTGTCACATTAAAAAGTTACTTCTTTTGTGTCCACAAGAATCTTTGAAATGTCAACCTTTCATTCTCATCTGGAATTAAGACTTGGGAAAGGTTTGAACACTTGTGGATATGTTTCTTGAGAAGTAATACATTCCCAGCACACGGTCATGATGATCTAGAATTCTCCAAGTTGGTTGTCCTGCTCTGAACCTCAGCTCCTTGATGCTCGTGTATAAGGACCCACAGTAAATAACAGCTGTCTTTTAGCTTCCATGAAATGAGTTGCCTTTTTGCAGCTGGGAAACTGAGACTTAAAAGGAATGCCCTTTGCAATGTCACAGCTTCAGAAAGCTTACTGGGAAGCTTGTCAGAGTTTTGGTCTGACTGATTCACAGCGCTTTCCCCATCCCCCTGCAGAAGAAAGACTCCTCCCTCTCTCAATGGAATAATCCTGGGAGGAAGCTGTAAACAGAAGGCTCTATGTTGTGCTCTTTCTTTTTCTTCCTTAACTAATCTCTGGAGCTTTTTAGTGGCTCCATATTCCCATCACTTCAGTCCTGGACACATGGAAAATCTCTCACTTTTCTAAGGGGAGAGAGATGGGAAGAAGTTATAACCACATTCTCTCCATCAAAATACCTTAGATTGAGTTCTTTTTACCTTCATTCAAATTCTGGGTTACCTGTTTCCAGGAAACTTGGCTTTTTGTGCAACTAGTGATGTTTTTGCCCAGGGTGCCTTGCCAAAGGGGTGTGTCTGCATACAGCCATGCTCTCAGACCTCAGGATCTAACTGAGCCTATGATAAACTAATGTCTTTTGTCCTCCAGCATCCAGCTCTGTGGCACTGATGTGCAGGCAGAAAGGTGAGAGTATGGTTCTGCAACAAAAGCAGAGCATTTAAATACAGAGTTGTTTCATCTTTTTATTGTATTCGTAAAAATGTTCGAGTGAAGGTAAGATAAAAAAGAAGAGTGGCTTCATTAAATGAGAAATAATAGTTTGTAATATTCCAAAGTCTCTGCCTGAGGTTCATCAAATGACCTGAAGGCAGAAGATTAAAATAAATGTGAAAATAGCTAAGATTCAGAACTAAGACAAGGACAGAAATGGAGGAAAGCACTTCTTTACATTAGCAGAATAAAATATCCATTTTCTTTGCTAGAAAACATKCTATGGTTTGGTGTTCAGATGGCACCTGATATGGGCCAGCTGTTGGGTGATGCTGTGACCCTGAGCAGAGACATGAGCAAAGTACAATGTGGGAGCTGGGGGTCCCTGGAGGTTCTCTGATGCAGGACTCTTCTGAGTCACTCCTTCCCTTTGGCCAGTCAGAAGGGAGGTGGGATAAGAATTTTCCTTYTGAGCTACGTTAGTCCTCATCGCCCCTCAGATGGGTAGGCTACTTGGCTACTTCAGACAGTGAGGAGCCTGGATTCTCGGCGTGCTCCCCAGCAACCTCTGAGAGCGGAGCTTAGCCACTGAGTGGTGGAACTGTAAGAAGAACTGGCTTTTTTTACTTTGGGTGTTGATTTCTATTCTGAAAGTGACAGAGCTGATAAAACTTCTTGCTTTGGGTATTGGAGCTTGGGTGTCAAACATGCTGTGAGTTGTAATAGAAACATATGCAACTGCTCTTGTGTTTCTGGAGCTGGTGGTGTGTGATAGCTGAGCTCACATCACAAGTATTCCTCTCAGAGCATGCACAAGTAGGATCTCTGTCCTTTGACTTGCTGTTTGTTTTCATGAAACTTGTAAGAATTTGTCTGTTGGATTGCTCTTGCTGTGCCAGGTTTAACTAAAATTAGCTACTAGGCCTCAAAGTTATTAGGGGAAGGAAATGGTGACAGAGATGGACAGGCATACAAATATTTGTGTAGTATGATCACCCAAATCTTATTTTCTTATGTGTTCTTTTTTTAAAAGCCCAAATGTTTATGAATATGGCATGATTTTCTGGATGGTTGGCCTGGAACTTCAATTTCTTTGGCAAATTAACTATTAAAAGAATTGCTTCCAGCTCCATCCAGTAACCCTGGATACTCTTGAACATCAACTGGTAAGCAGTTTGGTAAAGAGTGACTTTTTATTAAATCATCCAGGCATATGGCCCGTGGGGTAGTATAGTTCAAAGAGCCTTTCATGTCTCAGAATGGAGGCAAGAGTATGAGGGCAGCAGATAGTGAATGTCATCTTCCATGCCTCTGCAATTCTTTTCTTTTCTTTTCTTTCTTTTTTTTTTTTTTTTTTTTTTTAATCTGAAGAGGGAGAGGGTTGGGTAGGACAGCAAGGGAACAAGACTTTAATCTGAAGAGGGAGAGGGTTGGGTAGGACAGCAAGGGAACAAGACTTGTTGAATTAAAAATTGCTGAATTAAAGAAATTAAGATCAAAATCACAAAGGTATAGTGAAAACTGGATCCTCCCTTGTTCTTTCTTATAACATGGAACTTGATGATGTTAAATAGAATAAACATGGATCCAGTAAAGAGAAATAGTACTTTTATTTAGTGTCTGGTAAATCCGTTTAATTCAGTGTCAAGGAAGGTTACCAAGATTAATCCTGTAGCTGGATATTTTTAAAGGACTAAATAATTTTGTGATTGATAACACTTATAACTCCTTAAACTAAGTGAAATATCATACCTCAAAACATATGCTAAAAGCAAATCACTCTTCTCCACCATGTACTACTACATCATTGGCTAGAGATGTTAGATCTTGGCTTCAAGTTGCTTTCTGCTGTAAAGCACTAACTRAAAACTGGATTTTAGCATGAATTGCTGAAAGCAACTTGATATTTACTTATTTCCTGAATATTGCATGCACAGGAGTGTTAGAAACCTCTTCTACATAGCATAGTAATAGATAAAGAGTTTTAAAATTTCAAACCCTAAGATTGATTCATCTTCAGTGTTTTATCAAGCTCTGGAAAGAATCAGTTCAAGTAAACATCTTACCTGTAAAATATATGGCATCCTCTTTTGGACTACAATGAGAACTTCATCTGGCYCCAACACTTCCAGTTCTTCAAGACATGATTTGTGACCTAAATTGACCATACAATAAACATGAAAGTCTTTTGAAGTGCTTCTCACTTCCAGATGAAATCAGGAAGTGAATCATTTCCTGAGGAACCTGAAAGAAGAACCTGAATCACTTCAGGTTTCTCTTTTTTATGAACTTCTAAAAAGTTTCAGTTCATATTAAGACTTACTCTTAAGTCATTATTAAGTCAYGTCCTCTTATTCAATCTTTGGCCTACTAGGCTTCTAAATTCTTCTTGTCTTTTTAAATAGTCTTCTAGGTTAAATGCATGGCATTTGGTTTTGCTATTGCAATGATGTTGTTGTGGTTCTGGTCATGTCAAGTCACAAAAGAATGTGGTTGTGTTTCTTGTATTAGAAGTTCTGAAAAATAACATTCTAATTCTAAGATTGTGGTTACTGTAGTACTAATCTGAATCTTCTCTTTTTGGAGAGAACAGTTATTATGGAGAGAACAGTTACTATGGGGGCAATAGGATGTAATTCTAGTCTGTACAATAAAGACACTGTTCACTGTGACTTGCATTTGCTTCCTTCTTCCCTCCCCAGATGAGCCGATCTGAAACTGCAACAAAAAAAGAAGTGAGAGGAATCTGAGATGAAACAGAGATCCTTTGAGATCTTTTGAGATACCTTGAGATGGGGTGAAGGAGTTGGCTTTCACTGAATAACCACTTGAACTGTGTGAGGTCCAGGCCAGGTGGGATTCAAGACAAATGAACATGAGCAAGAAACATGTCAGGGAGAGTAAATCTATGAGAGTAAAATAGCTCAGCAGCTATCCTAGTTCTATTTTAGTTGTATTCTGTTGCAACTTTCACGAGAGCATTCCTTTGCCTCCATTTTTTTGACCTTTTCTTCTTCTTCAAACTGCTTTAGAGAGAAGTAAATTCAGTCTATTGTTTTGTGTAGCCCACTGATTACATCCTTTGAGCTTGTTACATTTATACAAGGTTTACCATCACTGTGCAGTATTGTTATGTCAGATATGGCCCAGAAATGAGGCTTAAAAGCTGTGACTTAAAATGACCTTAGATTTTCAAGGAGTAACATCAAACTTCCAGAGGATTGTAGGATCTTATTTTTCATTCAATTCAAATTATTTTTATATTTTTAAGTGCTTGTGTCTCTAAAACTTTTCAAGTTTTAATAACAGGTTTTGATTAGACATTTAAAAATAAATTGTTTTGTTGTAATCAATTACTTTCTGGTTTGAAAGTGCAGACAGCTGAGGACAAAAAACAAACATGATTTTGCATGTTTGGCCTTCAACACAAATAGCAAGGATAACCACAGTAACCAGGTCTTGAAAAGCACGTAATATTAGGGAATGTTTATCCTTTGCTTGGTCATACTATGAGGTTGAATTGGTTTGTGAGCATGATGTTAACTGAGCAAAGAGTAACTTTGGAATGGATTGGGTTCATAATTAGTGCGGCTGCTTTGGTTTGTCTGGGGTGAGTGAAGTGATATGCTGAAGAATGTAATTCTCTGTAAGGCTTGTGAAGAACTTCTTAAATAGGGGGTAGAATTTCACTGTGTTACAGTTTCATAGGAAATTCARTGAGCATTGCTTTTGCCAGGAATAATATAGGTTTCACATCCAGAGGGATTTCTRTTGTATTTGTGCAAAGGTAATCAGAAATGAAGTAAAAAAAAACCAAAAGGGTGCTATAGCAATATATAGGACTTTTCTTTGCCATTTATCACTGCTCTGATCTGATGATCTGGACTGCTCAGTGCTAGGAACGCCCATAAAACCTGATGGTCAGTTGATCTAATTCTCTCTGGTTCTCTGTTTCCCAGCCTGCTTGGCAAGGAGCGCTTTCATGTCAAGCAGAGCATGTGTGTGCGCTGACGTGGTGCAGCAGCTCTCCTGGGAGGAGCTGCCATTTTGGTTCCAAAGTAYGGGTGTAGCAAGAAAAATTTTTTGTTGCTTCCTTTAAGAGGTGAATGTTTTAAATAATAAACTGACAATGGAAAAACTAGAGAGAAGAGCTGTCACTGCCTAATTGAAAGTTCATTATGCTGCTTCTACCATTATTTTAAAACTCTTTATCATGTGTCTGTAAATGTGCAAATTAAAAACCCAGAGGTAATTTTGTATTTTATCTGCATGTAAAAAGATTGTGAAATTATCATCTCTTTCATAGTTAAATAACTTTAACCTGCGTGGTGACCTTAGAATATGCAAATAACAGAGCTTTGTTGGATGGAATACATTTTGTTAATTGTAAAACGATAAGTGGAGAAAATCTGAAGAAAACAGGAATTCACTTTGAAGTAATCATAGTYGAAGGTTTATGTGATAAGGAAAAAGGAAATTTTTATATTTATGTGCAGGCTCAGAAGAATGATTGTCTACTGCTGTTCAAATCTGTGACTCTGCAGCTGTAATCAAAACCAGCAGGAGAATTTCTAACTTACATCACCAGCAGCAAACTTGATGAATACATAATGCATGCCCAGAGACTTAAGGAATTTCAATAGGCTCTTAGGTAACAGGGCTTTTTCTTTTTTCTTTTTTCTTTTCTTTTTTCTTTTCTTCTTCTTTTTTTTTTTTTGTTCTTCAATTTGTAAAATGTCTTTGGAAAAACTTAATGTTTTGACCATGAAACTGAAGAATAATTAAACATTTTTCTGCAGGTCAGAACGATCATTTTCACATAACAAAGGAGAGAGAATGTAATGAACATGCGGAAAAAATTATATGCTCTTAGGCATGGTACAAGCTGGTTTTGAATAAATCTCTCTAGTCTCTTGTCAAGGCAGGCATGCTGACATGTGACTTGTCTGCTCCCTCCAGGCCTGCTTGCCTCTGTGTGTGTGCACATACACATTTGGTGCAGCTGTGCTTTGATTTGGTTGTCTCTGGCATGGTGGGTTTCATTCTCAGTTTATGCCTAGGACGTGACTAGAGACCACAGTTCACCTCTGCAGAGGCATATGGGGGGAACGATAAGCTGCCCTGCTGCTCCAGCCATTTGGGAGCATCTCCCACATACCATTCTACTCCTCTAGTCAGCCAATTTTAAGCAAATTTCACTCTTGATCTCAAAGAGAACAGGTCCAGACCCTCAGCTAGTAGTGTCATGTGCAGCTGACTTTTGCAAGCAGAGATTAATACGATCTTTGGTTTGGAAAGAGTGGGCAATAATGCCTGCAGAATACCACGCTTTACTCAAGAGAGACTTGCTGGAAGATAAGGCTAAGGATTAAACTAGAAAAAGTTTGTATTTTAGGGCCACTTGCTCTTGGTATGCCTTTCACTAGCAGAGATAAAGCAGACTTCTGTATTACTACAAACCACACTGCTTTTTAGGCAGCTCAAGCTTTGTAGGAGTTTATGTAAGGAGGAATGACAGAATCTAATTCGAACTGTAAATCTACTGGCTGAAATCTATTAATATTTTTATAGGCATTTATTTATTTTCATAATTTCTATATTAACAAATGTAAATTGTAGTCTTTCTTTCACCTCCTGTTTTCATATCAGAGGATATTTGTTCTTCATTGAGCCATAGCACAACTAATTCATATTTGTTGCTTTGAGGCTGCATTGTTTGTTTGCAATTCTGCTCTGGAAAATTAGAAGATAAAGCCCCTTTTTTGTCTCATTGGATTCTGTAAAACTCCCTCTTTCTCGCTATAGATCTTTCTGATTATTGCTTACTATGTAAGTTTTGACAGGAAGTAAGATGGTCTTGGAATTAAGATTCCAAAGGGCTGCAAGCATGCTGTGTTTTGACTACTCCATGTGAATATTTTTAAAGGCTGCAAACTATGCTGTCAACCAGAAATACATCATATGAGCCAAAGGCAGTTTCTCTGGCTAGAGTGTGAAGGGCTTTATCAAGGGACATGGACATGTTACAAGAGGAAAATCCCTAAAGACATGGTTAGTTTAAGTGTCTCAAAAGAGCTGAAAGCAATGTAAATAATCTGGGAGAATATTTTGTTGTAAAGATTCTACTGTAACATTTGTGTGTTCCAGGCCATAAGGAGAAACCTCTTAGGTTGTTGTGTTCCAAGAAGTGCAATAAAGGCACAGAAAGTAGAGAAAATTGAATTCAAACATGCAGGCAAGTTACAGACCATTTGCTGAAATGGTCTCCTATTTGTACCTTCCCAGGTAAGTTTCTTCCGAGCGTGTGAGCACAGAAACTTCAGAGCAGCTATCATACAAGTCACAGCAGCTGAATTTTCTGTCATTTTACCCCAAACTCTGCTCTCAGGAAAGCTCAGGTTTTCATTCCTGAGTCCAGTACTTCTGTCCTTATCTGTTTTCTGTAGGCATCTAAATCACAACAATTTTATGAAGGAACTGGGGCAAATCCAAATGAGTGGGCCACTCTGTTCCTTTTACTTACATAGGGTGCAATCGTAAGATGAGTCCATAGCTGAAATCAACAGCAATTACTTCCTAAGTACTTCCTACTAAATTAAACCTGTTAGAAATCATGAAAATACCAAGGCCTGAAGGCTTGCTGGCAGAGAACAGCCTCTGTCTATGCTTGGAAACTCTCTGAGTGTCCACAAGAGCATGGCTGCATGAGAACTGCCAGTTGGGAATAGCACCTGGAACGCTGTAACTGCAACACACACCTTCCTTGGGATTATCTAGGTGAATACTGTTTTGCAGAGGCCAGAAACAGGCCAGGAGCCATTCTAACCATTTAACCACATAGATGTTCACATTTGAGTGGCTGGAGGTGTTCTGGGGCATTATTTAATTTATTATTTTACATTGGTATAGCCTAAGGGGGCCAAAGAACTCCTTGATGAAGTAGCAGTATCCAGATCCCTGTGCAGAAMGAGAAACTTCAGCTGCCGGGGTATCATGTTTTCTAGAAAAGGGTCCTGCAAAGGTCAGCCTGGAGAGTCTTTAGTGGCAATTTATTTGCTATGCTGGAAAAGGCTTTGTTAGATAAATTCCCTACTCCCTCAGCTTGTATTTAAGCCTCAGTGGCAAAAAAAAAGGCGATGGTAGAGATAGTTGTGGTGATGCTTGGTAAGTAATGGACTTTTGTGGAAAAGAAATCCTGTGCACTTTTATTTGTTTTTGTGTTGCAGAGATGGAAGACTATGAATGCATGAAACCTGAGCAACTGYGTTCTAGGGAATACACATATGCCAAAAGCTTATTTCTATCTTTATACTGATAATAGACTTACCCAGTAGGAAAGTTATAGCCTGCAGACTTCCACATCTGAAAGATTTGAATTCACTGATTTTGGTACCTGCTACTTTGCAGACATGTGACAGGATAAAGTCAGATGGGCCAAAGCAGGAACCTGTCATAAGAATGTATGAAAAACTGTTTCCTATGGCACCTGCTTGCTTTGGGTTTCYGCTAGCAATAGGAAGATACTAGAAAGAGTCTGTTTATTACTGCCATTCCTGGAATGGAGATATGCTGGTGAAGAGACAGATGGAGGCAATGACTTTCCATACATCTTTCTGCTSTCACTGTCCTTAAAGAATGTCAGCCATTGCTTGATTGTAGCTGATTTGAAGATTATTTTCACCCARTGAAAAAAACAGGAATGCCTTCTTACAGGAAACCGAGGTTAACAGTCAAATAAGCTGCATTCCATTAGGGTGCTCATTTACCTTTTTCTAACACAAGAGGTAGTTGTACATCTGAAACTAATATTTTAAATGTTTACCATTATTAGCTGTAAAAGTATAGTCATCTACTAACAGTTCTTGTATTAGGACTGAGAAGTGAACATATTCTTCTTATGTAGAAAGGTTGTGTTAGAAATTGGGATGGAGAATTACCCGAACTTAATAGAAAAAAAAAAAAATCTTTCCCACCACCATATGGTTGTGATATAACAAAGCATTTTCCTGCCAAGATATCACATTACAGTGGCGGGCTGCCAATAACTTCTCTTTTCCTCATTTAAACACAACAACAATATCCAAAAAGAATTATTTGGCTGAATCAGGCTGTTGCTTCATTATAAATGTATACTATTGGCTGACACTTATTCTACATGCTCTGTTTCTCTAGAGAGCCAGTCCATTTCATTGTATTTTGTTCAGAAGAGTAATGGAAAATGGCTTGTCCAGCACATATACTCTAAAACATTTCTTTCTGTTCCGGGATCTCYCTTGGAAAGAGGAGCTCTTGCTTTGCTGCAGCCCTTAGTCCTCATTGCTAGTTCCTGCCTGAATTAATTTTGGTCTTGATATGGAAGTCAACCCATCTTAGTCATTTCTCTTTGCCCCTACACTTCGGAATGGGCAACTTCATGAGATGTGAGGCCAATATTCTCTGAACACTTTGGCAAGGTCCATTTGTTCACTGCAGCTGAGAGTAGGAAGACCTACTGGTCTAGGCCTTGTCTTGGGGTACTAAGGATTTATCATGGAATCTCTCATTCTTCCTTGAGGATAGCTTATGTCATTAATATATGTGGCATAAAATTATGCTTTCTCTGTTTTATAATGAGGAAATTGTGAATGTTCGTTCTTGTTTAATCCCTACCAATTGAAAAGGCATAACTGTTTAATCACAGAGCCTAAGGCAGCCACTAGTACTCCCTGCGTCCAAGTACAAGTCTAGCTAGGGATACTAGTTYCATAAAGGGCAGTGTCCCACAATGATGCTGATGTGTGTTTGGAAAGCATTAGGCCTTTATAACCATTAACATCTGTTCTTCTACTCAAACTATCTTTACCTATAGGAAATGCATCTTGTAACTTTCACATGAAGTATAACTGAGTCTTTGATGAGGACATGGTTATATATTGGGCCACATCCTCAGCTAGTATAATTTATCTTAGCTKTTCTGGTCTTTTGCATAGATACTCCTCTGTTCTACTTATGAACTGTGTATATCTCCTCTACATGCAGTTGGACATAATTACTTKGTGACCTGAAAGCACATTATCAGTATCGGGACATCTGACTTAATTATTGTTCTGCCTGTGATAACCCACACCTTCTTTTTTTATAGTTCCCCAGAGAATATGGGAATATATCAAACCAAACAGCTGTCCCTCAGGGAGCAAAAGAATTTTGCAAAATACTGAATGAATTGTCTTTTGGCAAAATCATTCATTCTGTGTGTGCAAGGCTTGCTGAGCTTTCAGTCTTGCTGAGAGTAAGAAATGGTACTAGTTTTCCTTGTCCTCGTTTCCTAACCAGCTACAGTTGGGTTCAGCCCAAACAGATGTGCRTATTGCACTACAGATCAATTTGCTCATTTATATCTGCATTGCAATTGGTCACAGATCATTTTATTTTGTGTAGGCAGACTAACATGTGATTAGCCATTTTCGATTTTTTATATCTAAATCAAGATGAATTGTGTTGCATGGTTTTTAGTTACAAATGGTAATCTCATATTCTAAAATTTCTATTACGTTCCTTTTTCCTTTTTCTAGTAGTTACAGTGATCCTTATTTCAATTCACTCAGGTGAAGATTACTCACGGGCTGTCTTTCTCAGACAGCTAATGTTGATAGCAACCTTTGGAAAAAGATTCACAGGTCATCTTAGATATTGCATGAATGTTTGATAGTCAGCTTTAATAAATAAGGAATCATACTTGGAATGATAGATGGAGATTGTTGTGATTGTGGGCTAATCAGAGGAGTTGTCATTTTCTTGCTCTAAAGAATCTGAAGAAAGTATAAYCCAAATGAATGGGATGAGCTGTATCAGGTCCTTCATCCTCCAGTGCCAGAAGTCTAGAGCCTAGCAGATCTGTCCTCTTCTGTCCTCTACCTGGGTCCATCTCACTTGGCTCAGCCTTCCACTCCCGTTTCTCATCAGTGTCTCATCCTCTCTTTTTCCAGTTGCAATCAGCTATTTTGAATAGATGTGTTCCACTTTAGAAAGAAAGGGATCCTGCCACGGTGGTTTATCCTTCCTGGGAAACTTTCCAAGCCCAGGCAAGTCTGAAGAGCTTTCTGTTCTTTTGTTCTATGCTGTGTACTGAGCAGAGATATCCTTAGATAACCCTCCTATTGTATTGTGGGAGTCAAGCACAGAGAAAAGAGTGCTTCAAGTCGGTAATGACCCCTTAATGCAAGCCTAATTGTTCAAAGGTTAAGTATGGAAACAGTTTCCTGCTCTGGCTCTTTCCAATTAGGTTATATGGCTTGTCAGTCAGCACACGGTTAGGCACAACTGCTGTGCCTCCCTTCCMCCTACTTCTTAGTTTTCTGCTGAATTAGTAAATTGAATCAAGGAGCTGCTGATGGCCATCAGGTGAGCCCCGGAGGAGCAAGAAAGGAAGGGAGGGGCCTCATGGAGAGGGAACTGAGAGGGGGRAAATTCTCTCCATTGCAAGCAGGGAGATAGATTGGTTCAGAGGTTTGTGTGTCTATGTTCTTGCTCTACCAGATGCTGGATATGCAATGGGCTGCTCTGCCATGGTAAGAATATTTTCCATTCTTCTGTGTTGCTAATGAAGTTGTGAACGGAAAAGCTGGTTATTTTGTCAAGGCTTCCTAGGTCTTGGGTCAGGACAGTCTCAGAAACAGAAAATATGAGGTCAGTTGTAGTGTATGCAGTCCCATAGKGAGGAGGGAGGGAAGACAGAGAAGCAGTCTGCCACTTGTTAAGTTGACTGTTTCAGAAGGGTTCATGTGTATTTTGAATACAGTAGAGGGGAAAGTATCCTCTCCTTATGTGGCTTGGTACTGTTTGAGTCAGTCCTGAAGGATTATCTGCAGATGCCTCTTTGCAGGACTGTAAGCACATTATGAGAGGAGCTGGCAAAYGCTCCCCACCTCTTGCAGCATCAAAGGTGTTTGGTGTGGTGTGAAGAGGTGTGCGTTGCTCTGAGTTCTAGATGTACAGGAAGTGTTCAAACATAGTAATCCTGGAGCTAACTAGGYCTCCTGTATGGTCCACAGGAAGGTGTGAAGTAGTTGCATGCCACTTTTCTAGCTGCTTAAGTGCTTTTTCCTTTCTCCCTGGTTCATTTCTTGTATGTGTGGATGTCGCCTGCGGCATAGTTCCAAGAATTGAGTGTGTACAGTAAAGGTGCTCCCAAACTACATCTAATATGATCTGAAGTGTTACTAACTGTTTAAAAACACATAGTCTGTGACTGAGTTCCAGAGATGTGAAGGTAGAGGGCTTGGCTCTATGTTCCTGCTGGGTCAAGCCTCTGTGTAGTGCTGTCATCTTTCTGCTCCACTCCTTAAGCATTTRCTTTTCCTCACAAAGCAGTATCTACATCCACAGTCATACTGGCTTCCACCAAGACAAGGGTGCTTATAGAGCATTTTTGGCTGTTCTCCTTAACCAGTGTTTTCACTTGCTGTGAGATCTAGTAGGAAAGGCAGTGATGCCTGGGRTCTATTTGCTTTTATTTTCACTTTTGTGTATACCTTGAGGTTTGTCTTCCAGAAATGACTGTAAGTAAAGAAGAATCCCTGCCCATGAGGCTTCTTGGAACAAGCGGATGAGAAAAAGCTTCAGTCATAGCTGGAAGATGRGATGTACAGGAAAAACTTCATTTGCTGCTACTATGACCCAACTGAGGACCTTTATTTAATGGAAAGCAGGATGTTGCCCTCTGCAAGTGTTTAAACTGTTCTGTGGTGGCTCACACTTCTGGAATAAGTCCTTTCATACTTTAATTTGTATGTGATGTTTGGTATTCTTTGTTGCTGGTTRGACCTGTGATCTTGGAAGATGCTTACAATAGCTGTTTTGCTAAATCCCCCACTACACTGAAGGTGTTGGGTGTGGGGTGTTTTGGGGAGGGGAGAATAGGGAAGGAAGGGTGCTCAGCTATAAATCTGAGGTAAGGAAATGGTGCCAAATTATTGCCACTGACAACAGTAAAATAACTGGCAAAGCGCCAGAAGCCCATAAATGGGAAGCTTTTGGCTTTGGCTATCATGATAGAAAGTAGATATTGGAAGACTAGGCAGTGTAAACTAGTGAAATGGCATTTCATAAATCACARGAAATGTTTTAGACTCTGTCTTGGAAAGGCTGTAATGGAGATCCAAGTGACTGGCATGCTTCAGACCTTTTCTTTAAAATCTACCCATTCTATGGGATGAATGTTTTCATTTGTTTAGGGTGGGATTTTTTTTTTTCCCTTCCTAGTTCTATGGTAATTTTTAGTCCCCGGTAGGCATTGGTTCTCTCTGTGCAGCACAACGAAGTATGTTGTTCCTCTAAAGTTTTTTTTTTTTTTTTTTTTCCATGTGATGTGAACAGTTGGTGCCATAGCAAATCTGTTCAGAGCACAGTGACAGCCCCTTTAAACTGCAAAATGGAAATTCACTGAAGTTCACTACTGGAAACACATCCATAGAAAAGCCACTCTAAGAACTAGCTTAGATGCATAGTGAACTTCTATTGTGTTTCTGTACAGGCCATAATTTCTTCTATTTTTAATGCTTTAAAGAGAAGCTTTACCTTTAGAGCTAGTTAAAAGGACATCTTACTGGTAGAAGTGCTGTCCAGGACCAGTCGTATGGAGGTAGACACAAAAACATTTGATGCAGATTATAATGTGATCAGCTGAAGACTTCCCAAAGGGAACATTGGGCTTACTCATTTCATTTGATTCAGAGTTAAGAGGCTTAGATGTAAGCTATCCAGTCTATGGAAATAGACCTTTAAAATACAAATGTGTTGTTTTAAAGATTTTCTGGAAGAAACCATTCTGTAAAGGAAGCAATGCTATGCAATTCTTTCTTTCCCTTTTTTTCCCTTTAAAAGGATATTGTTTCTCCTATCCAGGTGAGGAAGGGGAAGGCTGATTTCTGATGTTTGCTGTTGGTAACAGTATTACATGGTATTTTCTGAGGAAGTGCTCTGTGGCAGTAAGGTCTCCAGTAAACCTCTAAGAGGGGAGAATAAAGTCTTTTCCAAGYTTAGTTTTATGCTGCTGACCATCTCTGTGTTTCTTCCCTTCTTTCTGCAGTGGAAGAACTTCTGTATTTGTCATTTTTAGTTAGAAAAGGGTTTTGAAATCATCAGATGGGAATACTGTTAGGCTAATGATAAAGAGCCTGTTTAAATTTTTTTTCTTGTCTAATTCTGAGCCCTACTGGAATACCTAGAAAACTGTATCCAGACAGATTCAATCTTAATTTCAGTAGCTAAAGCTTGACTGCTGTGGTCTACAGGCTGACAGTTGGAGCGTGAAAGTTCAGGGTTTTTCCTGGAAGCAGCTCAACCCCATGGAGTCTGCACCCTCATAACGGTGTACTTAAGGTGTCCTTGGCTAAGCAGCCTCTCTRTTTTAAGCCTTTTTCCTTTGTGCATTCTTAGAGCTTGGGACTTATATTTGCAAGTTTACATATTACCTCATTCTTTGGTTGGACTGTGGTATACAATTATCATTTTATTTTCTAGCCTTCAAAAGATTTGCCTGAGTTTATCATCTTTTGATATAAGYTCTCTTTTTCTTTCCTTTTTCCTCAAATTTCAAAGGGATTGTCCCACTTTAAAGATCTCTTTAGAACCTGCATACTTATTACAGGCTATACTTACTGCTGTGTGGTGAGGACTTTTGAATTATCCTTTCCCTGTAAGAGGTTTCTACTTTTGCTACTAATAGTAGTCTTTGCTACTATTGAAGCCCTCAAACCTTCCTATGTAGGAACTCGTATTTCTTTATAATATAACTTTAGAGTTGGTATCTTGTAGGTAAAACACATTTATTTATGAAGCCTAAGGAAAAGAACTCAGTATTTTTAGTCGTTGTCTTTCACTTCTCAGCCTAGATCACTTAAAGGCATCAAAATCTGAACCTCAGGTGTGTGTATTTTTTTTGGACATACTTGTAACTGTCACATGATATTCATATTTGGATTCTAGGAGATACAACTAGAAGTTTTAAAGTCTCCTTAGGCCTCCGTCTTTGTGTATTTCCCTCATCTGAAGTTACCCAATTGCTAATTTACCTAGGCTTCTCTCCTAGTCTTTGTTTTTTGACAGGTTTGTGCCACAATATTCACTGCAGTTCTGTGCTTGTGATGAGTCTTAATTTGTCTCTATAAACAGCTGATATCTTTGGCTTGTCAGACTCATCTCTAAGGGAACTGCCTGCCTGTAGTGTTTAGGTTTTTCTTCAGCACTTGTCTCTTCTCATTTCTTCTAATACCTGAAAAATGACAATACTTCGGAAAAAAAAATAGGGAGGGTGGGGAAAAAACTGCAAAACATAATATGGTGGAATAGGAGGCATATGCAATTTCTGTGTATGTTTCATAAAGATGATTGTGCAATGATTTTCAAATCCTTAAGAGTACTTTGTACTTTTATTCTAGTATTCTATACCTTGGTAACTTTGTTTTGTATGTGGAAGTGCCAGCAGTCCCTTATGGGGTATTGTGCTGTGATGGAATGTATGTGTTGTGATCAGTACTGGACACTGCAGAATGTATTGCTGTCCTTTGAAATTAATGATGTAAGAATGGATTGAGCTATAAGAGACTAAAATCTAGCCGCATCAGTTTAAATTTGGAAGAATGTAATCAAAGAGAAATACAATAGTGTTACTTAGCTTCACTATATTTTATATATATATATATGTATATATATATATATATCCTTATATAAAGATCTGCAAAATTATTGCTTAATTTGTTGGATTGTGTCACTTTTGTTTGTGGATTGTGCTGACCTGGTATGTGTTAGTCACTTAAGAATTCCGAAGGACTTCAGCCTGTTCTTTATAATCACAACTATCTTGACTCAGTTTACTCTCTTTTACCTTTTTTTTCTTAAGCCTACACGCTGCACTGCAACACTAGAAAAGGTGCACAAATTTACATGATGGAGTGGTAAGTGCATCTTTTCTAAGGCATGCTGTACTGCAGCACAACTACCTTGTAATGTAGAAATTGCCATAGTAACTACTCATTTCTTATTGATTAGATGGATAAAAATTCTTATAATATACAAGCAGAATAACTTGCTGGCATATGGCTCCAGGCTACCCCCACGGCAACTCTTACTTATGCATTCTCTCTTTTTTTTCTGTATGTAAGAGATTTTTAATGAATTAGTATTCCTTGGTTAGACCACAAAGTAGGCTTTTATTTCCTGCTACAGTACAGCTTAAATCTTAAGTTTAAACTTGATATGCACCTCACAAAGCAGAAGATTAACTTACATTGACCTGTTATTGGATCAGGACAACTAGATTTCACCTCAGTATGAAAACAAAGGAGAAAAGGAACAAAGGAACAAAAGAAAGTGTGTGGGGTTTTTTTTTGTTTTTTTTTTCTTTCTTCTCTGCTTATTCCAAATTAGTGACAAGGCTAACCACTTTGCAGAGCTGGCCTCTAATAAGTAAAAGAGAATATTCTAGTTTGGCACTTGTGTATATATCTTCTGAAGATGCTTCTTGCATCAGATTACTTTCATGAGAAAATGAGTACAGTTTTTATGTTTCACTAGTAATTTTATAGACATAGTAATGATTTTCAGCAATGGCATTATGAATGCTTACTGAAGGCAGGATTAGGCCTACAGTGAATTATAGTTGCTGACAGCTGTCTTAGTTCATGTATGGCTGCTGCTGAACCTACTACTGTATCTTACAAGTCTTAAAGATGCTGCAACAAAGCTTCTACCAAGTTTAGTTTGAAAGACAAGCTTTTTGTGAATTCTGTCAGGGGATTGAAATTGTGAAGCACTTAGGCAGAATGCCAGGTAAGATTAAGTGCAACACATTCTTCAACTGTGAAACATTGGTTTATTCAAAACAATATAAAATGAAAGAACAACAATACTCAACCAGTTTTCTACATTGTAAAGTCTCATCTAAAGTTATTCTGGAGCCTTCTGTGAGGCCTAGATGTTAACTATGTTGTATCAAYCCTGTATGATTATTTCAGAATGCTATTAGTTATGTGTATAAGAGATTGAAGTATGGGGTGTTTGGTTTTGTTTGTTAGAGCAGTTTTCAGTTCAGGTCTTCCAAGCTATTGTAGATGTTGTCTGTGCACGTCCACCTCTCTTGACTTGGAGGTCTTTCTTGCCTCCCAGAGTTAAAGGTGCTGAGGTACCACATTCTTTTATATTGTACCACCCTTCTACTTCCTTATTTTTTACCTACAGTCTGACAGCCTCATTTCAAACAGTTGTATGACCTTAAGACTTTTTTGAAGGAGCTACCAATTGATAGAGCTGTAGGAAATGATGCTGGCATTTCAATCAGCCAGTCCTTCAGAGAGCAACTATGCAGGAAAACATTCATCTTCCCTTTGTAGTAGGCTACAGATAAATAGAGGAAGTTCTTTGGCAGCTACAGATATTTTCAGTCTTTAACAAGAGGAAATAGGCTTGGCTCATCTTAATCTAAGATTGGCCTCAGTTCTTGTATGCTTTTGTGGAGGCTTTCACAGGCAGCAGTGGGAAGTTCAGTGTTTAGTGTCTTCTGTCTTTGTACTGAGATCTGGAAGATAGGCCCAGAAAGCAGGCTGAAATCTAGACAGTAAGAGAACAGCAATATGGAGTGGATGAAGTAAAAGTTGTTATTTTTCTCTTTTTCCCCTGGTCCCACCTTAACGCAATCCAACAGGAGAAAAAAGGACCTCAGTGAGCCCCAGGGTGGAAGAGGTTGCATGCAGCTTTTTAGGCTCACCTGCAAGACAGACTGAGCACCATTTGAGTTTCTCCATCAGCTGCTCACAGGGGATCATTGTGGTGGAGCTGGCTGAGCTCTTCCTGTGCTAGCTCTAAAATACCAGAGGAGACTTTCATGACATGGATGACGTGCAGTTGTCTTGAGCACTGGTGTCTATTCCATTAGGTGTTTGTATTGCTTTGTTTTGCCACTGGTGTGCTGACCAATTCTGAGCAATCATCTTTACTATGTCTGCCATCATGACCCCTCTTTATTGCSTTCCCATTACAGATCAGGAATATTTTGTTTCTCCTCCTTTCACAAGAGAGCAGCTTGTATGCTACTCTTGAATGGCTTCTTTCTTTTTATAGTTGCATGGAAAAAGGACTTCAGGATCAGAGGGCCCAGGTGTCTCCCATCTGATAATTCAAGGGTTTTCTATTGTTGCAGAACCGAAGAAACAGCCTGGTACAGATTTAGATGATAGTCTTCTCTAATGCTTTTGCAGAGTACTTGTGATTTTTGGGGTTTTTTTTTTTTTTTGTTTGTTTGTTTTTTCCTGCCTGAAGAACAGTGAAAATATGCGGGATATTATTAAACTGATCAGACATAAAACACAAACTCACAAGGTGTCAGGCAGGCATGATCTGAAAAAATCCCAAAGAATTTCTCATATGTGTTTCTTACATGTATATTCCTATCAAAGTTTTTAAATGAGGCAGAAATAAAAGCCTTATTTTTTTTCCTGTACTTTCCACTAGAAGTTGATTTAGAAACATAAGAGTAGAATATTACAAAACAGCCCTCAAAGATAGGTCATGTACTATATTAGATACAGGTGCTTTTATGCAAGATCCTCTTGGAAAAGAGGCCAATCATACTACTTCCCCCCACCCCCCAATCAGGTAATTTATAAAACATTAACTTTCCTGGAAGCTAGTTATTCCACTGCTGCTGCCCATTCCTTCTGGATGATGTAAGGAATCATTCACAAGCTATACACTGCAGAGTCTAAAATACGCTATTCCKGAACATGCAGGTTTGTAACAGTAACAAAGTTAAACCTGAACTTTCTCTCTGGGTTTGACCTCTAGAGTTTCTGTTGCAGGACTCCTTGGGGCAGAAAGCATTAAGGCTTAACACCCTTTCTCCCCCCACACACCTGATGATTATTTCCACTCTCCTTGTACAGCAGTGGGCTTTCATCTGCTGTTTGTTGAGCTGTACAGCTGTGAGACTCAGGAAAATCCATTTCACTTGTTTGGGAGAAGCTCATGCTGCTTGGTAGAGAGGAGAGCTGCCCACCACCAAAATACTTAATCTTCTTTTATTCATTTTACTAGATATGACCTTCCTCTTTGCATCTCCCCTCAGAAACAAAGTCAYCAGGTATCTTCTGGCTTTTCCACTATGTGCAATTTGTTTGTTTTACAATCTGCCTTAATCTTTATTGTTGAAGAAAATTCTTGAATGCTTCTCCTACACCATTCTTGCAGTCTCTTTACTGTTTTTGTGTCTCTGACTCAGCCCTTAAAATCTATGCTCTGGAATGTCTCCCATTTTGCTATTCATTGTGCATTTGAGAATTGTGAATGGTCAGTCAAAATCAAACCTGCTGTTGTGGTCAAGTTAAGGGAAGAACAGGGATMTTTTTGTACAGTTTTCATATGATACCACAAGACAGGAAAGAAAATACTAAGTCACAGAGTAGACACTCAGAATACAGCCCTGTGGATAGCCAGATTGTGTCCCAATCCACTGATTTGTATGTGCAGTTTGACAAGCAAAACCTTTACTAACATTGTCAACCAACAATTATTCCAAACCACTGTTTGTCTGTTGCAGATAAAGTATGTGTTTTTAAGTGATCACTTCCAAAGGTCAGAGAAAGTAGCCTCTTTTCTGAAGGAGAAATAATCGATTAGGTAGACCTCATTAAACTGAAGAAACCTGCATGGTAATGATGCGTTTTAGGGAATTTACAAAAACTTGTTTTAATCAGCATGTTGTTCAGAGAGTTCCATGTGCTTAATATTTAAAGCCCTAAGGTTAAAATATTTTAAACRTTGTAGGCATGTCTGTAAGTGTTTTACAGACATCTGCAGTGTTTTCACCAGCAATCTTTCACAGTGTAATAAAAATAAATTGTAATAAAAGTTGGATGTGTTAGGCATTGCCAGGTGTGTGGGGGTATCTACATTTTTATGATATATATATATTTGTGTGCATCTGTAAAATGCATCCTGAGCACAGATATTAGAAAACAAATCCTCCCTGGGATTACTTGGAGACTTGCATACCTGGATGGAAAGCTCCTGCAGAAGAAGAACCTGTCCAGAGTAGAATGGATTTTACTGCAGTTGCTGTGGATTTACAGAGCAGTGRCGCAGTAGGAATCTGGCCCAAGCAATTAGCTTACACGGGATGGAAAGGAAAAGCAGCATGTGGAAGATGTAATTAATAGGAACATATAACAGTTGTCTCACATATAATGAATTGGCAGCTATGCCTGAAGTAGCTGCCTTTTATTTGCAGAATACGGTTGGAATTTTTTTAAAAAGTAATTGAACACTTTCTTTCATTTCCATGTGCTTCCAKAGAATACAATACAGTACAAATACCAACAAATAATGAAAACATGGCTGTTACTACTTTCCTCTTCCTTCCCTCGCCCTGGCTGGCTTGGGGTTATGATCTTGTTTCARCCAACGGCCAAACTAAAGGGGGAATATGCTTTAGCTGAGGAAGAGATAATTAGTAAAGTATTGTAGTGTGGTTTAAGATGAAATAACCTAAAAGAACAGCACAGGAACAGCTAGAATAGATAATAGTAAATGGTTAGCTATCAATTTGCAGAAGAGATCTAGTAATGTAATTCTCCTGGAAGAGTGAATAATGACTAAGGCAGATGTTCTGAAGTCATTCCGTTTTGAAGTCTTGAATTTTTCCCAAGGCTGAAAGGTTATTGCAGGTATTCCTGAATAACGAGCCTGATACCAGTTATTCTTCAGATATGCCTCAGTTTCTAGCAGATCTTCAAGAAAGCATGTTCTGCTGTTTGTGTAGTGCAATGCTGTGGAAGGCTGYAGGGTGGCCTGTGCACGGCTGCCTGTCGGCCCGTTCGGGTAGCCTTGCTGACAATCCGGCTCCTCTGTCCTCCCTTTCAAGAAACTTGCAAGCAAGCAGTGAAGGGGTCTTGCAACCAAGGTTTGCTGTGACCAAACACATGAGCTGCTAGGCTTCCAAGCTGCCGTTTCCAAGYTTCTTCCTGAATTGCATGGAACTACATGTCAGTCCCACTGCTGCTTGTCATAGAAGATGCCCTKTGCACAGAGCTGGGAAGATAGACTGGTCGCCACTTGAGCGGCTGGTTTGTCTGTCTCTCCCTGCCGCTGTTGCCATTTTTAACCAGTCAGATTGTGATGGTGAGGTTGAAGGAGAAAATGCAAATTTACTGTATCCGAAGTGTGGGGAAGGATCTGGCCTATTTTGTCTGTGAGTGAACAGAGATGAGATCTGGTAGTAACAACTTAGTGTTGGCCTGAGTTCCCCCAGTAAAATTGATAGAAAATTTGCTGGTGCTTGAGACAAAACAACCTGAGTACCAGGAAATATAGTTCTATGTAAAATACTCCTGTAATAGCTAGTCTCTGTATTGCTGACTCCAGGGGATCTTGGATTTGCTGCAGGCCAGCAGCCTGGTATGCAGTTTGTTGCTGAACTAAGCCTTTAAGTAGCAAGTTCAAAAAAGTATGTCCTGCAATTATTGTGCTCATGAATTTGGAATGATGTTCTAGGAAGCTCAGCATTCTCCAAATTAACTAACAAGGATCCTTTTAAGAGGATAATTAGTCTATCAGCAAGTGGTAAACTCAGAATGAATGTGAGTGGTCCCAGCTTGCACCAAAAAGAGAGGTGTTACAGCCCTGCCAGCTGATTCTAAATTCACCTCAGTGTGAAAGGTTTTAGACARCACAGCTGGCTGGCAGCAGCTCTCCAGTCTTTTACCTCATCCCAAATGAAGTTTCGTTCCACTCTCCATATGTCCACCTCACAACAACATTGCAAATGATCATTGGCTTTTTTATTTTTATTTTTACTGGATAGCAGCCCAAAAGGAGAAGAGCAGGAGGTGTTGCATGTTATTACTAAAGGTAAATGGCAGAATGGACGAGGCAGTGTATGAGATTTTTTGCCCTCTTTATGTCTGTCCGTGTTCTGCCTTCATAATGGAAGGGCCTGATCACAAGGTTTAGCAGTTCACAAATATAAGCAGAGCTTCATGTCAGGGGTTGGAATTTTTAAATAGGTTTCACTTCTATCTTTCAAAGAATTAACATGTCACTGCTTATTCAGCTTTTGATAAATGAGTGTGACCCTTGCAGCAATGGCAGGAACATTCTTATGCATTCCTAAAAACAGATCCTGTCTTCAGAGAGCTGGGGCTTTAGGAAATAAGGTTTAATTGGGAAATTTTAACAGAATTATCTTAGAACTTAACAGAACCAACAGAACTAAAATTAGGTCACTCTACTAGATTTTTTTTTTTAATTATGTTTCTCTGCATTTTTTCCAAAACAGTGCAGAAAACTTTAAAAGCATCTGCAAGCATATTTAGACAGACTTTTAAAAATCACATGTTTTACTTTAAACTTCTGTAATTCAAGACTAAGCCCAGCAAGGTCAGTGGTCTCACACTGATGTAAAATGTGTAAAATTCACTCCAAATGTGAAAGACATAAATGCATAATTATCAACCATTTCTTAAAAATGGATCTTAACACTCAGTAGAGCAGATAATCACTGAACAGAATACATGGGACTCTGTGGTGCTTTATGAAATGTGAAGGACAAGCCAGAATCCTTTTGTCTAGATTGTCTTGTCAAACCCTAGCAATGCCATTTTCTTTCCGGTTAGATTGTAAGCCTGAGTTGGCCCACTTAAAAAAACAACAACAACAAAAAACACAGTTAAAATGAAGACATCTTAAAAAACTTTTGTTCTCCTGCTTCACAGGGTTTGCAGTTRAAAAAGATCTTTACACCTGTTTTCTGACAGTAGAAATAGAAAGGCAAGTACCTCTAGAAAATACCTGTACGGCAGATGCAGTTGTCTTCTAATGATCTGTGGGACTAACTTTATTTTTCCTCCCCTCTTCACAGAAAGGCTTAGATTATTCAGACCATGTGTGCCCTGAGAGAAGGTTTTGTGCATGCTATTTCCTTGTGTTGCATAGTTTTTTGACTGAATCCAGCCAAGGATGAGGTAACATCCGAAGAAACCTTTTCTGCTGTTACTATGACATCTAAACATTGTTCATTCAAGAAATGCAGAAATTTATCATCTGCATTCACTTGCATGTCTGTGCAGTTGTCACTGCTGAGGTTATTCCTGTGCCTGGAGAACATGTCGTTAACTGCTTCTAGTTACAGCCTAACCATGGAAGCAAAGCTAAATGCTTTTGTATTTCCTGTTATGGGATAGGCTTGTCGTTCTATGTGAATATACGTGAATACATATGTTAGTGCTGTACCACCAAAGATAATAACCAACTTTGTTAGCATGCCAAATCTTTCTTGTGACTACAAACTATGTCTACAAAATCCCTGTGGGTAATACAAAACAGATCTAGTCAAAACCCACTAAAATCCAATAGGAGGACATAAAATGTCCCAGTTCGACCTTGCTTCAGAAATCCCCCCTATGCTTTAGAAGAAGTCATTGATCTCTTGATGGCAGAAATGGAAATGATGCTCAAGGTCTGCTTGAGCATAGAAACAGACTAAGCCCTTTCAAAGAAGCTGTGGGAAAYGCAACATCTTCTGACTCAGTAGCTGTGCTCACTGATCTTCTAATGGAGCTTCAGACTCCTCTTTTGCAGGAAAAGCAATGCACTTTTTCAATTCAGTATCCTGGTTGGCAGCATCATGACTACAAGCTTCATAAGGCTCACATGGGCAACAGTTGACTTCTTTCCTGCTCTTCTGCAGCAAGGTAGCACGAAAGTCTAATGTTATCACCATTAAGCGATACAATTGTAGGGTCACAACTAAGATATTCTTAGCTGTAAAAAACACCAGCATCTGATTGAATATTCTGAAGTGGCCCATCAGGATTGAACGGACAATGAAGAAGGGACCATCCTGTATGAAGAGGCTGACCCCAATGTTCCACAGTTCTGCACTGTACCTGCACAGCAGCAAGCTGGGGATTCGCCTGGCCGATGGGGTTGGTTTGCAGCCAATATGCTGTACTGGAAGTAAAACATTTTTAGGTTAAAATAATGCCCTAAAACTGAGCCAAGATTGGCCTAAAGAGCAGCTCATAGGAACCCTGGATTATAAATGTATTCAGCGGTGAAGAGTTCAACATAAAGCATATCCCATTTTAGGGTTCTATTTTAGCAAAGAACATTAAGTTCATGTTAAGTAGGCACTTATCTGCTCTGCTGAACAGGACCTAAAGCCCCTTTCTCTATACCGTAAAGATATCAGGATATATACACTTTAAGATGAGAAGTAGTAAATCATCTAATCTTCCTTCAACAACTTCTCCAGAGGCCTTTTTGTTAAATCAAGTAACAGGGTACTCTAATGTGTATCTTTGTTGCCATTCAGCGTGGTTGTTTTTCTTAAAATCTGAGCTGTAGTATTTGAATTTGTTGCGGTGTGTCCTGGATACTGCTTGTTAAAAGATTCACCTGCTACCATTGCTTCTCGTGTGCCACATTCTTCAAATTGTGGATAGAACAGGTGATATTTGGCCAGGGGAATATCGAGCATTGTGAATAGGAGGAAAATGTGGTCCCTGCTTGCCATGTAAAACTGGAGCTACTGCTGTTCACTTTTAGTCTTCTGGGGATTAAATTTCATGTGACTATTGGAACTTGCATGGATATGTTTGCCTTAACTATAACAGTGGTGGTGGGTTAGAACACTTTGTGACCTGGTGTTTAGAGATGGATCACCAAAGGGTTTCTGTATGGTAAATATTGCAGCCTCTTATGAAAATGCATGCAGCTTAACTAACCTGTCTGTCATGCAGCACGATTGCGTTGTGTTTTTTTCTTTTTAAAAAAAGTTACTGTGATGTAGTAACAACTGCCAAATCCTTTAAATCAGCAAAAAGAAAAAATTCTATTTAAGTCAACAGTGGGGGGAGGAAAGATGAGAATGAAGAGTGGAAAGTGAATTCTGGAAAAGGGAACGTGTTTTGTGACTCCATTAAGCAAGGTTTCAACAACAGCTAATTTTTTAATACACTTTTGTATCATTTAATAGTCCTAACTGCATTATTGTAATCCAATAATGAGTCTTCTCAAACTGCTATTTTAAGCCATGCTTGATTGTGAATAAACATTACGTGCTTGAATAAAAAGTAATGTCTGTGCAGCTATATAGAACTAGAATCATCTAAAATTTTACCCATAGTAAATTTCAGGGTAATGTGCATTTTCAATAACAATTTTTAATGTGCAAATATAACCAAATAAGTAGAAAAGGAATAAGCAGAGAAAATGCCATATTTGTTTAAGTACCATTTGAATGTATTTGAGTGGTGATTTGCTTTTTTTTAAAAAAAAAAGGCAAAAAACCACCCAACTTTAACAATGTATTTTGCTAGTATCATGGATCTCAGATGTAATCTGAAATGCTGCTGCCTTAGTTCTTCAGGAGGTGAGCTGCTGAGCTTCAATGCTAAAATACTTTTTCAACTTTGGTGTTTAAAGCCTAATGCTRTCCATGAAGAAAAAGCTAATGAAATTCCTAGAATCATTTTTCATTATTTTATTCATTTATTATTTTAATCGGTGTGTCAATCTAGTAATTAGTTTTGTAAAAGATGCTGGTGAGGGTAACATCTTCAAAGTGATGTACTTGAGTTGCAAACTTGCGGTTTGGATCTAGGGGGCTTCCATTATTCTCCCTGGAGAATATTCCTAGAGAAGCCCTTTCTGTCTAGTACCAAATATCAGATTAAGCTTCCTGAACTTTGGGTCTTTTAGTTTGAAATAAGAATCCACAGCCTCAATAATATATGATTCTATAGGTTGTCTGTGAGCAGGAAATCTCTCTTCTGAGCCTGTGTCATCTGTGCTCTTGGCTGTGCTCTTCCCTGTGGTTAAAGATAGCCCATCTTACCATGAGGTCTAGTAGCCTACCCAGATTGGAACTGTGATATAGTCTAAGACTAGATCTAACCCAAGAGCTCGCAGAGTGAAGTTTAAGGCAGTAATTGGCAACTGGAGCAGATGCTCAAACACACTTGCTGCAGTTTCAGTTCTTCTGGAAGCACACACAGTTTTATTGTGGAGATCAGAGGTCTGCCAGAAACAAGCATTTCCTCAAAAGAAACCACGTTGTGCTTTCTTCAAAAAAGAATCATTGTCTTTGTGCACACACTACCATTTATAACCAAAGAACTCTGGTGGAAAGCAATTCATATGACACAGCCATCAGCGTGCACGGCCTCAAGACATGGCTAGCAAAAGCTCTCTTAAAAAGTACAAAAGCACTTGTTTTTTTTTCTTTTTTCTTGTGTCTATTTGCAAATACTAACCTGCAAGATCAAGTGGAAACTGTAACATACTCCAGGTCCATACAGCAAGAATGGCATTAATGAGAGCATAGTTCTTCCTATAGGAGAGGAAGAAAGTGGTAACAGTGAGAATGTAGTTTCCCTATRTGGTAACAGAAATGTTTTCCTTTAAAATATCAGTTAAACAGTGATTAATGCATGTTTTGGGGATGTGCTAGTAGGACTAAGGAAAATGGGCACCTTCTGGGATGGGATTTTTGCTGTTCAGGCCATGTGTGATTAGGGTAAACATCTGATGCTAACATTACAGTGGTAAGTGTATGGAAATAGATTTTGTGGCTTAAAGAAGAGGTATCTTTACCTGTGTAAGGATTTTTGCATTTCTTGCAAATCTGAAGCTGCCCTGCCAAGGGAGAAGGACCACTTTTCCTGCTAAAAAACCTCTTCTGTGATATAGAAGGCATGACTGAATAGTGTGTCTGTAAGAGAGGATGAACCTCTTCTGTGATTCTTTTTGTGATGCATGTTCACAGTTCAGCTTTGTGCTGTGAGTGGGAGACTGCAATGCTGAAAACTCGCACCAGAACCGTGCCATTCCCTTTCTTTACCTGTGAACGTTTTGTCATTCTATCCTGAAGAAGAAAGTATATTTGAGATAACCAAAGCAGCGATTTGCATAACAAATCACTAAAGCAAACTCTAGTTGCCTCCTTGCTAGTCTAGAATAATTTATTAACCTGAAAGACTTCTACTGTGTATCACATGTTTAGCTACTGTAGCTGTACAGACTGACACTGCAGGGCAGTAAGCTAGTTGTTTGGATCTCTGCACCCTTTTATTATGATGGATGTGACAAGCTTCTCTGCTGGCAACAGATGAGTAATCTCTACCAAAGCTCATAGGACCGTTAGGCCTTTTATGGAAGGGAAGGAGACAGGAGAAAAACAAAGCCCTTGCCTGCAGCCTTCTCTTACCTGTGGGTAACGTTTGTGATAATCTYGACTCCACAGACAGCACAAACAAATTGCAAAACAAATCTCTTTTCAGTATAGCCTTGCACAATGCAAATGTTTTATGCCAGCAAGCATTGCTTACCGTACGTCTTCGATGTCCAAGGTTTCACTAGCAAATTCAAGTATATCTGCTGCTGTTCCCACAAACATGAGGAGCAGCTGAGACAATTGATCCCGGGTGATCTCAACCCCAATGGGGAGAAGCCATCTACCAATTACTAGTAGCAGTAGAAAAGTCTGGTGGAGGGCCAGTGTCCATACAGTCTCACAGATTGTCGAGAGCTGATTGACAAAGACTTTAGCCTGTTTAAAAGATGAAAATAACAATCACAACATACTGTAATTGCAGGAGATTGACATTAAGGGTACCTTCCAAGATAGTGTTCGCCCTTGAGCCTGATTTTTCTTCTGCACGTGAGATTAAAGCTAATGATTTCTATGTTGCAGGTATGACTTGAAAAAGGCACATTAATACAAACTTTTTGTCAATGAATAGTGATTCTTTTTTCTTATGCTTTTGTTCCACTCTCGTTCCTCAGCTGAGCATTATCCTTTGCAGAACTGCTACCCAGACACTTTCTAAATTCAGTTACTCAAATTTAGAGAACAGCAGTGAGCACTGTCCTCCTCTTCGTGCTGAGACTTTTCCTACCAATAGCAATTCGTGTGCAGCACTCTGTAGGCCACTCTTTTCACAACACTGTTCTACCAAACTATCTCTTTGTGCTCACTGCATGAGAGATTGCTCAGAGACCCAATGATGCYTTCTAACTGTTCTTTCCCTGCATATCATAAGAGCGCTGGTAGGAATAGGAAAAGATGTCTCACCGTCTGAATTATGTGGTGGTCTGTTCCCTCACTTCTGTAACTACTGTCTCTGGATTGATTGAAGTCTTGGTTGCTGACATTCACCTGAACTGCTCCAGGCTCGTTACCGCAATACTGTTGTGAATAAAAACATCATAGATGTGTAAACATCCTGCAGAGGGGAGAGGATGTACTCTGTGGCTTAAAGAGGCCTGAAATGCAAAGGGTTCATTTGTAAAAGTTGCTGAATAGTTAAAGGTATGTGCTCACTATGAATATAGTTTGCCTCTTGTTCAGAAGGGAGGAATTGCTGTTACAAAGACGGAAGTTTTGTGTAGCTGGCCCTTGAAGGTGTAGGATTGTACAGTAGAACTAGATGTAAAATCAGGGACTAATGGAGCAGGTGACATGTTAGCAAAGTTAAGACTATGCTCTTTGAATGCGATCTGCCTGCAGCTCTCTTGGACCAGGCTACTGAGTTTCCTGCCTACTCTCTCTGGCTGAAAATGTAAAACAGGGGAAAAGCTGGTCATGGTCAGTCTGAAATTTTATGGTCACACAGAGAGCGAGTCTCTTAAAACTAGGTTTGAGTAATCTACTTTTTGTCTGTACTATCCAGAAAAAGGTTCTCTGAAAATACTGTTTTCTTTCTCTTTTTATAACTTTCCTCAAGGGTAAAATGAATACATTTGAGGAGAGTGTTTTTTTTTTTTTTTTTTTTTTTTTTTT
>NW_028186419.1:807981-852988 GCF_003343005.1 Rhea americana
TCCCTAATTGTGCCTATTTTGCAAGGAAATTCCTAGCAGGAGACGTAAGATTCAGGATTAGTTAAGAAAGATGGCCCTCTGTTACCTATTCCCGTGGAGTTAAAAACAGATATTTTAACTTCCTCTGAGTAGCAAAGCTCCAGGAAAAGTAATGTTGGCTGAAACATAATGTTACTTGAGCTACAGTAAAGCAGTGGTGGGTCTGTGTGCCCAAGAGTTTTGCGGTATGCAGTGCTGTGTTGCCATTCTACCTTCACCTCTAAAGCTGGCCCTGGAGAAGCTGGGATACAGTTTCTAAAATCTGTCCTTATAACAATCCCTCAACATCTCATTTCATTGTAATAAAAAAAGATAATTAGAAAATCAAACCATACTGWTATTAAAAACTTTTACCCTGTCCTATTTGTGCCAGAGAACAGCAAATGATTTGCATTTCTTCCCTGGCCCCCCACCGTTTTATTGGACAAGGTGATCTACTGCGAGAACTGGGATTTGTTCTAGCGCATACTGAATAGCTGCGTTCAGCATAGCGCCTGCCAACAGAAAGGCAGCGTTTTCCAGCAAGCATCACATTCCAGCAAATTTCAGATTCCACTCTTCTCCTTTTGATACTTTGCTTAGTCTCTGATAATATTGCTCAGTATCTGAACAACTGCTGCCTCTTGCCTCCTGTTGCRGATAAATGGAGCAACTTCCTGTGGTTTGAAAAATCAGGGGAAAAGTCAGTACTTGTTGCTTCTATAGTTGGTGATAAAGGCTCTTGAAGTGAATACTTGGCTTCCTTGGACAGTGGGTGTGATAGCATTGAAAGATTGACACAGAGATGTGGGGAAAGTGTTTCATTTGGAGGAGGAAAGTCTACAGTTCTGGCACGGAAATGGTGAGACAGAGCAGTGGTGTTCTGGCCAGCYACAGCCCTGTGGGGCTGAGCTCCCTCACTGAGCCTTCAGTCAAAGGAGCAYGAGAGAGAGGCAGAAGGGCTTGTTCAGGGGATGTTAAAGTAGTGAAGCCTRACTGGTACTCTGGACAAGCCTTTTTCTCTGCTGCCTGTAGATAGTCTTGTAATCTACAGAGCCCAGCCTCCCTGGCCGAGTCTGCCCTTCTGGGGTGGACTGAGTGTGGACAGCCCTTAGGCAGCGTGGGCTGCTCAGCTGAGGAGACCGTGACTTAGAAGTGCTACATGACCAAGGTGACCACCTGAGAGGACTGGGAGACACGAATATCCACGCTGCTATAACTAGTGTGGGCAGGGCGATGGGACTGTTAGTTTGCACTGGAGGAAGCTCCAGGAGGAATGTACCAAGCCCGAGGCAGAAGCCGTATTCGCAGCCTGCTGCATTTGCCCTATGTGAAGGGACAGGAGAGATGTCGTCCCAAAGACCGCTTCCAGCAAGGCGATCAAGAGGGTGAATGACTAGAGTGAAACGGGAACCTGCAGCAGTCACGCTGTGCAGGCAGCAGCTGCGAGGAACTCTGCCTGGGTACTGCCGTTGGGYGGGTGCCACCCAGCAGGTGCCGTGGCCTTCCCCCTGCCCGCAGCGGGCAGCAGGTAATTCTCGCTGCCCTGGCGTGACCGCTCACAGCGGAGCCAAGAGCGCCAGCGACTCRGCTGCTGGAGGGAGGCGGGGGAAACACGCCACGGCTTC
Organism: Rhea americana; assembly: GCF_003343005.1. Taxonomy (NCBI): domain Eukaryota; kingdom Metazoa; phylum Chordata; class Aves; order Rheiformes; family Rheidae; genus Rhea; species Rhea americana. Next base: position 809,628 of record NW_028186419.1, read on the forward strand.
CCCCTGCCTTGTGAGAGCGGGCATCTCTTTCTCAGCAGCACAAAGGTGCAGAGAATGCTGCTTTAACAGAATGAGTTTACTTTAGCAGTGTCTTCTGTAGGTTCCTTATGTGTAACTTTCAAAACTACTTCTGGCTTAATTAGGAGTTACTATTTTGGTGTTAGGCTCTGTGAATTCTGACTGACTGGCACTCCTCGAAGCAGGGACCATATCTCTTCCTGACTGCATGTAGGCAGGAAATGGAAAACTAGCTGCAAAAAGCAATCATTTAATTAGACTCCTGATTTTAATTTAAGTATATTCATATCTTGGGTTGTTTCTTTCTGAATATTTATTAAAAGTGCTGCTTGTTCACCTGAAGGTTTAGAGAAGAGCCTTTATTTTACATCAAGTATATGCGTGTCACTGGGAGCGATGGCGCCAGATACATTTACCTAGCCAATACATATGTGTAATTGGGAACATGACAAGGAAAAAGWGAATGCTAACTTTCATAGGAAGCTGATAAAACTAGTCTACCTCTTTACTTCTGGGTGAAGATAAAGCGCAGTTACTCTTGGATATTCGGACTCTGTGCACARCTTAAAAAAATGTGTTTCTTAACTGTGCAAAAATAAAACAGGAAGAAATTGTATACATCTTACAGAAATTCCAGCTCTATTTACTTTGTTTCTTCTGAGATGCAGATTATATTGCTCTGAACTACAARTCATCTCATCCAAAACAAACTGTGTTGTGTGACATGGTGGTATCCTAGTGCGTGGCCTGCAGCGACCTCGCTGTCAATACTTGGGCGACCCCTGAAATACCAAATTCATGTAGCAAATTCCTGTTTGGGCTCGCAAATAACTTGGGAATAGAAGTGAGATCAGCTAGAAGTTCTTGCAGTGGGTCCGTCACTGAGGTGACGAAATGATGCTTGGACACCCAGGCGGAGGACCCTGACTCCCGTAAAGCTGCGCGCAGGCCACCTAAGTACCAGGTGATGGAGGCTCGGGAGGACCAGGTGCCTTGCTCGCCCCCTCAGTAACGCCAGCGATTCTGACAGCATGGGAAGAGCGGGGCCATTGCTGTGGGGACACCCCTGCATGATGCCACAAATCCAGCCCTGTGCCTTCGCTTTGCTCTGCATGTAAAAGCGAGCCGAGACATCGAGTCGGACCCTTGTTTAAGCCAACTGATGGGGAGGGAAGAGGTGATGCAGGCTGTAGGATTGCTTTTAGAGTGATACACTCAATTTTTTTTTCTGGTAAGAGAATCTCACTTCAGAAGGAGGCTAAGGGATATGGACACCATGTTTGGTTACTCTATAAAATACCCAAATGAGGGTGATTAAGAATAGTTGCAAGTTTTACCAAGAATCTGTCTTTTAACTGAGTGGGAAGCTTACACTGGCTGTTGCGCTAGTAGTCAGCTGAGCTGTGCTAAGGGTGGCTGATTAGTGCTCTGGTGCACTGATGCACCAGGCATTTGAGAAGATAGGTGGCATTTGTTCATCTAGGTTTTTGTGCATTATGAAGGAAGAAGGGATTTTGTTTTTAAATGGATTAAATGATTTAACTTTCCACTATGTCTTGCTGACAGTGATTTCTTTTCACTCAATACAATTCAATTTACTTCATAGAGCCTCCCTCAAAAATGTAGTTCATCCCTGAACACTTTTCTGCAAAGCAGTACTTCCTATGCAGTGAGTATTTTGCAGTTGATATATGTCCAGTTCTGCAGTACTCCRAGGCAAAATTGCCTCGGCCTTTCAGAGGAGAAGCTGCGTATTAAGACATGCGTTAAATAGTAACAGCACGGACACAAGCAGTTGATGATCTCCTGTTGAATCTGGAGAAGGAACAATGTTCTGCTGCCTAAAAGACCACACACTCTTTTCAAGATATATATACATATATATATATATGTGTATATATATATATACACACACATACATATACATATATATATGTATAAGTCTAATTGCTAGCAACTGCATAATTATCCATTCTATTAGTATTTTAATGAGGAAAACCCAAGCAATATTTTAGTATAAGGAGCAGTACTTGTCTGGGTACTGCATCTGGGGCTAATTGTTTGGARGGCTGCTCCCCTTGCAGAGGTATTGCTTTTGAATCTATTAGACTGTGTTTCCAGAACTCTCTTTCCTATCTCTTCAGGTGTAAACTAAGCTGTTAGTTTGATATACTCCCTCTTTAATTCACAGTAGCAGTGTATCAATAAGAACAAAGTATGCCATGTTCTAACATCATTTTGGGAAATAAACTGCTGCCTTTGAATACAGAATCAGCCTGTTTCTTGGACCAGATTTAACTATGACAAATGTTCTCAATATCCACATTACCTGTCTGTGASTGTTTAAGAAGATTTGGCAAATTGAGAAGACAATAAATTCCTGCTGCTGTATTTAGAAAAAGCCTGAGGCATTCTCAGTGTAAACACAGTTTTGAATATTTGATTATGTTTCTGTGGGCTGTAACAATTTCAAAGAAGAAAATGAAACARTGAGTCTCCTTTGTCTAATTTATGTATTTTTTTTCTGTTGCTTTTTTTGCTGTTATTCCTGTTAGGCTCTTTTCTGCCATGAGTGTAAGGTACTGCATATATGCAAATGCTGGGTCAGGTAAAATCCTCTTTTCTTTGAACCGGAAGTGCCRTGAGGACTTGAAATCAGTCTGAATGGTGGCTCACTTGGCTTGGAGTGCTGGGCTAAAGGACTCTAGCCCAACCCTAACTGGTGCTGTTTGCCGAAAGGACCATCATCTTTAAAATTCTACCGTGTGCTCAGGTCCTGAAGTGGAATCCAGACCCCTGTGTCTGGCACCCAGATTATTACACAGCATGAATGCAAAAAGGGTATAAACATGTGCAGACAAATTACCATGTGTCATYTAATTTGCAGTAATAATCTGTGAGTATGTTCCTAGGCTGCAGCAAACGCAAGCAAATTTGAGTTTAAAATCCTCTTCACTGATACCTGCCTCAATTTTGGCTTGCTTGGAGTTGTGGCATCTGCCTGTAAATGCTGTGAAACCAATGCTTTATTTCACAAAAGTCTCTAAACCAATGAAATACTCTCACTGTCCTCAGCAGGATTCAGAACTGTAACCACGGGGTGAAAGGCTGTATTTCATTAACCTCAAAACTTCTAGATCTCAGTTCCCCAACTGAATATAAATAAATGACTCATTTGAGGTAGGAATGAGGCTTATTATTTGATAGAAGGCAATGCATAGTAGTGCACAGAGTGCAAGTAGTGCTATGGGACTCCCATAGCCGTGGGAGACCCACTAGTATAAAATGGAAAAATAGGAACAAGACCTGGCAGACTTCCGTATGGTCACATCCAATCACTCAAATAAGGCATCAATTTCTAGCTAGTCCATTTTGTCTCATAATAAATACCTGAGTCCCATGATGAATTTCTAGTAGCCATAATGATGGTACTATGCAAATCAGATATAAAAATATTGCTGGTGAAAACCTGTGAAGGAAAAGAAAGACACCTTTGGTATTATATCACATTACAAATACCGTGTATCCTAGTGTTTTCTGAGTTGGGCCTTGGTAATGCTACTGAAGTTACAGTTCACATTGAAAAGTATCTTGTACCATCTATCACACAGCCTCTTAAGATGCAGTAACTGCTGTTTTTAGGATTTAGTGTGTAGTTCACTTCCCTTGCCACCTTTCTGTATAGCTTAAAAGTTAGCAAGGCCACAGCAAAGCTTTATGATCTCCACCTTCTTGAGCTGGGCTGCTTCAGGCATACTGGAGAGGTTTCATCACTCTTCCTGTAAGCTCCAGCTCCTGTGAGGGTTGCTGAGGTTTCTTATCAAATGTGTGCCAAAACTTGTTACTGTTCTTATCCTTTTGGAGTGATGTCCGAGCGGTCTGTCCGCCTCTGCCACAGCCCGGAGCGAGTGCTGTAGCAGCGCCGCGGTGCTGCCCGGCTGCCTGGGCATCAGCTGCGCCTGCTGGCCTAGGACAGAGCAGTGGCGTCAGCCTGAGCACGCTCGCTCGAACCCCTCTCCTGTCGCTGGCGGTTCTGCGGTGAGTTTGTGTAGCTGCTCTGTCTAAGATCTGAGGAAGAAAAAACTCCTGCTTCTCAGAAAAATGACCACGTTTTCTGAGCTTCTATGAAATGTTTCAATTGACCGCTTCAAAATAAGATAGATATATTTTTAATGAAACAAGCAGTTAAAGATTCTGTAGGCTTTTAGCCTGGTGGTTTGGGAAGAAAACATGCATCTTGTCTGAACTGGAGGACTACCATGTTTTACAGTATTTTCTGTAGGCTTCAGCACAAGGCAGAATCCATCCAGCTGGCAGGTTAGCATTGCTGAGCTAATGACACCAGATCAGACCAGGAGCACTCTGGAGCTTTAACCCTGCCTTTCTTTCAGAAGGAGCAATCTAGAGGAAGTATTGCTTGGCCAGGTCCACAATATTACTTTTTCTCCACATGTGCTACTTAATTACTTGGAATAAAAAGCAACAATTTACCAATAATTAATAGACAGAATAGGAGGCAGGAGAGCTCTATGGCATGCTCTCTGCTGCCTGGATTATTGGGCATCTATAGAGGCATATCTATGTGTGTAGATGACTGTTTGAATGCTAGTATTTTCTACCAGAGGAGAAAGTTACCCAGATGCAACTATATACTCTCCATTTGTCTACAGGTCTTATCTGTAATGTACTCTCTAGAGTGCAGGACCTCATCCATTTAAAAAAATTTACTTTTAGAGAAATTTACCCTAGTCTTTCAGCACATATTCATCTAAAATTAATCTGCTTCTGTAGCTAATTTGTCTTTGTTTTTTCTAAAAGCTGGCATAGTAAATGTTCCTTTATGAAGCCCCTGCTGTCTCCTGTTCTCCTCAGTGAATCTGGTGTGCTCAGTTTTGTAAACTATGTATTTCAAGTTCTGCTGCCTTAAAATATTCCTGTATCATTAGGAAGCCCAGACTTTATTGCTGCTGTGATTACATTTGAGTTTAGAGTATGGAACATCAGTGTGAGCTGTCACACAACATGCTTCTGTTGCAATGAGCTTCACAGGTTGCAATGGGCAAGAATTTCAGGTCATGGAAGTACTGTAGCTTTTTTTTGTCCTGGATTTGTCTTGGTGGCCTGCTGTCTGAGGCTTTTAAAATGAAAAGATCCTAATGAAACCTTGACGATTAGTTACGTGACCACGTCCTTTGTCCAGAGCATTTGTTTTGGCTGACTGACCGTGCTGATGAGCTATGCGTGGCGGCAGTCATTCCTCGCGAATAGCCGTTCTTTAGATGCATGTGAAAACGCATGTGCTTGGGCAAGCTCTGCTGTAGTTTTGTTTCTATTTCATTTCTCGGGCAGCCTTTCCAGCTGGAAAGCTCTCCTCTAGACCAGCCTCTCAAATTCAAATCCAAATGTTTAACTGCTCGTACTGTATTGTGAGAATAGTTTGCAGCTCATCTTGCGTTTGTCACTGAGTTTTAGCTCTTACGTTAGCTTGGGGTTAGTACTGTGCCTGTAGCAGGGAGTGGGAGTGCAGGCGCCGCGGTACGGGGGCGAGAGGCGCGGGGCTTCGGCCCGTGCCCTCCCACGCCTCCCGCGGGGCTCTACCCAGCTGCGGCTGAGAAGGTGCCCGGCCCCAGCCCGCAGTATCACCAGCACTACAGCACCTATCTTGTGCCTGCAGCAAAGCTTCTGATGCTTTTCCACTATTMGAGTGGATGCACACACACATACATACACATGCACACAATATATGGAGTAGCTCCCAAATAGTCTAATGCAAGGTTGCCTCTCCTGAAAGCCCTCTGGATTTGGCCTTGCAATAGTCAGGACTTATCAGCTTTCAGTCCCCCAGAGGCAGCAGGGGAGAAAACGTGCCCCTGTGAAAGCTGGGCACAAACAAATCCCGGGCAGCTGTGCTCCAAGGCAGCAGCTGTGGGAGGGAGCCCCGTATCTGCAGCGGAGTACATGCAAAGAAGCCAGAGGGGCTCGCTCAGAGCCGGCGGGATATGCTCACCATTTGTAGCCTCTGCCTTGCTTAAACTTGAGGGTGAGCCCCGTCTCCAGGCACAGGAGAAGATTGAGCAGTGCCAGCAGCCAGTACTTGGGTTCTTTCTTCACTTCAGTCACCCTCCAGACCCCGATGAGAGAGTGTAAAACGAAGAGCAGGCGCGTAACCAGAGCGTTGCACAGAACCATCAGCTCCATGCCGGAGCAGGCCCCCTCCTCGGCCCGGCGCTGCGGGGCCCGGCGAGCCTTCCCTGGGACGAGCCGTGGAGCAGCGTGCGTGCYGCAGGCACCCAGACCTCTGCTCCTCTTCCATCCCCACAAAGGGGCCCATTATAACAAGAGAGAATCAGCATTGCCCCTCCCCCAGACTTCCTGAAAACTTTTTAAAGGGAGGGAAAAAGGAAAAAGAGGAGGAAAAAAAAAAAAAAGCTCATGCTTAAAAAAAAAAAAAAAAAAAGCTCATGCTTCCAAGCTATAGTAGTTTGCAGCACTCGGCTCTGCTCTGGCCGTGCTGAGGCAGGGGCATAAAGGGTTTCTTTCTGTGCACTCAGTCCTCTGCTCAGGAACCAAAGGGCAGGGAGGTTTCTACCTCAGGCGGCACCCATCTCTGTGCTAGCTCTGCTCACTTCTCTCGGTTCACAGATTTCCAACAAAGAGAGAAAAAGCATAAAAAGTGTTGCTAATTCAAATCTTCCTTCCTAAAGCTTCCCCTGCATTACTGTGACTGAAAACCTTCTTTCCTTTCCCCTCCCTCCAAAGGCGATAATTTGTGTTTTGCAGCTTTTAAAATTGCAATTACAATAAATAAAGCAGAAGCTGTGTTCACTTCAGTATTGGAAACCTTGTGTGCAAGTGCTTCAGTGTGGTGGTTGGGGTGGAGTAGGTTGATCAAATTTAATTGATGTTTAGCTTTTCTATCTTGTATTATCTTTCATTTAAATATTATACTGAATTATCTACAACCTGCTTCAGGATTAAGAAGCAGCCCCAGTGAGGAGCTACAGAAAACATGTTGAAATCTAGGCTAATGCTCTAACTTTACCTGATAGGCTGTTGGGACATGCACAAAAGATACCCAAAGTTTGACTGCTAGGCCACTTATCTCTGCGTGAAGCTGTAGTATTTTCTGTGGGAACAGTTTATAAAGTACATAGTATATTAAAAGTTGCTTTGGATTTTCCTATGGTGATTATAAATACTATTTGAATTTACACTACTGTAACCGAAGAGAAAGCTCTGCTTGATGAAGRTTGTCACTGTGTTGCTCCAGTTTTGTGTTCATTTACTTCCAAAGCACTTAAATGGAGACATGTCAGTGTGAAAGAGGAATGGAGAATCAAGTGTTTGAAACTTCTTGTGGCTGTCCAGTGGTTTAACTTCCAAACTAATTTAGTTTTACATACCCTGTTCTACTTTAGATATAAGGAGATATTCTTCTAAGAGCTGTTGCCTTTCCAATAAGGTATTTTTAAAAAAATATTATTAAATTCTCTTAATGGTTAAATCTAAGTGTTCCTCGCTACAAAACCAAGCCTGTTTCTATGAGTCAGTGAAACCAGTGCTGGCCGGCTGATATCCTTTGCGGGGGAGAAGACTACACAGAAATCTTCCCAGAAAAAAAAAMCCCAAATTAAAGGCTTTTCCACAGCATAGATCACCCACTCAGGAAATGCCTGAGTAAATAAATAGATGTGGACACACTAACTGCACAGACATATCGTGAGGTTTGGGAAGATTATGATCAATGGAACAGTTCATTCCTGTGATACCACAAATTGGGAAAGATGCAGTGGGCTTTACCGGTAGTTTAGTAGCTCTGCACATTAAAAATAGCTTGTTGCTGAACTTTTTAACAAATAAGCTGTTTAACGAACTAATTGCACCAAAGGGTAAGCCACTCTGCATGGGTGCAAGTCTGAGACCTGAGCAGGAGGAATACAGTTTCGACTCTGCATTGCTGACCAATGGAGCAGAATGGCACACAACAGGGTGAATAAAGGGAGAAAATGTCGTAGGTATACAGGACTCTACTCTGTCTAGATGGCCAAGGTGTTATATCCAGACTTGACAGACTAGGTTCTTAGATGTGTCAGTAGGTGTTTTCTGGAGCAACTGGCTTAGGACCCTGGGAGGACCAACCCTTGACTTAGTCTTGAGTGGCTCACAGGATGTGATTTAGCAAGTGATAGCTGAAGAGTGTACCACCCCTTCACCCCCTGCAACAGAGGTCTTAGGTGTTTGGATTTAGCACCTTCATGAGAGTAAGATGAGCCAGAGATCTCTGCTGTAGCTGTGTTCAGCTTCAAAAAGGGAAATTAGGCACAGATCAGGAAGCTTGTTAAAAATGAGACAGATTGAGGACCTAACTCCTTCCAGGGAATACGGATGCTGCTTCAATGTATGAGTTATTTTCCTCTGCTCTTCCCATGTGTGTAAAGAAGAGCCTGGAAAGAGTGAAGAGAAGCCGGTATCGGCAGGGTAAGTGAGACTGAGAGCAAGAAGGCATCCTTTAAAAAGCTGAAGTTGTGTCCAGGTGAAGAAAATAGAAATGATGATAAGCTCTGGCAAGTTAAATGTACAAACATGATAAGGTTGGCTAAAGGAGTTTGAGGGGCAATTGGTAAACGGTGTAACAACTGAAATACGTTATCTGTTCAAACATATCGGGAGCAGGAAGTCTGCCAAGGAATCTGTTGGGTCACTAGATGGCCAGATTCTCTCTGGGAGTCCCCAGAGATGCTGATGAGYTCTTTGCATCTGTGTGAGGATCTGGGAAGGTTCCTGTGCCACGCTCTATGTGGCAACGCGAGGCAGTGCTGGCTCCCATACAAAAGTTTGCAGGAGTACTATTTTCTTACTGTGTCATATTTACCAGTGTTTCCACTAATTCTATTCTCTCTCTCTCTCTCTCTCTCTCTCTCTCTCTCTCTCTCTCTCTCTCTCTCTCTCTTTTTTTTTTTTTTTTTTTTTTTTTTCCTACTGATTTCCCCCTTACAGTTTTCAGACCAGCTAGCACAGGATAGGGAGTACTTGGGGGAGAAACATTGTATGTGTTTACCCTGTTCTTGTACTCTTTTCTTGAGCGTGGACTTACAAATACTGTTGTAGGCAGAGGGATAGACTGATCTTTGCTCTGACCCAAGATGACTACATCACTTTCCAATCTCTAAAGAAATTGGGCCTCTAGAGAAGGGGACTGGAAATCCTGTGGGGAGGAATCCTAGTACTAAAGTGTGTTTGTGAAAATGTGCGTTTTTGAAAAAGCTCTAAAACTGCTGAGAGTTTGTGTTGAACTTTAAACTCAACAAAGGAGATGGTCTCAGAATTTACTTGTATTATGTGTTTTATAAACTTGAATGTTTCRGCTGTGACTTTGGGGTAGTGCCTATTAGGTATCTTCAGTTCAAGAGAGTCTTGTAATTTAATTTGCAGTATTCATAATCAAAGAAATAAAGGATATTAAGCAAGTAGCTGAAAGAAACTGGGGATGAGAATGGGTCGTAAATCCAATATAAGTCAGCAGCATCAGTCTGTGAAGGAGACACCACTGGAATGTATAAACAGACCTGTAGCCTGCAAGATGTGAGTTACTACTTCCACCTTCCTTGGCGCTAAGAGCGAGCTCAGATGAACTACCCTGTTCCAGGTGTCCTATTTCCAAGAGAAAACTGGCTGGATAGAGAGTCTGGAGAAGCATGAAAGTGCTGAGGAAGAAATAAGGGGGGGCTGTGACTCAGCCTAGAGTAAAGAAAACTGAGGAGCAAAGAAATGCCCAAATATTCAGGAAGCTGTGCAGGAAGGCCAGGAATAGCCTTGTTCCCYGTCTCAAAACATAAGGAAGGAAATCAAGGGCTTAAAAAAACAGCAAGAAAGATCACAGTTAGGTATCTGGATACATGTCCTGACAGGAAGGAGAGTGAAGCACTGAAATAGTGCAGAGAGATGTCAAGTCTCYGTTGTTGCGGGCCTTTAAGCACAGATTAGGGAAACATCTGTCAGGAATGACAGCAGTTTAGTTGATCACGCTTTAGGGCAGAGGGCTAACTAGATGATCTCTGGAGGTTTCTCCAAGTCTTATCTCTCAGGGCTCTAAGGTTTATTTCTTTATTATCTGATCATTGTCTCAAGTCACTGTAGAAGTTTCTTCTTTAAATTAAATSTGCTTAATTTAATTTTCAGTTTTCTGAATACTTGACTACAAACTGTGAACAATTGACAGCCTTATAAAGAGATCACAGCATGTGATAGTTAACATATATGTTGAAATGAATAGAAATGATATAATTTCACATGTGAGAGAAACAAAAARAATCAATCCAATTTTGGCATAAGTGAAAGTCTGACTCTGGCTGATCAAATGCAAGAGGGGAGAGCCAAATCTTTCAAAACATGATATGTGGTAGAAGGTACTAGCTAGCTTAGTAAGGCTGTGAAGAAAATGGATAAAGGAGTGAAAAAACAGCATATAAAAAGATTAGCTCTCCAGTAAAGAGCCAATATGATTGCAGAAGCATTAAAATCCCTGCAGGAGATTTACTGAGGACTCTGCCCCGGATTAGAATTTGATATAAAATAACTTAACTGAAGTCATACAATTTCTGTGCCATTTGTAGCTGAGTTAATAGCATATGTTCCTGGAGGATTACAGTCAATGATTAAGGAAATTAGGTTTTGTTTGAATTTAATTTAGTTGTATAAAGCTGCTACAATAATTTACAGCTTTGATATTTAATATTTAATAACCCAGATCTTAAAAGAATCCGAGATATAGCAGTGTCATTATATATTGAAATATTATCCTCATAACTCATTTATATTTGCTAGTTGATAAGAATGTTCATCAACTAGATGGGCTCAACAGGAGCTATTTGATAAAACCAATGCAGTTTTACAGGCAGGGGAGAAAATTTTTCTGTACCTGYTATCTGGTAAATCATAATTCACTTAAAAGGAACTTTGCAATTTCGATAATCATTTAGTGCAAAAAAATACCTCTGATAGTTTTAATTTCCAAGCTTGTGGCTTCATGAACATTACAAACCCAGCCTCTATTTATACACTTGCCCTTTGTCATCCCTCCACCCCTTCCCCCCAATATATATTTTTCAATTCTTTCCTCACTCTCCAGTTTAGCAAGTTGTGCTGCCTCCGGTCAGAAAGGAGGAGGTGTGTAATGGAGTGCCCTGGACCAGAAATCCAGCCCTCAGTAATGTGACTTTGCCCCTGAGTTTAGAAGAGCCAAAAGACACAGTTTAAGTACCATCCCATATCTACACTGCAAGCTCCAGAGTCCTCTCTCTCAAAAATCACTTGAATAAGCTTCTCATCCCAAGGACAAAACTCTCAAATTGCCCTGAGCAAAGCAAGAGAGCAAAAGGCTGCCAGTGACCTGCCTTTGTTCTCATTTTCTGTCTTCCCTGCTGTGTGTTCACTCTGTGCTTCCCTCTAAGGGCCTGTAGTTATGTCTCTGCTTCTCTATACCCATTTCTTTGAGGATGAGGTCTCCCAAACGGTGGCTGTTTTGGATAGCTACCACCCATTGTGGGCTACTATTTTTCTGAGGCTTAGATCAGGTTCAGGGGAATAAGGTTGGCGTGAACTTCAGTTCATGTTTTAGTGTGTTGTGAGTACAGCCTTTTAGTGGGGGGAGGTGAAAGCAGAGTTCTCAATTATTAGTGGACATGAGATGGGACTACAGCAAAATCCATGCACCTGGCCAGAGCATTGGATGATACGATCTGGTAGAGGTCCATGGACATCAAAGCTTCTGAAGCCCCAAAATAGGGGATTCAGAGGGATGTGTTTTTCCCCCCTTTATTAAAACTAGAGGAGAGCATAGGAGTGYTTTACACCTCTTTGAAATTATTTATCTTTTCTGTTGGGTTTATAGCTTAGAAAAAAAGCCTTCTGAAGGGACCATTCTTTTCTTAAGAAATTGGGAGAACAAAGCAGTTCTAAGATTTTTACTAGGATTTATAATTCCTTCTCCAGTCCAGGCTTTATTTCTGAGAATGCGTGGGAGTTCTGCAGCATTTTATATTTCAAAGACAAAAGAAGAAACCATGCTCACAGGTACTACTTCAACARTGGTCAGAGTAGGAATAGCTGGGTTTACAAATGCTGAAAAGCTATAGTATTCATCCTCAACAAAGAGGAAAATGTTCCATCCTTTGTTTTTGCTAGGTAACCTGTCGAATGGGCTTTCTAGCCATTTTGTCTCCCGTTTTGCAGCATAAGAATCATGTGATGGCTCTGCAGGAAGTGTTCTTTGGGTCTGGCGCACAAAAAATGGTGGCTGGGTACATGGTTCTGGTGCAGCTATGATGGAGAAAGGTCAGCTCCTTTTGCACRTGAGATACCGGCCTCAAAGGCAAAATATCTCAGGTTTTGTAAGACAGTCAAGTTTGCAAGCCAGCCAGTAATGGCCCTGCTCTCAGTTACGCTGTGGGTACCTCTGCACAAGATCTTACAAGCAAAGCCTTTGCTTGTATTCTGACCACTCTGGAATTTCTGTGAAACTAAGCGTTACGGCACTGAGCCTGAGCTCTCAGGTCGGAGGCCAAGCTGATATGCCCAGTGTCTTTATACAGCTTGATCCTTTTGGGCATGTTGTCTGCTACTTGCAGGCATATGCCTCCAATAACCTCAAAGCATCAGCAAGAGTTCGTGTCAGTAGCCAAGGTTTTGAAAAAAAGTCTTGCAGTGTTGGTGCTGTGTAAATGAGAATTCAGGTCTCTCTCAAAGTTATGCTGTATCTTATTGGGAAGTTGTGGAAGGGCCGTGGGTTCTTTGTACATCTGTGCCTGATAAATAACGTCTTTGCTGATCTTTATTGTATTTTTCATCTTACAAAGTTTGTGCATAGGCCTTTGCCATCATCACTCAGAACAGGTAAACAGTGGTACTTTTCTGTCATCCAAAGAGGCCGTTTTCCTTCCTGGGATTACTGGGATCCAGTGATGAAATATCTATCTATCTGTGTGTGTGTGTATGCATGCACATAATACGTATGTATAGGTATATATTTTGGCTCTCCCTTGACATGCATTCAGAGGTTAATGAGGAAAATAGTACTGAAACAGCCTATGATAATGCCCTCACCTTAGTATTTCTATGGATTTATTAGTTAGGCTGTCTTTTTTGGTCTCTCTTGGTACTGGAAGTTTTCAAGAGCTGGGAGAGGACTGAAGGTCTGGACTGTACCTCAAAATACAGATTGGCAGACTGGAAAGTTTTTGCATGAATGTGGACAAGGAGAGGGGAAAGAAAGCAGCTCTCGCCTTCTCAAAAAACCTCAATGACAATCGGTTAATCAGATTCATCATCACTGCAGCAGAAATATAATGATACAGGTCTTTGTCCGAGAGCAAGGCTTCCATAAAGCTGTCAAGATGCTTAATTATATTTGTCTGTTGCATGTGAGTGCAGCAGACATGGCAAGTAAAAAAAAAAATAATAAAAAAAGAAATATGATTAGCTACACTCTTTTTGAACCAAAATACTGCCCCACCTTCCCTGTCCTCTTACAATCAAGGGAAACTTTCTAAAGACAAAAATTGCCACATCTTTGTTGCTTGCAAAATATGTTCAATTTTACGAAAACGTTTCTGAGCAAACCATCTGCTCAATCTTTTTTCCTTTTTTTCTGGCAAAAAGAGAGGCTGAGTGCCAGAAATATTTTTGTAATGTTTACCTCTAAGTTATTAATACCTGATCTTTCATCCACAGAGACGTTGAACTTTTTTCTTTTACTGAGTAAAACAATACTGTCGAGTTGTCTGACAATATCGAAAAAGAGCGATCATTAAAAATTTTGTTTCTGATCACCCCTACCATGTGGCTAACAGTGCCAGCTTGTTTATAAATAATTTAATCTATTCTCACCTCTTGAGTGTTTTATCCCATTGACTACAGTTCCCTCCACCTTTGAGACATCTGTCTATACCGGTCCTGGTATAAATAATGACTTTGGAGACCTGAATAAAAGCAGCTTCTGATGTAATTGGCACCTACAAAGATCTTATAGAGTTTAAACTCAGCAATGTCACAGTATGTTTCTAATGGTCTGTAAACTGCCTTCAAGTCAAATGTCAAACCCAAGTATTGCTTATAGGATAAGTCACACACGGAAAAGCTGGTTTAAGGAAAAAAATATATTAATGATCCTAGTGAATGGCTACTAGTTGTTATGAATTTGCCGAGTCTGATTAAATTGTATTTGAAATGGTTCAGAACTTTTCATTATTATTTCCTGACAGATGCTGAAGATTTTCTTGTCACGTAAGATTTTACTAAGTTTTRTAATTACCTCCTGACTTTTGTATATTTAGTATATAATATTAACAACCACGATGGGATATGAATGAAAGGTCAAAAGGAATGATCTGTTGCTATAGGTCTGATGTGTTTAGGGTGGCTTTGCCTTCACACTCCTTTATAGGAAAGTTTAGGAGTAGATTGGAGWATCTACCATATTAAATGATAAGCAGAGTACAAAAACCATGAAATCTCATCAGGTTTTATTTTCATTTTTATGAGCAAAAACTAGTTATTTCATGCAAGAGTTTCCATTGGAATACTTCAGTAATGTCAACTTCTGGTAACACCTTAAATATGGGATAGATGCTTCTGCTGCTCTTTGAAACACCTAGGATGATTAATAGTCTCCATTACTTCTTTTGGCTAAGCTGTGTATTTCCTCTTCTGGAAATTTGGATGGGATCTACTCGTTTTAACACTGACTTTGTAGAAATTAAAGTTTATCCAAATATGGTATGTTATTAGAAATCCTACCCTTGAACTTTTAGGTATGTAATTGAATTAGAAAGCAGAGGCTCTTCTAGAAAAGGAAACATAAAATTCTCTGTTACTTCACTACTTGAAAGTCCAGTTCAGGATCCCAAAGAGTGACAAAACACACTTGGCATCTTTGTTGAAGGATTTGAGAAGGGGAGAGGTAATAGGTTCACCTGTTTTTCACGGGAGGAGCCTTTATTATTTTGACTGCGCCAAGTGAAAACGAAATCCTTTAGAAGAAACCTTTTGAAATATAAAGCTCAAAGATTCTCAGTTCCWGTAGAGGTGCAATTTCTGGAAGTTCTACATAAATAGACCATAATTAAGTTACATGAGGAAAAGGTTTGCTTTACTGATTACAGCAAGTCCACGTGTTTTGTGTGCTKCTTTTGGGGAGGAGAGAGTAGCAACTGGAGAAAGAGAAAAGATGAGTAAGGACAATGGAGGCCTGTCCAAAACTACTTTTATTGCACAAGGTAGTATAAATCATATGGTAAGGTWCATTAGCTTGAAATGCAGCCCAAAATGCCCAGAAGCTCAGGACTTGATTTATAGCACTTTAGGAACTGAGGACACTTTGCCAATTCTGTCATTCCTGTGGTGAGTCAGGAAATATTTAGTACTTTCCTTGAGAATATCATGAAATCTCGGGTTTTTCTTCAAGTGCATATCTAACTCTTYCTGAGGAGAACTTTATAACTTCTGAGATGCAAAAGAAAAAATCTTTTATTCTTTAAATTTACTGTATCTGTGGGGAGGATCTGGCTCTTGATCTCTYTGTGACAAGGACTGTTCTGTTCTGTGACCCTGAGCTGCAGCAGCTGGTGCAGAGGTCAGATGGGTAACGCAGACTTTGTTGTAGTRGATACCCAGGAATGCGAAACAGGGTGAACTGCTGGTGCTGCACAACTGGCAGCCTAAGTCCAAATGCCAAAACTGAGGCACTACCCTGACACAGTAAGTGGCACACAAGCATATGATTTATAAATTACAAGTTGCCATACCTTGAGGAAATTTATTACATGTAAATGATCTCCATGTTCTGAGACAGCAGTACTGCAGTAGGGATGGGTGGTACAGTAGTTCTGGATGGCTCTGATTTCTGCATAACTTTTTTTTTTTGATTAACTTACCTTTATTACTTGACAGTTTTCTTCTTTTTGAGCATGTTTGGCAATAATTAGCCACATATCTGTGAACTGTCATGCGCAGATGAAAGGAATCATTTCCAAATATAATACATTTCTAAAATGGAAAAGTTTCCAACAAAAAAAACATTTGAGACTTTTTATTTCAGTCATTGTCATTATTATTTATGATCTTGTTTGTTATTACATTTACAAGACAGTATGAGAAGGATTGTACTGTACTTCTCATATTTATGATTCTCATTGTCATTGTACRTTAATAACTTTCTAGTTTTATTAAATCTAATTTCTGAGCAGTTCTGTGATGCCTCTCTCTCTCTCTGCTGTAAAATGACACCATTTTATTTTGAATGGTGTGCKTAATGAAATTATGTAGAAAACTATTTTAGTGCAGATCATATATTCAAAAGGTTAAAGGATAGTGGGACTATGATTTGAAATAAGGTGCAAAGCTGAATTAACTGCTGGATGTTGGTACAGGCTTCRGGAAAGTCAGCTGAAAAAGTTGTTGTATCATCAGATGTTAGGTGATGTTAGTGGGTAATAAAGGGTCACTGATAGATGAATTAGAAGCACCAAAATGACAGCCTGAGATAGGCTAAAGGAGGCATCTATAAAGGAAGTCTAGGCAGCTGGAGCTAGCCTCTGCAGTGACTAATTGCAGTGGTTGTGTATGCATCCTTGAACTTGTAAGGACAGCACCATACAGCTTGTAAGCCTGGCTTGGAATCAGAAAAGTGAGATGTGGTTGAGCATTTTAGATGAGGTAGAATTGAAACCATATTGGAAGTGTTGATGGAGAGATTTACAGATGTAGCAGGAGGTCAAAGAGGGTGGCATTGTGTAGGATGACATCGGTACTGAATTATGGGTTAATATATTTAGCAATAAATTTAAGACATCATGCAATATCCTAAAAGGATATACCATCTACTCGCGAGGATGTGGATGACTGTCCAGCTATTTTTGGCAAGCTCCATAATTTTAAAAGTCCTACATCCCAAGGTTATAAAAGTAAACCTCTAAAGAATGAGGCATTCTTTAAATACCTGTGTAATRTTGTAGATAAATAGGTTTACCATGAAAGTGCTAAATAAGTAGAATCAAGAAAAAAGTAGAGTTGGTTTCTCATAAGCTGGAGTGTCTGTCTCTCTCTTGTACTTTGGGACAATTACCCAAAGTGAGCGAAGAGGAAATCATAGGATTGCAGATTCAGTGCAAGCAGAGAGGTTTTACAAGCTCAGCTGTGTTCCAGTGCTACCAGCTGTACGGCAGGTCCCAATAGTCCCTCAGGCTCAGCCTTTTCCACCACCCTTCTTGGTAATGTGAATAACTCTGCAATATCTTAACAAAAAAAAAAAAAAAAAGTTTCCTTCAATAGACTACCTAAGCATCTCTTCTTTTCAATCTGTCATTAGCAGAACTCTGTGTGCGTGTAAGGRGGAGGGTTCTGCACCAGCCCACACTCTTGATATCATTTACCKTTTTCATTTGAATATCTCATTCCAAAAGGAATGGTGTGTGATGGGTTTTTTTATGCCTTTTAGAATAAGTTGCTTAGTCACTGTTACCCATGTGCTRTACACTAATAAAACTGGTATGGGGAGAGATACCAATGTAAAGCAGATTAAGTAAGG
Source organism: Rhea americana (assembly GCF_003343005.1). Lineage (NCBI taxonomy): Eukaryota > Metazoa > Chordata > Aves > Rheiformes > Rheidae > Rhea > Rhea americana. Next base: position 827,227 of record NW_028186419.1, read on the forward strand.
GACACTTCACAGAATATGGAAGAATACCATCATAAGTCAAGATAATTAGCCTTGAGAAACTGGCAAGAGCTATTGCTATAAATGCAGCTGCACCAAAGAGGTTAAAAAARATGCCTCCATGGAGGTATTTAAAGGTATTTTAATACTTCTGTCACTACAGTAACTGCATACCATCCATGAGTGCAGCCATAAAATATTGTTCACATGCATGAGAAAAGAGTTAATATGAAATAGTCTGTTAACAGCACATATAACTTGTGTATCCTCACAAGATATTAATTGTGTAAAAAGAAAAAGAAAAAAAAGAAACGTCCCTTAAAGATGAAATAGGCCTATTTTACTTCTTGCATTAGTATCCAGGGRCAAATTTTTGATGGAGTTTGGATCTCTCCTGGATTTACACATAAACAGCTTTGAGCCGTTGCAACTTAGCAGACGTAGCTGGTGGAGGGGTGTTATCTAGGGGCCTGTTGTGGACATAGTGTATGCATGCTCAAAGCTGCCACTGTAGGAAAGGCAGGTGCACTGTGAAGCTTTGGCASGTAAAATATTACTATGTCATGATGGTATCTAATAAAATGAAAGAATGTTTTAATGCATTGTGTACCAGTCTGAAGCCATCCAGGAAGGAAGCTAAGTATCAGACTAACACAGATGGATGAACTTTTTCTGGTTCTGAGCAAATGTAGAATATGGATGATGCTGTATTGCTGCAARTCTTCAGGGATTGTCCTGTAAGCCAACATCACACGTAACTAAGTGGTCAGTTACTGTGAAACTATGGCTTCAGCCTGCACTGCTCAACCAAAAACCGGTGTTCGAACTCCCTTTCCTGTCACAGAAGGCACCCTTGGCCAAGTTTGAGATYGTCTAATTGAAGCTTATATTGCAGTCATGAATCAGCCTGGATTCAGACCAAGAGTTGAAACTCTACTTTGGAGAGTTCTGGGGATGCTGCTATCAAATGAACTCAGACTGAGGAGGGCYGGCCAAAGCCCAGTGTAACAAACTCTGCTAGTTTGAGACTGGTGAGAGACCACACCTCCAGCTKCAGCAAACTTTCTATCCAAGGCCACATCTAGTTGCTTCTGGGTGAGTAGACTGGGCTGTACTCCAGAGATGATCCATAACCCTGTGTGGTTTTGCCCACGTACTATCAAACAAACTTTTAACCCGTAGCATGAAAACTTAACACTATGCCATGTCACTGCAGCATGGCAAAGCTTGCCCATGGCTGAAGAATAGATGGGAGAAGCTAAACTTGAGCAAGGTGACAATGACTCCAGTCAGCTGACAAGACCCTTCGTAGATGCTGTCATGATGACAAACCTCTGCAGGGGAGATCAGCAGTACCTCACCATAAAGCCTTTGTACATCTCTGAATCTCCAAAGAGTACAGTAGTGTCCTCACCACCACAAGCTTCTTGAGCACGTCAAACCTGTTCTCTCCACCGGGCTGACTTACTGCCCCGGACTGAATTAAGCTCAGCTCTGCAGCCATTTTCTTCAGAGATCTATGGCTTAGGCATAGGCCTGCTACAAGGCAGCTGACAGCTCTGTAGTTAACAACTTTCTCTTCAGAAATAATGGAGCTTTGTTATGATCAAGACATAGGCCTGTGCCAGAAATCAGACTTTCTAAAGGGGGCGGAGTAAGACCATGAAATAAACTCCCCTAAGAGTTAGGGACCCTCACAGATACCATATCCAAGTGCAAAATACATCTCTCTGATCTTGGTTCCTCTAAGATAAGCTGGTAGCAGTGCATGKTTTTTTTTCTTTTAATTTCTTACCACAACAAAACACTTAACTGCTTGTGCTTCTCCCCTTGAGAGACTGGAGAACGAATGACACATGACGAATGTTAGTCATGGTTACTTTATACACTACTAGAAGGCACTTGGGTGCTACAGAGATGTTTATGGCATAAGGACAGCTTTAGAATAATTCAATTAGAGCTTGCATTAATATTTAAAGAAGTTAATCACTTGCTTTCAGTGTTTTAGTTTCAGTATTGACAATTATTTTAAAGTCATGTGAAGGGCAGATGTCAGGAAAGTATGTTATTTTCCCACTGAGATCAGTACATTAGTGATAGATCACTTATGTTCAGGGGAATTTGAAATCCAGTCCTTAATGGCAAGGTCTGAGAAGTGTACTTGGGGGTGTGGGGGGGGGTGTGAAGGGGAAGAGGAAATTCAAATTACTACTGAGAAAATTGTCTCCCTAATGTTCTTCCCTGGCCCACATGCGGTATTGTTAAAGATGCTAATGGACCTATATTGTGTAAGTATCTATTTTGATAACTGTAATACGGGGGGGGGAAAGCATTAAGCTGTGGTGCTTCTTCTCTGRGGTATTTATTGAACTATTCTACTAAAGCCAAACCTAGCCTCCTAGCTTGAACACTGGCTTTAGATACTGTGCTCTATGTATTGTGGGCCTGGCATAACCCTTATCAAAGGGGAGCTTAGGAGGTGTAATTTTCACCTGCTCTTACAGTGAAGTGCCAGTGCCTAGGCTTTAGTTTCATTTATTACGGAGTGGCAAGGTCTGTAGCAACCAWAAGGGAAGTTCCCATCCTGGTCACAAGGATCAGCACTCCTTGCATACAGCCTGGTTGTGTAGCGTATCTCTCTTTCCCAAAGCCCTGTAAAAGATGGCTTTGCCATTAGCTAGTGGATTTGAASTGTCATTTTGGCTGAAGAAACATAGCACAAAGTTTTACATGCCTCAGTGAGAATATCTGCTTGGCAGCTTCTTCTGGTTTCAAATCAAATACTACATCCTCCCTCCCYGCTGTCTGTAGGAACTACAGGTGAGAGGAGTTGGCTGTGGCTTGCTTCTGTTTCTGTTTTATGATCAGCTTACACAACGCTGGGACAATCAATAGTGTAGAGAGCTCTCACCAAGCTTGGCTTTTTAGCTGTCAGATAACCTACTGCATGAAATACTGAAAGAGAATTGAGTGTATGAAGAAAACATTCCAAGTGTTTCTGAGTTGACTACTCATGTCTGTACTTTGGGAAGAAAAACTGTCGTCCAATGCCATGGAGGAGACCTGAATGTCTCCTCTCAAATCCAATGGACACTGGAGCAGGTCTTTAAAYTCCTTGTGAAAAACCTGCCTGCTCTAAATGGAATGATAGTGTTTGCTGTTCTTACCTCTTCTTTGTAAGAGGGGCTATTCGTCTGTAAAATGCTGTTGAAAAGGGGTCCTGTTGCTGGGGGTGTTTTGATTTATTACCGCATCCAGAGTGATCCAGTGATTTCTGAGATATTCAGGGAGATGGAGGGGATTTGGGGTATCAAGAGGAGGCCAAGGAGGGATTATAATTTYTCAGGAAGGAAAAAGAATGTAAAAAGTGCTTGACTGACTTCGTAACTCTCGTTTTTCATAGTCAATGAGCATCTGAGTACACGTGRTGCAGCAGCCTGAGGGAATCTGTGTTTATGTTCAGATTGTACTTAGTATGTGTGAGTAGGCTGCTAGTTCTCTGCTGTACTGCAGACCACAATGTAGACATGGTCTGAGCCTCTCTGAAAACCTGAGGACCTCAGGAACCTGAACTCAAGAAAATTAAAATGAGGGGAAAAAAATCAATGTTTTGGAAATGTTCCTCRTTTCTCTTTGTATGTTTAGAAGCTTATATTCACCCTACACTTTAGAAAAGGGCAAGTATTAGCAGAGAGGTGACCAACCTCAGGCTCTTCTGCTGTAAACCAGCTTGTAGGCAGTCCAGGGTAGAGCATCTCCAACCACTGATGGCAGCGTTGTGCTGCCCTGGAGGCTGCTGACTACTCATGTTCCTTGGCTAGGGCAGAAGCAAACCCTAGGACTGGAGTTGCTGGGGTTTGGCAGCATGTTGAGCTCGGCTCCCTCCAGCAATGAAGCTGCAGGATTGCAGGGAGCCGCGGCTCCTTTCCCAGCTCTACTCCCACAYGGCCACGAGCGCTGTGCGTGATAGCTTGTGGTCCTTGGTGTGCAAAGATTTTGCTGTGCCAGCTCTCATTGATAATGATCTTGACTATCTTCCTGCTGCTGGATTTTACCCTCTGTTGCTGTATTTTCATGCGTGCAAATTGCATGTGGTGTAACCTGACTCATGTATTTAAGCACCTAATCCAATCCCTGACTACCTAACGTAGTAGACAAGGAGGAATTCAAGGCAGGGAAACTACTGGGGAGAGGAAGGTGATTTAGAGAGACAGAGGAGTTAGGGTGAATTTCTCATCGTGTGTATGAGCCGCTGTGCTATAGGTACATGGTTTCCAATAACTTTCTGAGGATACGTATGAAAATGTAGTAATTCCTGGCAAGTACCAGAGTTTGCTTGAAAAATACAATGTTTTGTGGTTTGTGCAATAATTTAGGAGTAAAGACTTTTTTTTAAAGAATAAGGCAAGTATAACCGAGCTGCCCAGTGACAAACCGGGGGAAAAAAAAATCCATTGTTCAACTCTGGCTGTTGTAAGTGAGCACTTGTTTGCTTGGTTGTTTTTCCCCAGGAACTTGTCTTCATTTGCCTCAGTGAGGCTTCTAGGTGCACTGGAACTAGCAGGTGGCTGAGTGCAGCTTTTTCCAATGATTCTGTTTGAACTCCATCTGAAATACTTGCTATTAAAAGAAAACTTTCATTTCAGGAAGGATGAGGGAATACACACAATGGGGTTGGGTTTCAAACTGTATGAGATTAGGATAAAAGTTATCATTAAAGGCACTTTAAAACAGAGCTGTCTCTGGAACCGATCAGCAAGGGCTTTTAATTGGTGCGGGCATATTTTTAAGTACCTCTTCTTTAATCTTTTATGGTAATCAGGCTCTCACGTTTTACAGTTCAGCAGTGTCCTCCATACAACTAAYTAGTTAAAATTTTTAATTAGATTATAGAGGCTTTAGGAAAAGTTCTTTTAAAAGTACAATTACAGATTGTTGTGACTAATGCTGTCCAAATTAGCACAAAGTAGCTCAGACCAAATTATCCCTGAGACTTTGCAATTAGGAGCATCTGCTATTAGTGCACTCACTAAACTTGTATCAATTAATCATTACTTTCCTGAATAACAAGAACAAAACTGAATGTTGTGAATATTGTGAGAATGATTAACTGTCAGTTGCAAGTTGCTGACTAGCTTCATTATTTCCTTTACGTTAAAGATTTTTAAAAGTATCTATCAGTTCTATGAATGCATAAATTATGCTAATATGCTCAGTATCAGATGGATTTTTTTGTCCTACTTAGCTCATAGCATCTGTTCTCAAACTTACCAAAGTCTCAAAAAAAGCCACTTATGATATTATATTTACCATTATATTACCATGTTCTCCCCTCCCCACCAAATGGATCCTAAATTTACACTCCTAAATCCTATCATTAAGAGACTAAAATCAATAGCTTTTTTCTTCTTTAAAGTTCTGAATATAGGCTAATTCCTGTTATCTGAAAAAAAAAAAAAAAAAAAAACCCAAAATATTTGACATCAGTAAAAATAGCTGATGTTTTATTAACCTCATTGCCTAAGCCTACCTATTTGTCCCAGCTTTATGGAACAGAATTGTTCTGCTACTTCTGCAATGCATACATTAATATATGTAGAACTATTATCCCAGTAGCTTATAGCTAAGGTGGATGTTTTTAGTCTTCTCTTTTTGAAGAAGCATCTATTTTCATGGGCCTTAGATGTTCTGAAAAGGTCAGTGATGTAGAATACTAATCAAGGGTCCAATAAATGATGTCACTTGAAGCCCTTTTATTTACACTAACTGGGGATTGGTGTAAATCTTAAATTTTGCYAATTCAGGCGTGCTTGCAGTCTGGTATAGTCAAGGGCATTTCAGCTTTAACTTAAATTAGAAAACCTAGATTGGAAAACRTGTCATTACGGCTGTTGAGTGAAACAACAGCAAATCACTAAAAGCACAGTACTCTGTTACCATGTTCACAAGCAATATAGGAAAATCTGGAAATTATCAAGAGATACTAGAAATGGCTGGAACTGTTTATCTTGGCTGTTCTGAGATGAAGTCACTGCATGGATGGAACAACTCTGAAATGCAGCTTGTGAAAACTGCCAGGAACTAAGATTTCGCAAAGCTGAAAAAATGGTTGTAAACCAGCCAGCAGCAAAATGATGGACAGATGTTTTTGACATACCTTGGAAATGTAAATGAGGAATGTATGGCACAAAGACCCTTCTCATCCCCAGACCATCAGAGCTCTAAGAAAGAACCCCTTCCTAGAGAAAACATAAATTATGCCTGCTCTTTCTAACATAATGTTGCTAAACAGGCAAGGCTAGTAAGTGTTGTTTAGCTTACCTAGCTGCTTATAATGAAATGGTGACACCACAGGCGCAGCAGCAAACAGGTACCTATGATTTAAAATTAACTTAGTGCTGGAAATGTTCTCAAAGCTTTATGAACACAGTAAATGAAATATAGTCCTTGTCCTAAGTGTTTCAATCAAAAACCTTGCTATGGTGCCACGGAACTTGGTGGGAATTCCTCCAGAGAGCTCTTGATGAGACAAGCTTTGTGTTGCTCTACAAAGAGCTGCTTTTGTTTGGACCACTGGGCTTCCAAGCAGGAGCCAACCTGGAGACTATGCTGCATCACACAAGGGTGGCAGGAAGGCGGGAGGGGAAGTTAAATCTGCAGGGCCTTTCTAGGGAGGGAAAGSAGTAGATTCTGGAGCACTTCTCTCTATGATTTTTTCAAACCATAACCTGAGGTGATGAGAAAGTGAAGGAAAATGAGGCATTTCTGTGCAGCCACCATCAAGGCAACTGTTGAAGCCAGCCTTAAACAGTCATGTCATCTAAAGCCTTCTGCTTCTCTAATGCTTTCCTATCCAAACATTCACATATTTTTCAACTTCAGTATCTCTTGTCTGAGAGCACTTGGCAGGGCAGGTCTACCATAATGAGCTCATCTTTGTGATTAATTCTTACATTGCATCAAGTGAATATCTGAAGGCAAATATGAGGCTTGCATACAGTATATACCATGGTTCACTAATACATATGCACAAGTTTCAATTATATTACCTAATGCAATTTTAGAAATTAATCTAAATTCAAATATTTTACCCAGAGCTTGCACTTAAGGCTTGTGAACCATGGAGATGAGCACTGGAGCCGGGAGGAAGCCTGGCAATCGTTAAAACAGAGGTAGCCATGTGATGCGTAGGCATAGTTAGGGGTTACTGTTAACATCCTCATGAAATGCAACAAGAAGAAAATCTTGGCTTAATGAAAGGTAGTATTCAYCAGAGCTTCCCATTGATTACCTCCTCTGACTGATAAACAGGCCAAATGTATAGGTACAGCAAAAGGCAATGAAAATTGCAGAACACCTAATGATGTTCATGCTCAGAGGCTTGTAGTTATTTRCTGTCTACCTTGCTGATGTTTCCTTATCTCCATGCTGAACTTTTAACAGGTTAAAATCTTCTCTTTATCAAGCATCAGACAAACTAAACTTGTGTTTTTAAATTAGCCATTTACCTTCTCTTTCCTTTTCAGTAGCCTCAGGGCCTGTAAATGTGTGTTCTGCATTTCTCTCCCTGTATTGACCTCTCATTCTACACCGCATTGCTTGAGCAAATGAGGCTTTGTTTTATATGTGGTGCTGTGCTAAAGCCTATGAAGAGTCTCCTCTGTTACTTTGATGCTCCCTGGATCAGGCTCGTATTTGCAAATGCTGCAAGTAATAAAATGCTCTGGTCATGATGGGTGACAGTCATTGCAGCTCTTGCTTGCATGAAGCTGCTGCTAGAGCATAGGGAGAGAAATGGGTGCAGGGACCTTAAAAGAGTAAACAAATCTGAAGCTCATGGGATAGATGCTGAGCATAGCAGCACTGACTTTTAAAGAAGCCACACTGATTGACAYAAGTTGAATATATAATTGCATAAGGATATGCCACCAGAGAGCTGACACTGAAAACACTTCTGCTAGGCATTCCCTTCGGCAGTCCTGATGGCCTRCTTGGGAGTGAGTAATGAGGAAAAATGAAGTGATTCAAGTGACCACTGTGTGGCACTTTTCTCTCTGCTTCCGTACATTTACACAAGTTATCAAATATTCAGTTTTAGACATTCTAGATGCTTGTTCAGTCACTTCTCTGTTTAAATATAAGACAGGAAATGTCGCAAGAGTAGATATTTCTCATGAGACTTTCAGCATGTCCCCATTTGGACTTGGTTAAAAAGCTCTGCTACAAATGCTATTCTTGCAATATTTCCATTAGGCCTTTGCCAAATTCAGAGAGAAAAAGAATAGGCATCTTAAATATTTCCCCCCAAGCAACTGTAATGCATGTTCACTTTGTTTTAAGTTTTAGACCAAATAATGCAGCTGCTCTCACTCTGTTTGAGCTAATTCCACACATTTTAACTACTGTAGGCTTCTCTTTTTAAACTGTGCTGCCGTGTGGCTACGTTTGGGTTATGCTCATAGCTCATGTGGAATGAATAAATTGTAGTTGAGAGCTGGCCTCAAAGCTGCAGTGCTAGAATGAGAGCTGTGCTTCATGTTTTTGAGGAAAATCATATGCAGGGAAAAATCAACATAACTTGTCAGGCACATACCCCAAAATCAACTTTAAGTGGAAATGTTTTTCTTATTCAGTTCTATTTCTACTGAATTTTGCAGCAAGTGGTGGTGAGAGAGTTCTTGTATTTTCTCAGCAGATGTAAGGTTTGCCTCTCTTGATGCAACTCCAGCACCTCTGTTTCAAATCATGATAGGAATTTAACCAGCATCAGAGTAGTTACGGTCCTCGGCTAGCTGGCGGCACGTTCGGATCAGAGCTTGTTGGCTTATGTTAGAACAGCCCCATCTGTATGCTGGATTGCTCCAACCCAATCTGCTGGTATGGATTGATCCAAACCAGTAAGGGCTGAGAGCAAACTCTTCTAGCTTGTGGGAGACCATCTGAGTAGGAAGGAAAAATTCTCATGTTTCAATGTGTAGTTGAGACTGTTCCTGATACCCTGTAAATGATGTATGTAACGTTTTGCAAATTTAACCTGTGCAACGCTTTCAAAAATTGCAGCGATCCTTTTAGATTTATGCAAATGTGACTGGCTCTTACTGTTCCATACCAAATTACAATTAGCCCTTTTGGACCAAATTTAACGGAGTGATGTAAGTGAAAGAACACCGAGTTTTTGCAAGTTTCACCCATCAGGCAAAAAGTTGTCACATTACTTTTTAGCTAGAGCAAATCATAGGAGGAAGAGCTGTAAGCAGAGCTTGCATGTGCCTTCTTAGACATCAGGCAGTTGCAATGTACCTGTTTGAAAGAAATCAGTCAGGTACCATGGTAAGATTCCCTGAGGCGGAATAAATTGGTTTCACAATACTACTCTTTTTGATGCTTACCTTGTGAATTAGGAAGTGCAACAAGGTCTGCGATGATTCAATTGTTGAAAGTCTATTTTTTACAGAATATCTCTTGGAGATGTGTCAGTTGCTCGGTATCATTACATCCTAATCTGTGGGAATTSGAAGGGGTCTTTGAAATAGTGTTGCAGTTACGTCGAATACAGTTCAAAGACTTGGATGACACTGTGGAGACTAAAGTACATGACTTGCCAAGTAAATGTAGCTCATGCTAATTGTCTGAGGACCTTTTGGCAATATACTGGGTTTCCTGTTCTTTGGAGAGATTTGTGTAGTTAAGAAAAGGCTACTTTCTTTGAATGTAGGAAATAACTGAAATCTAAAATTGGATATCATTATAATAGACATCTTAGGAACCCCACAGAACAAATGCAATTAGATTACATGCACAGGCCTTGTTAGAGGCGACTGACTCTATTCTCTTTCTTAAGAAGTTTCTTTACTCGCACACACGCGGTGCTATATAATTGCCTTACATCATTAATTCATTTTTCAGTACAAATTGGTCTCATTAAAATTGGCTAGTGAGAGTTAATATGGCAAGCTCTTCTAGAGCTGCTGTGTGTAAACAGGCAGGCTTAGTTCTGCCTTTGCTGGCTTGCGAGCCGAAAATCACAGGTTCTCTGCCCCAGCCATAGCAATTACGCTGCATACCATGCAACAATATGTCATTGCTCCTTATTTGCAGCAACGTGCTATGGCTCACTGATATTACTAGTCTTCTGAAAATACCCTGGAACCATTAAAATTTCACAGGGACAAACTCTATCCAATTGTACTCCTGTGAGTTACAAATAGCAAGAATGCTGTAGTTTGTCAGGTGAGGGAGTTAAACRAATCAAAATCTATAAATCGTGCTGACACTCAGCACAAAGGGCGGYGTTTCTTTGTGTCACATATGGGTTGTGCATATCTGCAGAGACGACCAGGTGCGTATTTGACTTGACTTTATTCCTAACTCTGTGCTTAGTACCATTTGCCTTTGGCAAACGTTCCTTGCTGTTTTGCATCATCTATTTTCAGTGATTGATAGATTTCATGTTCAAAGATTGATAAATGTGAATCAGCTTTTCATCTTGGCCTAAAGGGATCCTTGATGGAGTTGAGCTTTTAGGGTCGTTTTTTTCTGAGCTTTGAGAAGAGACTGAAGGACTTGATGTTGAGTCGCTCAGGAATACGTCTTATAATGTGTGGCTTGGTCTATCACTCATTATCTGGCATACTCAACTAAGTGGCCAGGTCTGGTGGGAATAAAAATGCTGTCAGCTTTTTCTCAGAGAACATCAGTGGATGAATATCCTTCAGCAGACTTCTAGCCAAACTCCAAACTGAAAAATAAACCCTCTTGTCTTTAAGGGGGGGGGGGGAAATCACAGGGGGCTTAGAGAGAAGCAGTGAAATAAAAACAGTGCAGAGAGGAACTCTTTTGTGCAGGTGAGAGTAACTATTTTGCCAGATCCTGAGTAGCAGCAGTTTCTAGAAGTCCTCACTAAAAATATTGGCTTGACCTGTCAAAAAAGTGTACATGCACATGTGGGATCTATGAGTGAAACCAATTGTGTTTGCCCCAACAGTGTGTTACTGGGAAGGGAGCAAAGAGGAGAGGGCGAAGATACTGACGCACCATGAGTTCACACAGGTAAAGCACCAGCCTACAAATACCTGGTAATAATTCCGGTGGTTGYTTTCTCGCGGAAGGGCTGCTCCAAGGCTGATTTCTGCTGCCTTCTCACTGTGCCTGCTGTGTTTGCCTTGATGGCTCTTGAGCTCCAGATCTCTGCCGCCTGCCCCAGTGTAGCAGGGGCGCTGCTCTGCGAGAGAGGCCTTCTGAGAACAGGCCTGCAGCACCCTAGCTCTTCTCCTTGCTTAAGTTACCAGGACAAAAATCAAAACCTTCTCATGATCTACTTTTGCATCATAAAATATAAATGAGAGCTACTTACTGCTAAGCTAACTTAAAGACTCAGCTGAATATTAACAGCCTGTTACACCAACATAAGAGAGTTAGATGTTTCACTGATGGAGAACAGCYGCAATCCTTCAAGCTGAAGGTGGCAGCTTTGCCTAGTATCCGTCACCTTTACTTTTGCTCTGATGACTTCTGTTTTCCCTGCTGGCCTAAGAAATCTCACCTCTCCCATTGTGGAAAAGCAACCAAAGAGGTAAAGCAGTTGATTGCCTATATGGAACGAGTGGTGGGCAATGCAGCTGGCAATGATGGCAGCTAAGCCAGAGGGTGATGAAAGGCTTAGTTTCTGTATCATACAGACATTTAAAGCATGAAAGTAGGAGCCAAAAACAAAAACACCTTGAAGGAGGAGGTGGACTGGGGTGGRGAGAGAGGGGGTGAAAACGTACGATATGTACAATACTCACTTAAGTAGAAATGTATTTCCCTTTTCAGTTGGTTCATTTTTTGCTTTTATTTTTTTGTTCTCATCCTTATTTTCTGTCTTTACTACTTCCTGAACACAAAGTTATAAGTGGTGTTGCTCAGTAGCCACATGGACTGTTATTACTGTAGTACTGTGATTGATTTCTCAAAAGAGAAAAGTTGCAAGTTAATGCAGGAGAAACTCTGGGTCAAAGAAGTTGTAGCTGTGGTGTGTGGGAATGGTGAATCTCAGCAGTTGATCCAGCTGCAGGTGTTTCTCATTTCTCACCTGAAAGGACACCCTTTTTTAGGTACTATTTGAATGGCAGTGATTAAGGTGGATTTTCAGATCAAAAATAAGTATTTCAGCTTCCTAAATGTAATGGTGRGCATTAATTTGTTGCTGGTATCTTGACATCCTCTAGATAGCATTTCCTTCCATAGCAAACTGAGATTTGCTATCTTTTGAACTCATTTCAGTTATCAAATGTATGTCAGAAAATAAGTAAAAATTTAAGAAAAGTACTGAGAGAAGTTAGAAGAAATTATACACAACAGGCAGGAACARTTCTGAACTCTCAAAGATATTTTTGTTTTGTATAGAGTGACATTTGAATTTCTTACAAAGCAGTTTCTTTAAAATCACTCAGTAAAATCTGAGTGATTCTTATCATGAGTAAATCTAACGCTGCAAAAATCAGTGCAGCCATGTAGGATGAAACTGGGAGGTGACACCCAAGGTTTAAGCCTGTGAACAAAACCAAAAGAGTAAGATGCTTGTGAAATGCTGCCAGTCAGGGTAAGGCAGGAATGGCCAATTTCTGCGTGCTTTGAGAACTCTTTTATTCCCACACAGGTATCATGGGGTGTCTCTTGTACATCACAACACCTGACCCAGTAACCTGATATTTTCTCTCCCTGCYGAGAAGGTGATGAATTAATCCCTATACAGAGTGATAGCTCCAATTTTGGTTTGGCCTACTAACATCTGAAGTCTGCTGAAGGCTGCCATACAAGTCTACCACTTCTTGGCCATTCCCAGTTTGAACCAGTGGAATTCCACTGATTTCAGCTGACCTGTATTTTCCTATGCTGAGGCTGTGCTTCAAGGCTCAAGCAGGATAAATGCGCCTTCCCTAGTGTGCTATCCYAACTTCGGAGATTGAAATTCTAGTTTATATGTAACACAGGAAAGTGGAATGGAAGTCTCATTTCAAGGCTTTTTCTTTTCTTTTTGTCTAGCTTTTACCGCCTTCCAGAAAGAAAAGTTAAAATGAYCAAAATGAATCTCCTGAAACCTTTAATCGAAGTATTGGGAGGAAAACACAGAGCTTTAAAACTCAGAGGGCTTATCTGCAGGAGGCAGTTAATATCATCACTTCTTTAAAAAAAAAATCGTATTGAACTATTGAAGTGAATTTCCTTTGGAAAAGGAATTAAAGTAATAGCTTGGGGACAAATGCAGTCCTTTGCATCCATTGWTTTTTACAGAGGCAGGGCAGGTGAAAAGTAGCTGACCGATTACAGAAGATAAGAGCAGTGATGGTTCAGGTTTGGGTCTCCTGTTTCAAGCTAAGATCCTAAAAGCCTCTCTTCTCTGACTCCTCACCTTTGCTCTTTTACAGGACCTAGGAAGCAGAGGAAAGGGTAAGGATCCTAAGCAGCCAGTTTCTCTCGCAGCCTTTAATTGCACAGTGGCAGACCCTGTCCCCTCCGAGGTCCGTAGGGCCGCCTCAGCCCRTCGCGTTGGAAGGGAGGCGATGCAGGCTCGGGGCTGCCGGGGAAGGCCTGGCRTCGCTCCTCTGCGCAACGCAAATGCACCGAGTGTATTCCAGGTGCTGTCAAAGGCACAGGGTAAGATTTAGGGGGGCAGGGAGGGAGGGCYGAGATCAGAACTTAGGCAAAAGTTACTGCCGTTATCTTTGTGTCAGCATCATCCCTGGGAGGTAGAACAGCTCATGGAAATATGAGATTTAAGTGAATGCTCTAATGCTTTCAGTTCAGTGCAGTCTATATTTGGGTAGAGAGCATCATGCTGAACTAGTTATGCTAAGTTTGTGTTTCACAAAATGCAGCTTAGGCAGACCAGCAGAGAGCTCAGTTACACCCCCTGAAATGTCTTGGCATATATCTGACAGCTCATTGAGAGAATATTGTGTAAAATTGATGACCTGCCTCCATTACCGCAAAATAAAATTGAGTCAGTGTATTGAGGTAAACATTGGTAAGAGTGTTTGGATGCCATTACAGGAAATGAAATCCTCCACATACATGGCAATATTTATTTTATATTTTGTGTGCTTAAATAGGAAATGAGCTCATATTCATCTCTTCTGCGTAGTCAGAGGACTATAGCTCCAGAGAAAGTACAAAGTCTCCAAAGGTTTTCATCTTACAAARCTGTATGGTAGAAGGGGAGCAATTTAGCCAAAAACATTAAACTTCATAGAGCCAAAGCCAATTCATTTAGTATAAATTAGCACTGTACTTAGCTGGAATAACCTGGCCTCCTGGCCCTCATCAGATGTTTAGCCAATAGGACTTTTCTGGATGCATCTTTACTGTCATCAGAAATAAAAATGCATAATACATCACTCAGGGATGTGGACATCAGATGAACTTGTGACAATTTCTGGGGGTCTTTTGATACACGAATTAAATTGATGTTAGTTTATACATACTAATCAATTCAAATATTACAATGTTGTAGAAATGAGAGACAGAAAACACCTTTTGGATTTGTTTCCTCCCTTTCCACCTTAGGACCATCTTTCTGCATTAGAAATTAATAACCATCCTTACCTGTCTTGACCTGRTCCTACTTAAGTGAATGGCAAACCATTGGCTGGAATGGAATATAGCACTTTTTCTATTTCTTATAAGGAAAACTCATTCATATTCTGCAATTTTGTACTCATTTATATGGCTATAGTGCCCAGGACCTGAAATCTTTTCCCAGAAAAKATTTGCTCCCTGTAGAGCAAGCTATGCTTGAGAAAAGTTTGCAAGTTTGGGCCTTAAAAGAGAAAGCAAATTGTGGAATGAAAAATGTTTATACAAAAAAATCGGGTAACATGTTTATCAGGTTGTTGTAAAGTTGAGTGAGTTCCCCCCCCCCTTCCTGTACCACTCAACAATATGATAGTGGAGAAATTATCTTGTTTCTTTATTCATAGCTCAGTAAGTTGTTTAGACTCTACAATTTAAGTAATATTTTTTAACAGACAGCCACTTAAACATATTGCCRCCACCACTGCAGTGACCAAATGCTTCATAAGCATAAATAGACTTTATTTCCATAATAGTGCCCTGAGATGAGAAAGTTTTCAACCCTCCTGAGTAGGGTGAAGGGCGAGGTAGGATAATGGKGAAATGAAGTGCTTTGCTTACAGTTCTGTAACTAGCTGTTGCAAAAATCCAGTTTTTCCTTCTCTTGTCTTAAAAGGGAGCATGATTTTTTTTTTTTTTTAACACCAGGAGAATCTTTCTATACAATGCCCCTTCTGTACCATGAAGGGCAGGCCACCAAGGGCATGGGACGCAAAGCCACCAGCTCATCCCAGTTGCTTTAAATAGTGAATGATGAGGCCTAGTGAAAATATGGTGAAGTGGGGTTGTAAAATAGCTGGTCCTTTGAAGTTTGGCTTGAAACTGGGAGCATTCCAGTTTAACCAGGTTTGGTTACATATGTAATCCGGGGAGCTAAAGAAAGGAGATACAGCTAGTGCTCTTTCTTCCCTCTTCCCCTGTAGCACATGCTAGCTGGTATTTTTCTTCTAGCACTTGTTAGCCTACGCGTTACATTAAAAACATACCTTGATTGGATTCCACTTCAGCGACCTTACTCTGAATGGTAGAGCCATCGCCACAAACACCACGGAAGGAGGTGTCTCATTCTGGGCACGTGACGGTGGGAGCACTGGTACGTGTCCCGCTCACTTCTAGCCAAAACGCTGGTGCAGACATTGCACCCAAGGACACATCTGTAGAAGTGAAACAGCAGAAGTGGAATGTGTTCTGCATCCTGTTGAAAATTTTGCTGAGCTCCTTTTATGTTCCAAAGCAATGAGTCTGGCTGACAGCTTTCATGGTATCGTTGTAAACAATTCCCAACTAGAGGTGGATTATGATCTAGAATTCCTTCTCGTGGCCAGAGGGCTATAAGAGACCATACAGCCTGTATTTCTATATTCCACCTTTTCTGCATAAAAATGTGACTGTGCAGCACCAAATAGCTATAACAGAGTACTATTACAACTTTTTTACTGAAAGCCCTGGTGTGTATGAATAGGTATCTTAAAAATTTATCACAAATGAGTAATACATTTGTTTCAACTATATTAACAATAAATACTTCATTTCTTTAGGCCTCTCTTCAGTTTTTCTTTTCTTTCATGTTTTTTTAACAGTTCATAGGCATAATACAACTGTATTTCCCGACCTGTGTGTAACTATTGCTTTAATTATTTTATTTCATTTGCTTGAACTTGAATCAAGAAAACTTGATTCAAAGGAAAGGAAAACTTGAATCAAATTTATCAAGCTGGTAGAGAGAGAATTTACTGTAATCAGGACTTTGCGTTACAGAAGTGGTCTAAAGAATCCTGTCAAATGTCATTGCTCTTAGCAAAAAAAAATCTACAGAAGTTAAAATGAAAGTGGAATATTGAAAATTAACTGTACAATCATGTTCACTGAAGTACTCAAGATTTTTATTTTAATTTAGTAACTTGGGTTTTGTTTCCTCAGTAAAGGATTACAAGGATTCTTTGATATAAAGCGTGTAATCTTGTAATAGCCTGCTCTTTGTTTAGCAGCTGTCAGGCCTTACTGGGTTCTTTTCCTCAGTTGGCACAATGCAAGTAATGACAAGGTAGATAGTGAGAAATATCTTTGTTGTTACATTTTCTATTGATTTTTATATGCCAGATTCTTCAAAGCACTACAGAGTAAACTCAGTGCTGATTACAGCCTGACTCTCAGCCCTTTTCAAGTTTACTTTAAAGGAATATGAATTTCCTTCAGAATAAGTCCAGTCCTCCAGTCTTACCTGTATGTAGCCTGTATCATTGATTCATTGGAGCTAGGTGCCTGATCTCTGGGCTTTAAGACCTGCTGATGATGATTGGATTGCAGGATTGGAGCCTAAATAAGAACCTGTGTATTCTGTGGAAAGGAAATATCATATAATGTAGATTTGTTCATACATAGCACCATTTGGGGATTAATCTTGTAATCAAGTTGAATACAGGATTAGCTCTGAAACCTCTTYCTTATATCTGATATGTATTACACTAACCTACATTTCTAGGAGCCAGGTGGCTCCTTCGGGAAAGTGTAGTCACTGTTCAATTGCTACATGCTGGCAAATACATGGTGATAAAGACTTGGCCTGGCCACCTCATTTGTTGCTTCAGAACCAGTGAAAGCAGTCAAGACACAAATGATTACATAGTTCATGAAATCACTTGGATACATTTTATTCTGCTTACTCTTTTACCATGCCTGTGTTGGGGGCACTGAATTTAGGGAGGAATAACCCTCGGCACCAGTACAGGGTGGGGGCTGACCTGCTGGAAAGCAGCTCTGCAGAGAAGGACCTGGGAGTGCTGGTGGATGACAGGTTGACCTTGAGCCAGCAATGTGCCCTTGTGGCCAAGAAGGCCAGTGGTCTCCTGGGCTGTATTACGAAGAGTGTTGCCAGCAGGTGGAGGGCAGTGATCCTGTTGCTCTACTCAGCCCTGGGGAGGCCTCAGCTCGAGTACTGAGTCCAGTTCTGCGCTCCCCAGTACAAGAGAGACATGGAGCTACTGGAGAGAGTCCAGCGTAGGGCTRCAAAGATGATCAGAGGGCTGGAGCACCTGCCCTACGAGGAACGGCTGCGAGAGCTGGGCCTCTKCAGCCTGGGGAAGAGCAGACTGAGGGGGGATCTGATCAATGTGTGTAAGTACCTGAAGGGAGGGTGTCAGGGGGACGGGGACAAACTCTTTTCAGTTGTCCCATGTGACAGGACAAGAGGCAACAGGCAGAAATTGAAGCCCAGGAACTTCTGCCTGAACGTGTGGGGGAATTTCTTCCCTGGGAGAGTGACAGAGCACTGGGACAGGTTGCCCAGAGAGGTTGTGGAGTCTCCTTCTCTGGAGATATTCGAGGCCCACCTGGATGCAACCCTGTCTACCATGCTCTAGGTGACCCTGCTGAGCAGGGGGGGGTCGGACTAGATGATCTATAGAGGTCCCTTCCAACTTTCCCCATTCTGTGATTCTGTGAATTCCTTGTATTGTGGATATAGGTGYGAAACCCTCTGTTCTGGGGGGGAAGAAGTTGACTTTCTGTTTTTATTTTTCTTTCCATGGGTAAAACTATACCCTCTTGTTAACACTACTGTGTAGCCGTACAACAGCTCCTGAACAATGTACAATGTGGAAGTGTTGTTTTTGTTTACTGTATTTATTTTTTTTATCTGTTGTAGAAACATTTTCTTAGATGCAGAGTTGTCTGTATTTTGTAATAAAATCAAATGCAGGTTCCATTTTGAAGGAATTTATCTCTATGGACATAGAAGGTAATACTGAATATATCAACTCTCTCTATTCTCAATACGTGCAGAATTGTGAAAGAAAAGGATCAAGCAGTTCTTTAAAGTTCAGATCCTTAAATCAATAAATTTTCATCTGCCTCCATCTGCCCTCCCCAACCTTGTGTCTAATGATCTCTAAATATCTTTAGACAGAGAAATGCATTGTAGTATTTTAGACTGACCTGGTTTGAGGATAAAGTACACTGTGGAGAAGAAACAGGAAAAGAAAGTGAAAAGAGCACAAAAGCAAACATTCAGGGGTGATCAAACATGCTGTATTTGTAGACGGGCAGGATGTCAGGGTGAAATAGATTATGAAAGCATTAAGATCTGGCAACTGAAAGGAAAGTAAAGAATGCTTTTGATAGTTAAACACTGAAACTTTATTGAATAGGGTCAAGGTTGTAATGAAAACAACATCTGGCTGTGATTGTTAAAACTTGATTGCAAGAGGGAAAACTGAATGKTTTTTTTCTTATGCTGATTGATGTAAAAAACTTGAAAAAAATGGACATTAAAAAGGAGAAGTTAGACAGATGTAGCAAAGCAACAGCTGCTGGAGATGGACAAGCTTTCTCCTGGGACGTACTGCCGAGGAAGAATAAGAGCCTTATTCTGATTGCCTGCTGCTGCAAATCAGCATTAACTCCGCTGAAGCCAAATTGCTTGTGCCAATGTAAAACTGGCACAAGTTCAGAATCAGGTATTGAAAACAAAGCAAAGTGATAGAATGTGACAAATTTCTACGAAGAATCTAATTAGTTTGACATTATTGTCACTTGTAGCTGAGTTTGTAATCTGGTTTATTTTTTATGATTTATGTACGTGCTCATATATTGGCAGCATGGTCAGATATTCTGCCAGGTGAAGTACCTGTAGGACTACTCCAGATATGAAAAGAAAAGGGTAGGTACAGTTTCTTACTGTTGTGAATCATCTTGGTGAGATAAAATCAGCGCTCTACCTATTTTCAGGGACATCTGAGGGTAAGACGGGGGCAGGAGGAAGGTGGCTGAAGCCTACTGAGCGCTCAGCTTGAGGAAGGTTCCTCGGCAATAGTTCCCACGGATGTGGGTGGGAGTTCCCCAGACCAGGCTTGCCTGGCCTCGAGGCACCCGCAGCTCCCCAGGTCGGGAGCGTTCTCCCAAGCGCTATAGCCCGGCRCGCTCACGCTCCCGGGCTGGGAGTGCTCAGTGCTCAGGCTTGTGTCAAAGCCGTTGGTCAGATTCTGTAGTCTAGAGAACAGACATACCAGTTTGCTGCTAATATCGGCACAGTTACRGAACTGACCCAAATACCAGTTCTGCTGAGTTGCCCCCACTATGGGGAACTTGTGTATGTGCAACTCATCCCCAGCCAAGTAAGAAAAAAAATCCTGCAAACAAGAAAACCTGCTTCCCAGCCAGCCTTCCTTGTCACTCATTTCTAAGTTGTTCTTTGTTTTTAGAGGCAGCTTTCTTTTCACTCTAAACTGTGACCATGTGTTATGAGATAGCAGTTTCTTAACATCTCTTTCTTAGCTAGCTCTGAAGTAAGGCTTGGAGTGGGGTCGCTGCATTGCAGAGAATCTTCCTTCATCCTCAATGTCATGGACAAATGCTGGCTCCGAGACAAAGAGTTAGAAGTGAGCGCGAACTGGTAGACTTAAAAAGCTCTCATAGGGGAGGAGGTATTAAAAAAGCAGAAAGCAATGAATTACTGGAAAATTAAAATGGATTTCCAAAATAATCTTTCAGAGGCTGATGGCAATAATGTTTTAACACCGTGGTTTTCTGGTATGACACAAAAATAAGCTTACAATGCTCTAATGCAGTCCAGAGAAAGAGGAGGAAATGAAATGATAGGGATAGTTAGGTACTTAAAGCAGTGCCAGTACCCCGTAAGTTCTGCCCCACAAGGGTAGTTGGATTGTGAGACTGAATGTAAATTCCATTCAGTTTTGTCTGTTTTCAGGGAAAAGACAAGATTGAGTCTCACCACTGCTACCTTTTGGCTAACATACAAAAGGATGGATGCTCTGCCTCCTTTTCTCATCATGCAGTTAATTGCATGCTCCCTTTGCCCACTGTATGTACTTCAGATTTCAGCAAATTTCTTTAGACTGACAGGTATAGAAGTAATGTCTGATCAGTAGGGCTTAAAACCTTCTCCCTAAAACTTCCTAAGCTTTTTTTGCTTTGGTTTTCCTAATTGCTTCTGACTTCCTCTTAGATCTCCCAAGAGTCTGTTGTACAGCGGTTTCCTTCTACAGGACCTATTTTTATGGAAATTACAGCATGAGGGGAATCTGCTTTACACACTCTTTAGCACTTTGGTATCAGCTTATGGTTTTTGTGCTAAGGAAAATGAAAATCTATTCAATTTTGTACAATTGTTCACAAATTTTGGTATTGAGTTCAAGGGTGTCATCAAACTGAAGGCTACTATATAGTAGTGCTTCCTTGCCTTACGGACAAAATAATTTCCAAGTGAGTTATTGAGCACCGCAAGAAATGGCAAAAGCATCCATGACCCTTTGTAAAAGATTCCTTTTTAGGAAGCTAACGTCATGCAGGTGGTTCTGAGGCTGTAGATAGTAAAGTAATAGCAAAAAATTAATCCCCTCCAATTTGGGACCAATTTATTCTTACTGACTGCAAATCCGTTTCATGATATAAGGAGGAAGCAATCAGATCTGGAGGCCCTGGTGCTTATGGTATTTTGTTGTGAAATATTGTCCATAGGCGTGTCCTTTCTGTTTCTCTGGACTCACGGACTCTGACCTTCAGTCTTACCATGTTTGAAAGAAATTTACTGTAATTTGGACTTTTGTACGGTGGCAATGTGTTAAGCCTGCTGGTCATCTCAGGATGCATCAGAATGGCCAAGTGCAGGTAGCCCAGTGTGCGTTCTCCCAGCTGCCTAAGCTGGCACCAAGCAGCTGCCAGCATGGTAAATCCTGCCTGCCTTTTCCTGGCTCTGATCGCAAGGTAATACAGCTGCCTGGAACCGATGTGCATCCGCTGACTTGGAGTGCAACTGCAGCCAGGTTTCTGTAGGCTGCCTTTACCTGGACTTATATTTGCACTGTGCTGAAATAGGCCATTTTCATAGTGAATATTATTCATATAACATTCATCACTCAAGTAACATTCATCACTCAAGTCTCGCTATTCTTTCTCACATTGTAGGTCGCCTAATCACTTTCTTAATATTTCTGGAAAGCTCTGTCTTTTCTTTAAACATRTATCCAATGTATCTGTTTCTAATGAATTAGAAATCATGGCTAATTTGGCCTTTGTAGGAATCATGGCTGATTTTGAAGCTGTTTGAATATTCAGTTCCAATTCCAGTTTATTGCAACTGGTGTCAGTTGTGAGTCCTCCCAGGATTTTGTACCTAAGCAGACCTGTCACCAAATGGCTGATTCCAATTTGCTGGGTTTAGTGTTTGCATTTATAATAGTTTAGAACCTTGCAAACAGTTTTTTTTTAAAAAAATATTCAGCTTCACTTCATCAGGCTCAAAATATGGAGATGAGTCTTACAAGACCTGTAATACGTTGTCACGCAATGCTTTGTAAGTAGTTTACTGCTTCTTGCTTGCTTTTTGTGTGATATACCAGGCTGAAGTCCACTTTGGGAAGTTAGCACCTCTGTGTCTGTGTGCACTGATAGGGACTGATCTTTGATCTTTTCATGAGTGTAGTGATGTCAGGGTGCATTTAACACTGCAGTTTCCAAGGTTATTGTTGAAGAATTAGCTGCATGATGATCTAATCATTATACATAAGTCCTATTCCTTAACATTTACTTTTTGTTGCAAAGGCTATCCATTTTTTTCTGAGCAATGTCTAATATAATGAATGAATCTCTGAGCTGGATGGGAATGTCTTGCTCATATTTAAACATTAAGTGATGATATTTTTATACATCATGTAAAACTTTACATAATGAAGTGTTTTGACATTMATTTTATGCTGTTATATTCATGTTTTGATGACAAACTAAATTGTCACTGGCATGTGTAGCGTTCCAGGTGTCCTCTACCATTCCGCTTGACTTGCTTTGAACCTGCCTGGTAGTACTTGAAAATCAGAAATGTAATATTAAAGCAGTCACTGGAAATAGCAAATTCTGAAATTTTAACCTTTCCCAACTGCAAACTCTGGATTAGCTTGGTTTTGATATAGCGAAATGCAGATTTCCTGATGTCTCTACGAGGACTTTTTCCCTGTTAATCTACAGCTGAATTGGACCCAGTGTTTGCAAGTCCCCACTCTTCTTTCCTTCTAATGCATAACGATCTGTGACAATAGAAATAATGTTTAACTCTGTTTAGTCTTGTTCACGGCATGTGGTTAGAACTGTGCTGCCATTTCAGTAAGATTTTTACACTTGTCCCCTAGTGCCTTGGCTGGTTGCCAGCATGGTGATTCATGCTTTTGTTTGCCTTCAGATGTGATTATTGTTTTGCTTTCCGGGATGGGCTGTCTGAATGAGTTCTTCACAGAATAAAATGCTGGTGTTCTCAAATCAGGGGACTTGTTTAAATTAATTACCAGTGAAAATAGGCATAAAACTTCAGAGAGGAATGGGAAGTGCCTGGATAAAATTTTGGTTTCAGTGGAAAGTCTAAAACTAAATTATTTTAGTGTTAAAGATGAAGTAACCTAGCTAAGATTCAAAATTTTTAACCTCATCTCTTTAAATGGTGAATCCCTGAGCTCCATTTTCTAATCAAGGGAAACATTTCTGTGAGACTTAAAATGTTTAGTCAAAACTCACAACTTTCTGGTGAAAAGACAGTTTGAATAGAATATTCTATTTAGACTTTTTTCCTTGTTCTACTTTAAAAATGGTTTTAACACACCCATTTTCAGATAAGTTGAACTTTAAGGAATTTGGAGTTTAATATGCCTATCGGTGTTATGTTCAGAGCATTTGACTTCATAAAAATCTTCCATTTTAAGTAAGAGACTCCTCCTCCTCCCAAACTTCCACAGGTATCTGAGGACAATAGTTTATTTAAATGATTTAAGATGGGATATGTTGGAGATGAGAACAAACCCAGTCATGCTTAAGGGACCAAACCAAAGAATTTTAAATTAAAAGCTATTCTAGCCTAGCTTCTATCAAGCCCTCCTCCCCCCCCCCCCCAACATGCTCCTCCTGGGTTTCCTGTTTTTAAATCTGTATTGCCTCTGACTTCAGTGTGAATGATATACTGACATAGTTTTTCATAACATGTAACAAGAAAATGTATTATTAATTTGGAATACTTACGAATATCTTTAGAGGAAATGACTTGAATTCAGACATCTGGAAAATTAAGGCATTTATATGTTGACCTAGCATAATTTGCTATGATGCTAGTAATTTCTTATTCATTTGCCTCAGTACTAGTGAAAAGAGAACTGTATTTAAAAACAGAACTGCATGTGCTATGTCATTTAGACCAGTACTCCAAGAGCACAAATGGCTAAGGAAAGCGACTGCAACTAATGCCTAAAACTCAGCCGAACTTGGCTCTATTGCCTGTAACTGTCCGAGGTCAATGTGTGCTCATTTGCAAACGCATCTTTGCTTCTGCRGCAATAGAGTGCAGAAGATGTCCATAGGCTTATATCAGTTAATATAGAAATGTACAATTAGCTGCAGGAAATTGGTGCTTTCTGATATATCGTACAGTAATCGTCCCAGTTAGCAGGTTAAAATCCCTGACCTGAGGTGAAAGGGACTTCTGAAAATTAAATGAATAATAGAGGCAAAACACAAAATGAAATAGTAACGTGTATGTTTAGCTTACTATTCTTTTTATTAACAGCAGAACTGAACACCACTTGTTCCTTAGAATCCGTTTGCAGATTACTGCCTTCAATTACTTGCTGAAAGCTGCTCAACTCTGTCTTCCATGTCGTCGTTTGTGCTGCACGGAAACATGAATTCAGTCTGTCATCTCTTGATGTGGGCGTGGAGTCAACAGCGCAGTCATTGTATGTTCTTATCAAAAGCCCCTCCGTGTCTTCTGCCAGTGGAGACAGAACGATTTTTGCCCCTTTGCTTGTTTTTATCACTCTTTGTAGAACATTCCTTTAAAATTGACACTTATTTGTCAGCTGGAAAAAATAATCTTGTCAGGTGCTTTTCTTAATTATAGATTTTGAGATTTGTGAAGTTTACATTCTGTTTTTCAATTCAGGACATAATCTCTCAAATAGCACACAGTAAATATTAGAGCTAGCGTTGCATTTTAAAAACATTGGCAGTTACCTTATAAACTCTCTGTACTTGAAGGGAAATAGATGTAGCAATAGTCCTCCAAGAAAGCAGAGGCTTGGACAGGTAGACATTTATGAAATCTTAAAATACGGTTAAATACAAGCTATCTTAATCTCTTTATGGGAGAATATTATGCTGACATTGTCAGTTTAATTTCATCAAAGGAACAAATGTTCTGTTGCCCTAGGGACTCCAGGAAAAGGTACGCTGACTTTTGGTCATTATGCAGACATAGTCTCTTTTTCTCTAAATGAATTTTGTAATCTAGAAATAAATGAATAAATAAAACAGCAGCACACAGACAAAAACAAAACAAAACAAAAAATGAACACCAATAGTGTTTCATTTGGTCATTTGGTTTCTCTTTAATGGACAAAAGCACTGAGACAAGCTATGAATATGTTACAATTCAACTGAGGAAATTAGGAGACCCTAGTTACTGTATGTAATATTGTTAATTTAGCAGCCTGCATTAGACCCACAGGTTTGATTCTGCACTTTGGAAAGTTCAGAGCAATCCTACCTGAATGGCTGATGCAGTTCTTGCAGTTTAAGAGCAAATGACAATGAGGAGACTAAATCAAGTTGTGTACCAAAACACTTCAATCAAAGATCCATGCAATTTTACCGATTAAACAGCTTCCCTRTTTGATGGGAGAGGTGGCACCGTCCAGGGTTAGCGTAATGGTCTTGTACTGTACAACTGGCTGTGGCTCTGCTGGCCTTGCAGTCTCCTCCTCTCAAAGGTTCTTGATATAAACACAGCTTTTTTCACAGTGATTAATGGCTTTGTGCTTAAGTTACTTCCCTGTTCTTATAATTAAGTATCCTTACTTATCCTGTAGGGTTAACTGCATTTCATCTACATATGCTAATACTATTGTCAAGTAGGCCTAACTTACTCTAACATCTACAGCAGGTTATTCTCTTTAAAAATATATCTGTAGTGACTTTCTCAAAGGTGTACTTGGTCATTAGATGCGCGAGGTATTAACTGTGGAATTGCTCTGTTTATATGCTCATTTAGAGCCCATTACTCTGATACATAACAATAACGGGCAACAGTGACATTTCTTAATCTCTTTTATTGTTTTGGAAAACAGAAAAAATGCTGCTAACTACATTTGACATAAATCTTTAG